>NC_083228.1:121266861-121577884 GCF_032191835.1 Heteronotia binoei | reverse complement strand
GCGCAGCGGCACGCTGAAGCAGCCTGTCGGTCACTTCCAGGTTCCTGTCCTGCATCTCGACCGGTGTTATTAGTGACAGGCTGCTTCGGCGTGCCGCTGCGCCGGCCCCCTGGGTCCCTCAACGATGGGACCGATGCCACAGGGACGGGCTCGAAACACTCTATAACCCCTCAAAAGAACAGCAGTCTAGCTCGCTTCCCCCGAGCCCTGCCGCCATAAGCCTCAAGGGGGCTCATTTTGTGGCATCTCCCGGCGGGAGGGTGGCACCCGCACGGGACACATATCAAATGAAAGAGGGGGCGCAGGGCTATCAGAAACAGTCGGCGGAGGGAGTCGGGAGACCACCCCACTGGGGGATCCACACCCCGAAAGTGATGATGGTGGCGCAGATAGAGCCAACAGAGCCAACAGGACAAAATAAATAGGCTGCATTATGCAGCACAGTTGAGAAAGTGCCTTATCCCATATACTGATGAAGTATATACAGGATTTGAGAACAAAATTGTTTCCGGCGGTGATATTTGGGGGATTTTTGGGGACGTCACAGGAAGTGCTGTGAAGTCACTTCCTGTTTCCGGCAGTGGCATTTGGGGGAAATGATGTCATTTGGGGGAAATGATGTCACAGGAAGTGATGTCACTTCCCGTTTCCGGCAGGTGATGCGGGGGAAATGATGTCACAGGAAGTGATGCCACTTCCTGTTTCCGGTGGTGGCATGACGTCACCGGAAGTGACGTCACCGGAAGTGACGTCACTTCCTGTTTCCGGCGGCGAGCGCGCTTCGCGCGCGCACACCCCTACCCACCCACCCACCCCCCAGTGTCCCTGGCTGGCCTTCAGACATTATGGTCACCCTATCCAAGAACCATTTTTGAGGGGATAATTTTTTTATACTACTTGATTCAAAGAGAGATTCTTATGGACAGCAGTGCTCATTGAGGGAGTTTTATATCATTTTTGATTGCTGGGAGTATAAATAGGAGACATCAGTACTTGGGTCAGTACTGTTCCTCTCACCAGGACTAAGAGTGAGGTAGTAGGGAGACAACAATACATGGGTCTTGGGGCATGTCAAGTCCCAAGATTTGCTTTCATGTGGAGTTTAGGTTGCATCAGGGTGTTGTGAGAAGAACCCAGAGGAAACATTTGATGGATTTCAATATCTCTTTTGGCTCTCTTTCACTGCAGCTGCTTTCATACCTGTTGGATAATGCACTTTCAGTGTACTTAAGCAATTGTTTGCAACTGGAAAGAGCCTCTTCTGATGTTCTGTTTCCCTACCAACATGTTCTCTTTGAATGCTTGCCATTTATGGAATCTTGTTGTTCAGTCGCACAGTCGATTCTGACTCTCTGCGACCCCATGGACCAGTTCACGCCAGGCCCTCCTGTCTTCCACCATCCTCCAAAGTCTGCTCAAATACGTGTTAGTTACATCAGTAATGCTGTCCAGCCATCTCATCTTTTGCCATCCCCTTCTTCTTTTGCCTTCTGTCTTTCAGGATCTTCTCCAGGGAGTGCTCCCTTCTCATTTGGTGGCCAAAGTATTTGAGCTTCAGCTTCAGCATCTGACCTTCCAGGGAACAGTCAAGGTTGATTTCCCTTAGGACTGACTGATTTGATCTTCTTGCAGTCCAACGGACTCTCAAGATTCTTCTCCAGCACCACATCTCAAAAGCATCTATTCTTCTGTGCTCAGCCTTCCTTGTGGTCCAACTCTCACAGCCATAATTACTACTGGGAAAATCATAGTTTTCACTATACTGACTTACGTTAGCGGGGTGATGTATTTACTTTTTATTATACTGCCTAGATTTGCCATAGCTGTCCTCCCAAGGAGCAAACGTCTTTTAATTTCATGGCTACAGTCACCATCTGCAGTGATTTAGGGAATCTATGGACCATGATTCAGCTCATACCATACTGTCAGGGAAGGCAGGGTAGGGTTTAAAGAATAGTTTTTGTTGACCCCTCCCCCCCCAAATTCTGGAATGCAAAATACAGTGAAAACATACCTGCTGAATTATTTTTTTTGCTCTGTAATCATTAATTGCTTTCCAATTTTTGAAGGAACTGTGACTTTGTATAGTCCTTCTGTATTTTTATATGTATATTTTAATGTGCTATATAGACTTGGATCTGGCTTGTTTTTCTGTTGGTGAAAAAAAAGGAAGGGGGGGGGTGTCCCTCCACCAAAAAGGCTCTGCTGTTGGTCATGGGACCTACATAGTCAAAAGCCACATGGGATAGAAAATGTACTACTGAGCAGCAGTGGGCAGGACTGAGTGGAAAAGCTGGGGGGATCCAACCCGTCTATATTATCACCACATATACAAACAGAAGATGTGTAATGTACAATGCATTTTAAACTAAGAACAATAAATAAGAAATAATAAAGTCAAGTTATATTCATATTACACATAAAATCAAATGAAACACAATGAAATGTCCTGATTACATTCAGGGTCATCTTCCTTTCAAATAAATATGCTATTATTGTGGCATATAGATAAAAGAAAAAAGAGAGTAGCACTGTGGGCAGGAAATGGACAAGAGCAGCCACTCTTTCCTTCTTGGCCAAAGCAGTTGGGAAAGGGCTATCAAGTCTCCACAGACAACTTGATTTCTCTTTTTGATTCCTCCTTGGCAGAGAAGGCTGGGAGTTCTGGTAGCAGTGTATCATAATTCAGTGGGGGTCCCAGGTTTTCACATCCTTCATGTAATTCACATCCCAGTTAAAGCAGCCACAATAATCCAGGCTTTTTGATGTATGCTGAGGGCCCAAATGCCTGGGAAAATATCCTAATAACAAGTTGTAATGCTGTAAATGTACATGCAGTGCATAAGGCAAATTTATTTGTCTAATCACTTCTAACCACAATGAATGAATTACTTCATAACTTCAAAGCATATGTAACAAAGCCACCTCTGGGCTGTCACCGTGCCAACAGAAAATAGATGCAAGTTATACCATCTCTAGCCAGATGTAATGGTTTAGTACAGCCCTCGAAATAAACGTTTGCTGTCGCACGGTTTGAAGGGGAGCAGCGTTGAATAGGAGAGGTTATCAAAAATACAATAACATGTACAGAATACGCTGTACAAGGGGTTCCCAACCTTTTGGAACCTACAGGTGCCTTTGGAATTCTGACACAGGGCAGTGGGCGTAACCACAAAATGGCTGCCAGAAGAGGCAGAACCAGCATAACTCTAATAGTAACTTCAGTATTTCAAGCAGAAGTCCAATTTAGCACTGTGCCTTTTAAAATATGCATATGGTTTACAAATATTTTCTTGCCTATGCTTCCATTCATGCAGTGAAGAATCTGGGACTGTGGTGGAAGCAGCTGCTGAAGCAACTTTTTAAAAATTGGCACAGCTCATGAGATCTCTAGTGGCAATCAGAAGCCCTGCTGGACAGAAGCTTCACTGGTCACTTACTAAAAACACTTGGCAGGCACCACATTGTGGAGCCCCAGGCTACACAAATATGTAGCACTTATGGTAGAATGTGAAGAAGAAGAAGAAGACTGCAGATGTATACCCCGCCCTTTTCTCTGAATCAGAGACTCAGAGGAGCTTACAATCTCCTATATCTTCCCCCCCACACAACAGACACCCTGTGTGGTGGGTGGGGCTGAGAGGGCTCTCACAACAGCTGCCCTTTCAAGGACAACTCCTGCAATAGCTATGGCTCTCCAGTTTGGAGATCAGTGTGAAGCATAATATAAATGCTAAGCATTATCATTATCAGTAATGGAGCAAAGGAAAATGTTTAAATTTAAATGTTTAATTGTATTGTTATTATGGACTATTGTTTTATTGTTGTGAGCCGCCCTGAGCCTGCTTCGGTGGGGAAGCGGGATAAAAATCTAATCAATCAAATCAAATCAAGGGCTCAGTGGCAGAGCATCTGCTTTGCATACTGAAGCTCCCAGGATCCATCTCCAGAGTTTCCAGTTAAAAAGATCAGGGTAGCAGCTGGTATGAAAGACCTCTGCCTGAGACCCTGACATGATAGCTGACATTAGAGTAGACAATATTGTCCTTAACAGACCTGTGGTCTGACTCAAGATATAGAAGCTTCATGTGTGGAAAGTTATTTTCATAGCTAAAAATAAAAGCTGAATGAAAGAGAGCAATCATTATATGCAATCACATTGTCTTTCTCCCTTCCATATAGAAAAATATATTTGCCACTTTTGCATAATTTTTTGTATTCTTGGGTTCTTTTATAAATATTTCTCAGCTTTCCCCAGATTATTACTGTGTACGCCAAAGCTACAGGCAATCAGCTCCAAAACTGCTTAAATTAAAGAGGAAGATGATATATTTTTTGGTGTGCAGTTTTTGTGGAGATACTGAATGCAGTCCACGTGCTTTGTTGCTTTGGGCTGCTAATAGCATGCTACTCATCAATAAAAGACAACTTTCATGTTCAGCAGAACTACAAATAACTTAAGAGTTTACATTTAAGCCCACTCACCTTTTGCTCTGTTTTCATACTTGGATTTCCCTTTTACAAATTACCAAAGACATTAATGTGTAAACAACTCATAGTTCTAAAGGACATCTTTGTTCATCCATTTGACTACTCCTTTTTATAAATAAATAGAATTGATTTCTCTTTCATGTGTTGGCATGAATGTAAAAGGAAATACAGTTGAAGCCAGTGATCTTTTAGTGCTGTAGTTCAAATTAAAAACTGACCAATAATTTCTGAAATTTCCAAGTACAGCTAGGGCTTCTTCTTGAAGTGTTACTGAACCCCTCTGCAAGCAGTGATGCTTTCCCTTCTAATGAAAGGCACTAATAGTTGATCCACTGTCTAACATTTAGCTTTCCAAAATGGATAAGGATCTGGATTTTCCATGTAGGCACTTGGATTGTTAGCTCTGGGTTGGGAAATCCTTGGAAATTTGGGCTGGAGCCTTAGGGATGGCACTTTTTTTGGGGGGGGGAGGGGACCTCAGAAGTATGATGTCATAGACCACACACTCCAAAGCAGCCAGTTTCTCAAGGTGAACTGATCCCTGTAGTTTGGAGATTAGATGCAATTCTGGGAAATCTCCAGGCCCCACCTGGTCAAGAGTCTAGCTTCTCCCTTATACAATTGAACAGTTGAAAATACCACTCTTTTTGGCAAACAGTTTGGGTGGTTTTCAGTAGTTCTCTCTTTCTGACAGTTTCCCAGAATCCATTGCAAGACATTTGCTTAAATGCCCTCCAACTCAATGGCCATGACTTGTCCTTAGTGACCCAGCCAAATCTCACCATCTGTGAAGTACTGTAACGTTATTCTACACACAGTACAATCTCTGATTAATTGGCATGCAGGTCACTTCCTTTTTGTCATATTTGTGAAGGCTGGTGCCAGATGTGTCTCATGATGCAGAGAATTTCACAATTTTTATTTTCTTTAGTTCATTTTTACCAGACTTTTTCCTCTCCTGATGACCCAAAGTGACTTAATTTGTTCTCTCCTTTTTATTCTCACAATAACCCAGTGACATAAGTTAGGCTGTGACAAAGGTCATCCAGCCATGCCAGAATGGGGATTCAACACACAAGGTCTTCTAGACTGGTGCTCTTCTTAGTCTGGAATTCTAGACATTATACCAAGATGGATCATTTGGAGTACTGTGTACAATTTTGGTCACTGCACCTCAAAAAAGATATTATAGCATTGGAAAAAGTGCAGAAAAGAGCAATTAGAATGATTAAAGTGTTGGAACACTTTCTGTATGAAAAAAGGTTAAAATGCTTGGGACTCTTTAGCTTAGAGAAGGGTTTCCCAAACTTTTATTTCCCATGGCCCAGTTATTTTTACACTTCTCCTTTGTGACCCACTAAAATTTGGGGGTGGAGCCAGGAGACTTTGGGGGTGGAGCCGGGAGACAGGAATTATGTCATTTCCTGTGGTGTCAAGGGCCAAGTGATGTCACTTCTGGGGCACACTGAACCAAAACTCCACCTTTTCCTGTGATGTCACTTCCAAAATGTCCACCAGTGGGGCCCCCCTCCCAGCACCAAGAATACAGACAGAGCATCACTTGCAGGGACAGAAAGAAAGAAGGAGGGGGCAAAGAAAAAAAACCTTCTTCACTATCAGATGACCTCAGCCAGCAACAATTTTGCCAGGGGTCGTTTGTTAAAAAAAAAAAAAAGCCACTGGAATGCCCACTCCGCACCCCTCCCGGCTGAAAAACACACACACACACACACACCCTTCTTTGCCACCCAGGCCTCCTGGGGAAATCTCCCCAAAAGAACATACTGCAAGGCACAGGAAAGCTCATACCTTGAAGAACACTTCATGGGTCTAAAGTGCCAGTGGACACCAGCTTTTCTCTCAAACACTGGGGGGGGGGGGAAGGAAGGAGAGGCAGCCCAGCTCCTCTCTGCACAACATAGAGATGGGGGAAGGAAGCCAAATGAAGCTCAGGCTTTGCAGCCTGCATCAGTCTTCAAGGCTAGCTTTTCTCTACACAACAGAGAGACAGGGGAAGGAAGGAAGCCAAACAGAGCGCAGGCTTTGCAGCCTGTTTCAGTTTTCAAAGCTAGCTTTTATCTGCACAACAGAGAAACGGGGGCAGGAAGGAGGCAGAGCAGAGGTCATGCTTTGCTGGGGGTGGGGCTAGCTTTGGCTTTTCTTGTGACCCAGTAGTGAGGTTTCCATGGCCCGGTACCTGGTCACGACCCTGCAAATGGGAAACACTGACTGAGGGGTGACATGACAGAGGTTTACAAGATTATGCATGGGATAAAGAAGACAGAGAAAGAAGTACCTTTCTCACAATACAAGAACTTTTGGACACTCAATGAAATTGCTAAGCAGTCAGGTTAGAACAGATAAAAGGAAGTACTTCTTCACCCAAAAGGTGATTAATATGTGGAATTCACTGCCACAGGAGGCAGCTTCAAGCATAGACAGCTTCATGAGGGTATAGGATAAACATATGGAGCAGAGGTCACCAGTGGCTATTAGCTACAGGGTATTGATGAAACTCTCTGTCTGGGGCAGTAATGCTCTGTATTCTTGGTGCTTGGGGTGGGGGGCAACAGTGGGAGAGCTTTTAGTGTTGTGGCCCCACTGATGGACCTCCTGATGGCATCTGGTTTTTTTGGACACTGTGCGACACAGAGCGTTGGACTGGATGGAACTAGGCTTCCCAATCCCCAGGTCCCAGCGGGGGATCCCCTGGTTTTACAGGCTTCCCCCCTCCCCCAGCCAGCTGGCCGGCGGGGGAAGCTCCACCCCCGCAGCCATTATGCACCTCCAGGAACGATTCCTATAGGGAATGATGGGGAATTGATCCGTGGGTGTCAGGGGCTCTGGGAAGGCTGTTTTTTGGGGTAGAGGTGCCAAATTTTCTGTATAGCATCTAGTGCCTCTCCCCAAAATACCTCCCAAGTTTCAAAAGGATTGGACCAGGGGGTCCAATTCTATGAGCCCCAAAAGAAGGTGCCCTTATCCTTCATTTTTTTCTGTAGAAGGAAGGCATTCTAAAAGGTGTGCTGTCCCTTTAAATGTGATGGCCAGAACTCCCTTGGAGTTCAATTATGCTTGTCACACCCTTGCTCCTGGCTCCGCCCCAATGTCTCCTGGCTCCACCCCCAAAGTCCCCAGATATTTCTTGAATTGGACTTGGCAACCCTAGATGGAACATTGGCCTGATCCAACATGGGTTCTTTTATGTTCTCTTATCTCAATTTGAGAAAACCATGCTGAGCATCAGAACATAGCGGAACAAAAAGCTTGGTTTCACTAGATGATTTTTAATGTGCAGATAGGACTGGGTCCTACCTACCCAACAGCAACTGAAACTGCACAGAACTATGGAGTTGTAAGTGGCTTGGATATTATCTGGCTATATTTGTTACTACAGTAATCTCACCCCCCCCCCCCCCCCAAATCAATCTGTACAGTACAAAGCTCTGTGAACCAGATCGGATGAACCAGGCAAGGCAAATAAATCAGAGAGCAAGTGCACTTGATACCAAAAGCTACGCCACTTGTCAGGACTCTTGTGCTCTCTTTCCAAAGTTTGGCTTTTTCCCCAAGTGGTTCTTATGGGACTGAAGTGATAGCAAATTTGCCTTCATTTATTCCTGGCTAAGAAGCAGTTTTTCCAGCATTCTTTTACAGCCAGTATCAGCAAATCAACTGTCAAAGGGTACAATCTCCTGCGCACATCCCATTGAAACTATTAGAGTTCCTGAGAGTATTTCAGAGCATTTTGCTCTGAATATCTGCCCAGGAGCCTGTACAAAGCAAAAGGCCTTGTTTACCTTATTGCTACTGTTTTTGTCCTTTCTGGCCATTCCACATAGTGAGAAATAGCAGTGGATGGTCAATAATAGTTTTAATTGCAAAGATTTCCTGTGACACGTGCGTTAATGAATGTCAAGGCAATAACAGAAAAGACATTACTCGTTTAATGATTGATAGAACAAAAGGGGGGAAAAAACAGGAGGTATTTTGCAGGATAAATGATGACTGTTCTGTGTTCCTATACATTAGTGGTATCAACACTTAGATCACATGGGAAGAGATCATGGCTCAGATAGATGACTCAGAGGATCATAACTTGTTACTCAGTAACAGGCCAGTAACAATAATTAATGTGCATTTCATTGGATATCGTGTAGTGCGGAATATGTCTGATATTGGCCACTTATATTTGCCACTGAGTTGAATAGAAATGGCATAGGCTTTCCTTTCTGACTACTGTGGTTTTTATTATAGAATTTATTTTTCATAGGTTTGCCATCAAAAAAAGAGGGGGTCATCTTACATTCACATGCAAACAGCTATAGCCAATAATAATTTTCTCTTTATAACATTTTTAGGGGGGTGTCTTGCATTCAGGGTCATCTTCCTTACAAGTAAATATGGTACATTATACTCTTGTGAGCAAACATGCTGTACTAGTTAGGATAGGATCTGGGAAATCCCCATTCTGTCATGATGTTTGGCTGCATGACGTTGGGCCAGGCACTCTCTCCTGCCTCACAGGGTTCATGTGGGTTCCTTACCCCACTGGTGGACTTCCTGATGGCATCTGTTTGTTTGTTTTCCTACTCTGTGTGACAAGTGTTGGACTAGATGCACCATTGGTCTGATCCAACATGGCTTCTCTTCTATTTTTATGTTCTCTTAAGATAAAATGGAGGAGGGGAGGGAAGGAGAGGATAAAAATACGCTAAATAAGTAATGTTGAGAAATGGTGCTAGTTCAAACCTTGACAGTGAAGTTTTAAGAGGGCATGTATCTGTACAGATAGCCAAACCCTATTGTTAAATATAAGTTTATATAACCAAACCAGTACAACTGTCTGCTAAAAGAGCAGATGAATGCATCGCCTCAAGCTGTTAAGCCTCTAAGAATGATATTTTATGAGGATCGTTTTAAGCTGCTAAATATTTTATGCTGTTTTTATTCTCTGGCTGGGTGTTTAATAGTTTGTTGATTTTAACAAATGCGGTGCTTTATCTTGGGAGCCACCTTGATCAGGAGAAGGGGCACATATGTTTTCTAAATAAATAAATGCAAATTTTGGAAAAGGAAAGGAAAGAAAAATTGTATAAAGTTGTTCAGTTAGTATATATTAGCTCAGTTTTCATGGTTGGTTCTGAGCATATGCTCAGAATTTTCAGATTATTGTTTTTTTAATAGGTAATAGGAAGATAAGTATTGTAATAGGAAGATAAGTACTGGGGTTGAGTGCAGGGCAAATGCAGAGTAGCAGATCTCTGAAGAGACAGCATATAATTTTTTCCAAATAGATAAAATAAACAGGAATAATTGAAAGTGTAAGGGAAGAGCTGTTTTCTAGGCAGGGCTGTGAAATTCTGTTCCGCGAGCAGATACTACATTCATATTTCTGGGTATCCACCACTGCAACAACTACAGTTTATACGGATTATGTTGGGTGAAAGTCTGGGGAAGCGATTACACAAGAGATTTAGCTCGATTTAGCCATGACTTCGCTCTGGATTTAATGTGTACAATCACATGTGCACATCTGCCCCCCGAGGTCCGCCTGTACCATACCATACCATACCAAACCTTTAATGGCATAATAGATTCAGATAAAAATACACAGAATATAAAAATTTAAACATTGGAGATAAAATCAAAATAAAACCGAGCTTACAGATACATTCAAACATGGTCAGAATTAAATTTAAGGATGTCAGCCAGAAATTTTGCCACAGCCTCACTAACCACCCCCTCAGTATCACTCAATAAATAATAACAGGGTGGCAGAATAGACAAATCTGGAGAAAAAGAAAGCTTGCCAAATAAATCTTTACGGAGGTTATGGTAAAAAGAACAATCAAGCAATATATGCTGGATTGAGTCAGGGGTATTCGCTCCACAGGAGCAAAGTCTGTCGGCTAAAGGGACTCGCTGATATCTCCCTTGTAAAACTTTGGAGGGAAACGCGTTTAGTCTGGCCAACATAAATGCCCTGCGATGACTTGGAGTGGTTAGGTCTGATAGATAATTGGGCATTTTGCCACAAAAAGCATAAAGACCTAAGGAAGCTGGAGAGCAAGTATAAGGGAGAGTTGGCCGTAATTTCGTTTCCTCCAATTCCCACAGTCTCAGTTTAATACATCTGAAGATATATGACTCTTCAGAGGTAGAAAAATCATCTACCTCTAACCCCAATTGATTGAGTTTAGACAGAAGCACTGCTGTCCAGGACGAAATATATGGGTCTCTTTTCATACAATCAAGAAGGCTGTTGGGATCTGTTCTAAAATGAATTTTGAGCCAGAATTTAAACACTGCAATCCAGGCTTTTGTCTCCACCAAAGACTGACCCACTTCAGAGCAGAGAGCAAAGTAGGACACACATTTTGGCAAACCAAGAATTTGTCTAAAGAATGAGGCTTGAATGCCCTCCACTTTCCTGGTAAAAGCTGAGATCCATATAGGGATACCATAGAGGATTTGGGCAAGCGTTTTGGCTTTGAATACTTTAATAGCTGCTGGAACTAATTGGTTGCCCCTTGCAAAGAAAAACTGTTTAATTTGAGCAGCTGAACACTTAGCCAAGTTGATGGTGTTGTTACGATGTGAAACCCAGCTTAACTTGTGGTTAAAAGTGATCCCCAAGTATTTAAAATTTTTTGTTTGCTCGATTGTTGAATTGCCAATACCTACTTCTTCTGAGGATGGCTTGGGACCAGATTAAATAGCTGCTGGGAACTTTGCAGTAGCAAACCTCTAAAATGTATGTAGGGTGCATTTCCCGGCTGTCTGAATGACCAGGTGTGCACTATACCTGTCCTGCACCCATTTGACATGCACATGAGCAGTCTGAATGCGCCTCTTGTGTGTATGTGGCCCATGCATCTCCTGGCAGCAAGGTGGGGGCTGTGTGATTGCTGCAGCACGAATCAAAGAGAACCAGCTTTTTCTGAGCCAGGATACAGCCACACCAAATCTCTAGTGTGATCTTACCCTATAGAAGATCTAATTGGAGAAAAGAGATGGTCTACGGCTTAAGAACTGCAAACACCAGTTGAGTTAACTTCTGAACTGTGTACCTTGTGTCAGATCAAGACAAGTAGCCATGTTCATCTGTCTATAGCAGTAGAAAAGAGCAAGAGTCCAGTAGCGCCTTAAAGATTAATAACTTTTGTGGCAGGGTATAACATTGTGAGTCACTGCTCACTTCTTCATACCCTGCCACAAATTTTGTTAGTTTTTAAGGTGCTGCTGGACTTTTGTTTTTTTTCTGCCTTGTGTCAGACATTGTGACTATTGTTTCATTCACTTTATCATATGAGATTCCATTTATGGAAATAAAATCCAAAATTATCCTGTAGGAATGATTACAATACAGCATCATGGGTATCTAATTTATTTAAAACATCTTAATGCCAGCTTTCCATACAGCTCAGGGTTTCTGGGTTGGTGAAGGGTCAGCGCATTAAAACAAATTTTAAAACACACACAAATAAAATAATAAAAGCAGTTCAACAATGTACAAACACATAAGCACATAAATGGAAGGTTAGTATGTAGGGATGGCTGAAAAAGACCTGGGAACTGTTCACGTGGGCCTGAATCATATGAATCATGAAGTACTGGATAACTCTTGCTCATGTACGTATCTACCAGTTATACATATCAACTGGCTACCAATTGAATACTGGATCCGTTTCAAGGTTCTAGTATTGACTTTTAAAGCCTTACACAGCCTGGGACCTACATACCTACGGGGCCATGCCTACGGGGCCATACGAGCCCTGGAGGCCACTACGATTGGCCAACCAACATCTTCTGACTATCCCTGGCCCAAAGGATGTCTGACTTCCCTCGACCAGGGCTGTCTCCACAGGGTATAATAGAGTGCCCAGCAGACATTTCCCTTCCCTGCTTTCTGATAACCCTGAAGCAGGGGGAGGGCCTCCAAACTGGGGGATCCCTGGCTCCCAACTGGCGATTGGCAATGCTTACATTGCATGCCTGTTTACAGCACAAAAGCCTTTTTCTTGGGGTGTGTGTGAATTATTCTTTGTACTACTATCCCAAGTTTAAATAAGTTTAAAAAGCTCATTTTGTCTTGCAAGAGGCTTAATGTGGTCTCCCTTTCAGGCACTGATTAAACAATCCTTTATTTCAGCAATGCGAGAGCAGTAATTTTACTTCCCAGTTATTCAGTTGTCCTGCTGGCTTCGCTGACATTTTTAAAGATATTTGGTACTGTTCTGCAAGTTTTCTCAGATTTTTGCCTTCTGTGGCATTCACTTTTGCCCTGTGAGCTTGGATCCATGACTTTCCAATAATCCTCACTATAAGCAATCTGTACCACTTGGCTCGTTACAGAGAGCTACACTCTCTTTCTTCTCTGACTTTCCAGATGGACTGGTGGAATTTGGTATTGCTGGGCTATTCCTCGTCCTGAAGGTCAATGTGTTGCATTTCAGAGGCAAAGTGTTGAGAAAACATGAACGCATTGTTTGTCAGAAGCACATGTTGAAGTGCTGGCGGTGATTCCTGTTCGGAGAGCCTGTTAATGCGGTAATGAAATGCGCAAAGCAAAGAGGTTCATCCATATAAATGGCTCATTTAAATAATGAGGAAGGATGTGGCTCAGTGTCAGTACTGATTAATTAGAACATAAAATAAATAACCTGCTTAACGGCACTGGCTGCTTCCAGTGGAAGGTACCCTATTAGTGGGAAATGAAGTTAATACCGCCAACAGTGTAATTACGGGTTTGTTAACGGGACCCATTATGATATTTTGTTAATTCCAGGGGCTTGTTAGTAGGAGCGCAAGCATTACTGATGTACTTCATGATATCTGCAGTATAGCTTCAAGAAAGATGTTTGCGGTTCTTTCCTATCGCCTGCCTTCGCAGGCAAGCTTCCTCAGTTGCTGGAACCCAACCACAATGATGCCAAACATACTGACTAATTCCAGGGGCCCCTTGTTTGATGTCACCGTTGATGTAATGGTCCACCACTGCGCAGTTATGAATAAGCACATTTATCTAATGCATGGCCACACAGGGAAATAACGAACAGATGTTAACAATAATTTTTAATGGCCACAGCTCTTTAGTTGGTTTTTTTTTTAAAGTAATGTATATTCAAAATGTATGGACGCTTTATTTATTAACTCTCTGAGCACTGTACACCCAACTGAATTTAGGCTTGGCCTCTGGAGGCATTCTGAATAGCATTTAATAAAGTAGAACTGTACTAGTAAACAAAATGCGCCTCGTATTAGGTAGACATCTGGCCACGAGCTTTCCTGATTTCAGCGGGGAAAATGAGAAAACACGAACATCAGTTTTTGACTTGGAATCATATTAAAACAGAAACTTTATAATCAAGTACCGGTATATTAGCAAATTCTTGGGACAAGGTCAGATTCTCAGTTCATGTAAATTATTCCTTGCTAGCAATTCTGTATATGATATTCTGAAAACTGTAATGTTATTGAGGTGAATTATCTGTGTGTGTATAGAAGGAGAGTGAGACTGTGTCTTGCTATGCCCACTCAGAGCAGCTAGCCTCATCCCCACCCTGCACATGCATTCCACATAATGTTTAGGAAAGCTTATGCACAAACTCTTTCTGATGATAAGCTGAGAGGTTAGCGGTCTAATTGTCTCTTCGATGTATGTTTATATTCATTTATTTTTATTTACATTGTTCCCTTCACATTATTTGTAGTCCACCTTTCTCACAGGGTCTCAAGGCGGATTACACGTAGTGAGTCAGTACAGTCAACAAAATGAGGCATTCAATAACCAGTGCATGAAGATTTTTCAGTCTGGAGCTGTCAGAACTGAAGCATAGCTTTAGTGTTATGTGTTGACAGTATACAACTTTTGCTTGGATCCAGTGGAGTGGAGTGTTTCCACAAATAAAATGCTTCTTCCTGTGAAGCATGACTTTCTTGCTTTCCCCCTCCCACTGCAACCTTAAATGCCCCCCAATGATGTTTCTGGGGGGCGGGGGGCCTTCTCCTAGAAGCAGCATTTCTGAGGTCAGTTTGGGCAGCACAAGGAAAGGGAGGAAGAAAAATTGTTGCCCATGAACGGAAATCCATCCACCCATGGAAAAACCCCACTGAATCCAGGCCTTCCTGTGTTAGCTCCAGATGCCATGCCACCACAGGAATCTTGTCAATTGAGTTTCATCTCAAAAGAATAAAAAAATAAACCCTCAGAGGGATTGTAGCTCTGACATCTTTGTAACTTGTTAAGTGCTTTTCATTGAACTTAAAAGGTAAAGGTAGTCCCTTGTGCAAGCACTGGGTTGTTACCGACCTATGGGTTGACATCACATAACGATGTTTTCTTGGCAGGCTTTTTACACGGTGGTTTGCCATTGCCTTTCCAAGTCATCTACACTTTACCCCCAGCAAGCTGGGTACTCATTTTATCGACCTCATAAGGATGGAAAGCTGAGGGGTGGTAACCTTGAGCCGGCTACTTGAACCCAGCTTCTGCTGGGATTGAACTCAGGTTGTGAGCAGAGCTTGGACTGCAGTACTGCAGCTTACCACTCTGCACCATGGGGCTCTTATCTAGCACTTATTTCTCTTATAACCCATTCCTCATGAGCAAATACCTTTACTTTCTGTTGCCCGTGTGCTCACCCTGCGTTTATAACCTCAGAAACAATTGACAATTTTCAACAACCCATTTGCCATCTCACTGCATAGTCTTCCGTAAGAATAAAGAATGTCAGTTGTGTCACGAGGTACCTACTAAGTGAGTTGATTAGAAAATAAAGTCAGTGAAGCATAGGTTTTTAAGATGTTTTCTTTCATTCAAATACTATCCCTACATGTATGCTGCATGTATGTTCCTGTCTATCACATTTTCCTTTTGAAACTAATTTAGCATTCTTCATTGCTCAAGATTTGTTGATTAGAGTTCAGGAAAGGAAAGGAAAGGAAAGGAAAGGAAAGGAAAGGAAAGGAAAGGAAAGGAAAGGAAAGGAAAGGAAAGGAAAGGAAAGGAAAGGAAAGGAAAGGAAAGGAAAGGAAACATGTATATTGATGGATCGTGTTGTGTTTTCTGGTGAAAGTATGAATTCAAGGCTCTCCTGTGGTGGTTGGTTGGTTTGTTTTGCAAAATCTTATAATCATTTAGTCACTCACCTATTGGATCCCTTGTGGAGAAAGTCAGAATGAATCAAGTTTAAATAAATGAATGAATTTGCATATACTGTCTTGATTAACTTACATAGTAATCCTGAGAAGAGCTGTACCCTTCTAAGTCGGTTGAAGTCAGTGGGTTAAGAAGGGTGTAACTCTGCTTAGAATTGTCCCATGAATAAATTAACGTTTTTTGTTCTACTAGCTCAGATTCTGCAGAGCTGAATTTATCAGTGTGAAGAAGAGACTCGGAGCGGTTTACAGTCTCCCATATCTGCCAGAGCTATGGCTAACCCAAGGCCATTCCAGCAGGTGCGAGTGAAGGAGTGGGGAATCAAATCTGGTTCTCCCAGTTAAGAGTCCACGCACTTAACCACTACACCAAACTGGCTCTCACACCAAACTAGCTGTCTGTGGTGTAGTGGTTAAGTGTGTGGACTCTTATCTGGGATAACTGGGTTTGATTCCCCACTTCTCTACATGCAACTGCTGATGTGAACTTGGGTCAGCCACAAGTTCTCACAGAGCTGTTCCTCTCAAGAGCAGTTTCTGTCAGGGCTCTCTCAGCTCTAGCTGCCTCACAGGGTGTTTCTTGCGAGGAGGAGAAGGGAAAGGAGATTGTAAGCCACTCTGAGACTTTGTCAGGTAGTGAAGGACAGGATATAAATCCAATCTCCTCCTCCTCTTCTTCATCATCATCATTATCATCATCATCTGTCAGCCTAACAGAGGTAGAATCCCCAAGCACAAGTAAGAAATTCACATGCTCTGTGTCTTGAGGAGAGAACTGAGAGATCTGCTGTCTATTTTTAAAACGAAAGACTTTGTGAAATGACAATGACCTCTATTTGCACTGTATCAACTTTTTGCCGTTCTAAGAAGATCTGAGTACTTCTACCAGTAGAAGCTTTGGGAAATGGAAATTCCACAAGTAAAAATTTCATTATTGCAATAATGGGGGGGGGGGGGGAGTGGTTATTTTTTCCTGAATACTCCTGTGTGAAAACATGGCCTCACATCCAGACTTCCAACCACACTAGCTAAGTGTTGCTAGCCATTTCCCATCCATAACAATAGCTAAGGCTGGTGCTTATTCTGCACACTTCGTTTATGAGTAAAATTAGAATCTGCTCTGAGAAAGAGAGAGCACATTCTGCAAAGAAATGCTTGACAAACTGTCCGAAGGCTACTTTATCGGTTTCATTATGAGGTATGACATTGCATTTTTAGTATGAAGTCACTCCAGTGTTGTTGTTATGATCTAGAAAGTCACTTTGAATTCAAATATGAAATGAGACCATCCATCATGTTAACAATTTAATTACCTCAGTATATATTTTTTCAGGAAAGAGGAGGGGGAAGCCTATTATTTGTTGTGTATCTTATTACAGATTCATTGCCTCAGGACGGCAAGGGCTGTCAGTAGGGTAGGCCTTGTGGTTAGAAATGCCAAGATATGAAGCAGATAAGACATGTAGTCCTTGTGCCTTCTGTTGGGGTCTACTCAATTTTTATGATCGCTTGAGGCCTTTACCTGTTAGATTCCCTCTAATCTTTGTTGCAGGAGCGGAATGGTGACTTGTAAAAGTAATGAAGCATGACGAGGATATTGAAAGGGTCGAATAAAGCAGAAATGTGATATTTTCTGTCTTCTGTGGACCCAGGAAATAGGACTCCTGCTGTTGAGTCGAGCTTGGGAAATTGCCATCACATTCCCCTACCAAACAAAAGTTGTGAGCTGTATTGTTCAGTGCTTATGGAAGAGACAAAGTAATCAGTGCAGGGAGGTTTATCTGATTGTCTAACCATCTGGTTTCCCAATGACTGAAGGTTAAGCACTGAAGAAACCAGGGGATTATAACCGGGGTGGTAGTAGAGAAGGGCAATGTGCCAAAGATTTGCTTTATGTTTAAAACAGAGCTTTATGTGTAATGTGTGCAGTATGGTTATGCTCCCTTGAAACAAGGCAGATAGATGAATTTGTATTACTGATTTGAACAGATGATAATCAGCCAATAACGCTCATTCCCAGAATCCTGTTTTCTCTTACATGCTTTGCTGTAGCCATTGTCCAGATTGGTGTTGATGTTAACCAGATAACCTCATACCATTGTCTGTAGACCTTTTCAAGCAATCGTAGTTTTCAGGGCTTTTTTTTTTTTGCAGAAAAAGCCCAGCAGGAACTCATTTGCATATAGGCCACACCCCCTGATGGCAACTCAGTCAGAACTATGTTCCTGCTCAAAAAAAGCTCTGATGGTTTCAAATCATGCTTTGAAGGCAGCCTTGGTTAGCTCTACCAATAAGAATGGATTCAGGTATAGCAAGTAACTGTGGGTACAAGTAACTGTGTATAGCAAGTAGCTGTGGTACCCAAGGAAGGAAGGAAGGAAGGGAAGGGGAAGGGGAAGGAGGGAGCCTCAGAACATTTCTAGTTTTCAAACCATGATGCAGAGCTTGTGAAAGGACTTGGGTTTATGAGTTCTGAAACGGGTTGCAGCATGCTACAGCTTCAGCTTCAATGCTGCTTCTTTCTTTACTTCTGTATTTAGCTAGGAGAACTAGAGAATAAAATTATACATACCTTGCCCTTGGGCCCATTTTGTGTGCATGTGTGTGCATACATTTAAATCTTGAGTGATACGCATGAAAGCAAGAACCCCATTTTTTTTCCTGGTCTCTGTTTCTTCACAGATTGGCTGACAAAAGTGCACATGCCAGTTTTACCTGATGTGAGGGATGTCCACTTTGTGATGTAATCTCAGTGAGGAGGGTTCCTTGGTTCTCCCAGCAGTCTGAACCCCAGATGTGGATTGTTGTTAGGCTTAACAAGTTAATAAATTAAAGGCCTGAAGTATATATGGCAAAAAGTTTTTAACACTGATTTTGAGGGGAACTGAGAAAACTTTCTGTTCATTTTTTCTTATAATTTTCACAATACAGAAGTGTGAGAGATAAGTCCAGCTGATACATACTCTTGGTTTTTAAAGTGACTTTTTGAGGGACTCTGATCCAGAGCAAGTATGGGCCAAACTGCACATTATGGTGGCTGTTTCTCTCACACTGACCTGGGTTCCCCCCCCCCCCCAACGCATCTCTCCAATAACACTTGGTTGAAGAAACAAGTGAGGTAATATCATGTTCAATGTTTCCTTGTTCCAACTATAGTTCATTGGCTGCCATTTGCAGGTGGGCAGGGAACCACTGAACACAATGATGTCATGTCATGTGTTTCATGTACCAGCTTTATGGGGGACATGCATGGGTCAGCCCTTCATTGCACTTAGAGTCTTGACAGAGTTATAGTGCAGATTTATAGTTTTTGTGAGCTACAACATACTTAATCAGATGCCACACGTTTCTGTTTTTGTTTGGTTTTTGCCTTTGCGAGGACAGACTGGCGCAGCTATCCTTCAGGATTTAAAATTTGCTTAGGCTGGGTGCTACAGCTCCTTTCTGCTAAGCGGGGAGTTTGCTCCATCGGTTTCCTCTATCAGAACAAACTTCCTCATGGAGGAGCTGAGAGATCCAACCGGTTAAAATTAATGGGACTTTAGTTATTTGCAACTAAGTTGTGCTACGTTACAATGAGGTTGCTCTGGATCAGTGCCTATGAAGCGGCAGTCGCACAAGTTTCTCAGTTTTCCTGTGCAACTGAATCCACTAGCAGAGGCAACATAAAAATGTTTCAGTGGGTCACTTAAAAAAAAACACATGATCGTTTCTAAAGAATATATTAAAAATAACATATGCATTTCAGCCGAGCCATGCAAGGATGCAGAAAATAAGTGCCGTGCCGGATTCTCTTTCCCGCTTGCACATCTCTTCCAAATTCTGAGGCATGCCTTGTTGTTTATATTCTCATTTGGTACCAGACAAAATTTCTTCTGTCCAAATATTCTGCACTGATGATGTTTTAAAAAGTGTGTGGGAATTGGTCATATCCCATATTTCCTGGCAGAGCTGAAAGCAAAGGCAAATGTAGCCTCTCTCGTAACATTTTGCTTGGAATTCTATCAAAACGAGTGCCAAATGAATGGTGCAGAAAGGGAATCGAGTTGTTACTTAAGTTCAGTAAAACTCCTTTTAAAATATATTAGTGCAACAAAGAACTTCACTAATAGGTTTGAAGAAAATGTGTTCCTGATTACACCTCCTTTTTGTTTTTTGTTTTAAAAGGGAAAAGGTTATCTTTCTCCAAGGAAGCCCCACAGTTTATGAGTTTTTAAATTCTGCAAACACAGAAGACAAAACTTAGTGTTAAGCTAGTGCATTTAACAATTTCCTGGGGATCCTGCACCTATTTGACACAACATAGGGTGGCCAGGACTCCCACTGTGGCAGCAGACCTTCCCTCTGGCAACCCCGACTGCTGTTCTGTCAGCAGTAAGAGAAAAATAAGTTTTAAAAAAACCATTGGAGCAAAGGCATATCACTTCTGGGGGAAACCTAGAAGTGACATTGTGCCTCTCTAGGAATTGCTGGAAATTCGTATTGTTTCGCCATATGGCTTCTGGTGATTCCTAGACAGGCATGACATTACTTCTGGGTTTTCCCCAGAAATGATATGATATCATTGCAGTGATGGCACCCCTCTATGTAACCACCCACCAGAGTTCTGTGGGTTGCCAGATGCTGGCTGGCAACCCTAATGACGCAGTACTTTCCTTTGAGGTAGGTATCCTGATGCTATCTGTGATAGTGCAAGGTTTGGTTTCTTTCTCTGGGCCTTGCAAGTAGCACCAGTGGTTACAAAGAGCACAAATTCCACTCTTGCTAAGTGGACAGAGCCAGTTTGGTGTAGTGGTTAAGTGCACAGACTCTTATCTGAGAGAACCAGGTTTGATTCCCCACTCCTCCACTTGCAGCTGCTGGAGTAGCCTTGGGTCAGTCATAGGTCTTGCAGACTTGTCCTTGAAAGGGCAGCTTCTGTGAGAGCTCTCTCAGCCCCACCCACCTCACAGGGTGTCTGTTGTGGGGGAAGAAGGTAAAGGAGATTGTAAGTCGCTCTGAGACTCTGATTCAGAAAGAAAAGCAGGGTATAAATTTACGGTCTTCTTCTTCTTAAATTCCACCTTCTTATTGGCAACGGTAATAATACACTGTGAAAACTGCCTTGTGTCTCAGTGAGAATGGTGGACTATAAAAAGCATAAATCAAATAAAATGTTAAAAATAAGTGCTACCGGCTTGTATTGCCCATTGGCTGATCCATTGGCAGTGGTCAAATTCTACACATCTCCAGTTCCATAGTATGCCTTAAAAAGTACTCTGGAAGAAATGCATAGTTCTACTAGATCTCTCTGCAGACTCCCATTTTACCCTCATTCTGTTCCCAGGGATTTATTGAGAGCTGAGAGCAGAATTTCAGGAGGACATTGAGAGGTCTGAAAGTTCCCTTCCCTGAGTGCTGCTGTGGTCTCAGGCTGCAAACTACAGTGTGTACATGACACAAACATACTTATAGTGTGTTCAACGCAAGGAAGAAGTGAGATAGTAGTAATCATAGCTCTTTATTATGTGCAGCATAGTATAGGGCTGCAGTAAAAGACTGGAGACCGGGGCCAACGGGGCCAATTATATACACATCCAGGTTCCCGCACAAGCATCTTATTGGACCATTCAATCCAGCAGGGGGCCCGTGATTGGAACAGGACGGCACGGATTTGGATCCTACTGTCCATTGTTCCTGAGTCCCCAAGCTCAGGCCTTAAGGCTCCAATGAGCCAGGCAGGAACCACGGTACAATACAACAGCATCAGTTCATATACACGACAATACTCATGCACAGTTCTTATATGTGATGAACTATATGCAGGTCACCTATTTTTTCTTACAATGCTGTGCTTTCCATGTCAAGGAGGGGGAAAAAAAAACAAGTGATGTAGCCGCTCTTTAAAAAGCAATTGACAAAACTGTTTAAAAAGTGTGTTCTAGCATGCCAGTATTTTTCCATGAGCAACTTAAGTGCATCCAAAGGGGGTGATGCTTCTTCCAACACTTTTCTGGGAAAGGCACATCCGTCTGTTGTCCGTTTGAGTCACTACATGAGTCTCTATTGTTGGTATGAGGTTTGGAGTGATGTGTTGCTGTCTGTGGGATATGTGCAGTTCTTCATTAGTTCGCTGAAAAGGCAATCCCATGGAAATTCAGGTTCACTGTTTAAGAGTGTGTGTGTGGGGAGGAGAATTGCTGAGGTAAAGTTATATTGTTGTCAAGGGGCCTCTTGAAAAGCCTAGCCTGCTGGCCTGTTCCGTCCATTTACAGATATAAATGAGTCACTTGTTTCTTTGTGAATTAAGTGGCAGAATTAGAAGGAACACATCAGCCATCGCCTAGGATAGTTGAAGAAGTGATATATATATAACTGGTTTTGGCAGCACGGAGGTAAGATGACAAGAAAGCTCGTGGTTTGAACCAAAATTGCACTGGAAGTTTCAGCAGTTTTCCTACAATGAAAGAGGCACAGTTTATTGGCTCGCTTTGTTGTGGCGAACCAAATTGTCAGCTGTCCCACGGCAGTGTAAATTTTAAAGGCACACACTTTTCTTGCAGCACAATCGCTCCAAAAACATCTGATAGTTAAGGCAAATGAAATCCAATTAAGTTTATTGGATGATGTCACTGATGTGGGTGATATATATGATTGCAGATAAAAAAAAAACCCACAACCCCGCTCATCTGTGGTTCCACAAACAGATTGTCAATAGCCAGATAAAATTTATAAGGGCAGGTTGCTTTATTTTTCCACATGTAGAATGAGTTTAATTTTGTGGAGTGGAAAGGATGACAAGATGGGTTTATCTTTATTTTATTTTGGCACACGCTTTTTACAAATGACCTCCTTGTAATAATATTGGGTTTTCAGAAATGTTTGGGAATGCATTTTGAACTGGATTTTCAGAGGCTGGCTAAATGTGCCCAGAAGGAATGCTGTGATTAAACCTTTTTCCAGTTCAAAATAAGAACTCGTTCCCACAAAAGGTTGTGCAATTAAGTGTGCAGTGAGTAGCCAGGAAGCAAGCGGTCCTGTTGAGGAACGAGAAGGAGTTACCCATGCCAGCATTATCATGTGTAAAAAATAGTGAGTCGGTGGCTGAATTCAGATGGCCAATTTGAGCCAATATAGGGATGGCCCCCAGGTGGATTAAAAAAGCAAGGTCAGACAGGCACAGCTGCCGCCCGTCCCTCTTGATGTCTCTGAGATGGATCAAATAGCTACCACTTGGGAAGTGGTAGCAAATTCTTCTGCCGCACTCCATCCATCTTTCCGGGCATCTAACTGTGGGCAGTGCCAGACTGAACCCTGTGCAGGCTTCTAGGCAGTCAAAATCTTGGGGGCCCCTCACAAATTATTTCAGAGTTGGAGTGGCCGCCCCACCACCCGTGACCCCCGCTGCAGCCTGCAGGCATGTTCTCAAAAGCACCTTTAACAAAGCTGTGGGGGCTTGTTTGAAGCAGAGAGAGGCAAACTTGGAAATGACATCAGGAGCCACATGAGGCAAGTCAGGCAAAGAGCGGCTCAGTTGCTGGCTGTGTGTGCAGGCTGGGAGGGCTGCAAGCAGGGGGGAAATGGGGGGAGCCGGCCCGGGGCCCCTAAAAGCATAGAGGTCCATAGGCCAGTGCCTACTTTGCCTAATTGTTAATCCAGCCCTGGCCATGGGAGCACATAAGCGAGGCGGATTGTTGATGTGAACCTGCCAATCCACTCTAGGCGCATGGCCACTAGTGCATGGCCACTAAAAATGTAAGGGAAAAAAAGAAAACCAAACTGCACTAAGGAGGTGACACGCAACAACCGCATGAATACACCAAAGCACCCCCTGCACGACATACAGGCGCATCATGCAGGAGCATTTGATCGGGATTTGGCTGCTCCAGTTTGGGGTTGCACAGTTTGGGATGCTTCCGGTGCACCTGAAGCTGCCCATCTGTACCCAGTCATTGTGGGGGAAATAGCTAGAATGTTGGATTATTACTGAGGACACACAAGTATAGATTTGAATCCATACTTGACCATGTCAACGGGGGTCCCGGTGCAAATCACTCTTCCAAAGGTTGTTGAGAAAGGATAAAATGGATAAATTAGAACTATGTACATTTCCCTGAGCTCTTTGGAAAAAGGTAGGGAAAGAAATGTTCCTCCATCTTGTTATAGCGTTTTCCTATTGACAAAGTGGATGTTCCTGGGTTTGGCACAGAACAACAATCTAGCGCAGAATAGAACAGTAAAATATGTGTAGTATGTTAAGGACTGTTTGATTTTGCTTTCTTTTTTGGTCAGTCTTGCAAGCATGTTGATCTTCTACACATTACAATGAATGTTCCCAGGCTAAGGACAAATATAATCCTTTCAGATAAGACTCGCGTATCTGAAAATAACTCAATATACCTTTTTTGCTTTTGTGTTGCTTTCTTTGGCAGATGCAATAATAAAATATTTAGAGAGAAAAGAATACTGTATCTTGAAACTTGTTGCCCTTACAAGTATCTGAAACTTCAGAAATAGCTTGTGTTTGCGTTGGTGCAGTGATGGATAGGCAACAGCATGTGAGATCCGTCCTCTGGCCGTAACTTGGGCCTGATCCCAGAAGCATTGTCACAAGCCAGCTGAACACCCACAAGTCCTGCAGTAGGCAAGAGTTTGGGATTTCAGACCTCCTGTCACATTGTTGCTTAGCCCAGAAAATTAATGAGTGGTCTGGACAACCGTTGCCTTTTGGGGGCAGGACTGGATTAACAAATAGGCTGAGCAGGCACTGGCCTGTGGGCCCCCATGCCTTTATGGGCCCTGGGCTGGTTCCCCCCCTGGTTTTCCCACTGCTTGAGCCCTTCCATACTGCATGCATTAGGAGATAATTTGCGAGGGGAGGGGGCGAGATTTTGACTGCCTAGAGGCCTTCACAAGGTTTAATCTGGCACTGCTTGGAGGATTATGGTTGCCAATTTCAGGCTGGGAAATTTCTGGATATTGGGGAGGAGGAGCCATGGGAGTGTGGGGCTTGTTGAGGGAAGGGCTCTCCTTGGGGTATAATGCCATAATGAATCCACCCCCAAAGCAGCCATTTTCTCCAGGCGAACTGATCTCTGGAGATCAGTTGTAATTCCAGATCTCCAGAAAGGCAACCCCAGGAAGGCATAATAAAAAATGGAAGATCTATGAGCAGGTTTCTTTCAGTTAGTTGAGCTAGGGTTGCCAGCCTCCAAATGAGGCCTGGTGATTTTCTGCTTTGACAACTGATCTCCAGTTGGCAGAGATCAGCCCCCCTGGAGAAAATGGATGCTTTGAAGGATAGACTCTATGGCCTTGTGCCATGCTGAGGCTCCTCCCTTCCCCAAACCCTCCCCTCTCCTGGATCCACCTCTAGAGTCTGCAGGTATTTTCCAACTCAGAGCTGGCAATCCTAGTTAGCTCAGGGGCCCCAGTTAAGATCAGGGCCCCAGTGCTGTCCCATTCTCTTCTTGCTGGTTTGGTATTTGCATGTTTTTCCAATTGGGCAAATAGCCACCCAGGAGATAGCTTTGGTACCTTGACCAAGAGGGCCCTGCCCCGTGTTGTCACCCACTTGATCTCAGAAGGTGGGGGCACCCAAAGCAAGGCCTCCCAAGTTGACCATAACTGTCATAAGAGACCCTGTTGGAACCCATGGGCCAAAGGCCAAGGAGCTGAACTGCAGTCTCCCAGCATCACCTTCATTTCAGTAAGAATTCCAGATTCCTTGTACCATTCTGGGAACCTGAAGTAATGAGCCATAACAATGGGTTTATGTATATTTTTTGCTTGGGAGTTTCATTATGCACACCCTTAGTTCAAGTCACACCTGATGCAGAAATACAACCCAGTTATCTGCCTTCAGAGGGAACCAACTGGGAAGAAACAAGGGCAGATCTGCCAAGATGGGCAAGAATCCTGGCTTTCAAGAGCCTTTAACTACCTGATTAGCCCCCCCCCCCTTTGTGGCATAAGAATGGATCTCTTGTGATGCTCAGGTGTTGGGAATTACTGATTTAGTGGGTTGTGAACCAGTATCTTTAAAATATTGTCTGTTTTGGAAACTTCATTTCTGGAGACATGGATAACTAAACATAGTGGAGCAAAAAGGTTGTAGTGGACTCATAAGGTGCTCATTTGAGAAACTGAAAGCCTTGCCTCAATATGTAATTGTGTGTTGCAATTAAGAACTGATGCAATATATTGGAATTTGCATAACCTGATTGAATTAACTCTAATGCAAGTGGGTTTCCAGATGTTTTGTGCAGTGATAATAGTTCATGCTCCTTTCTTGTTCTCAAGTGGCAAGGCACAGTAGAATAAAAGCATTTAAGATAATAGTGTCTGAGTGCATATTGAAGAAAACAAAAGATCAGAGGTTGCTATTTGCCATCCAGAGATCATTCAGTCTTGCAAGTTCCCTCCAGTTAAATTGTAGTTCTGAAACATGGGTTTCCATCTCTGAGCATGGTGTTTCTATGGAAAATATGAGTTGTGCCCATTGGCAGAACATAGTGTAGAGTACACTAAATCACACAGGAAATATCTTGGTAAAAGTAACATGTGGTACACATTGGATTGTTTGTCTCCTGAATCCTACTAGGATTTTTCTGCTAGGAATAAGAATGGAATTAATCCTATTTAGAGCAGGAACTCAGTTCCGGCTGGCTTGGTGTCAGGGTGTGTGGCCTAATATGCAAATAAGTTCCTGCTGGGCTTTCCCTACCAAAATAGCCCTGATCATATAAAGGCCTAGTTCGGGTTGATGCAATTTAATATTAGCATTGCAATTGCATTTTTATACCACATATTACTTAAAAAAATTAAACATAAACTTAAAGTACACTCACCACTGTAGGGACAACAAAAGCAAACCATAGAATTCCTTGCCATGGAATGCAGTGATGGTTGTGGTCCTAAATGTTTATAAAAATTGGAAATAATAAATTTATGAAGAACGGATTTTCTTACAGTTGAGCAAGGACTGCTAAATGGGGCATCTGCATGAGAACTCTGAGAACAGAAGTGCTGAGAGATACCTGGTCCCTCTGGGCCTCTATTTCTACCAGCCAACTCCAACAAACAGAAAAGTACATGACTTCCCCAGCTCCATGGCCCCCCAGAGTGACCAGGATTCTCAGAAATCTTCCTGGTCCCTCTCCACAGGTCCCTGTCTGTGTACTAGATACTGGATGTTAGATGTCACTAGCACACTGCTAGATATTAAAATTTTGTCTTCCTCATCCCTACACACACTATCCCTTTTTGTGTACTAGATACCAGGTACAGGATACTAGATCCTCTCACCCTTTTGCAGTCATAACAACAACCAATCACATTCTGGATATAAATACTCCCCAGTGTACTATTTTTAAAACTTACACTTGATTTCTATTTCCTGACTGCCCCTCCCAACTCCAGACCAGCTCAAAAGATGTGTTATGGTGATGGGTGCTTGTCTTCTATAAAAAGATCCTGGAAAAGGGACTGGTTGGGTGATTACAGACTGGTACTTTGGGCCAATTCAGAGATGCCTCAGAAATCAACCCAAAAAATCCTTCCACACCCAAACATCTGCCACCCATCCTCATCCTGTACTCACCCTGTCCTCTGTCCTCCGGCCTCCACAGTGAGGCTCAAAAAGCTACCACTTCTGAAGTGGTAGCAAATTTTTGAGAAGCATGCCAGTCGCCTCCTCAGTGTACGAAAGCAGAAGGGTGCAAGCAAGGTGTCTTGGCAGTGTGAAACCACCAAACCAAGTCCAGCCTCTGAGGTGCCCCCTGTCTGATTGTGCCAAGTCATCTTGCAGACAGAATGGGGCCACCTTGCCGGGGAGCATGTGGAGGGTTCGGGATGGCTCTTTTTGACCTGGCCCAATTTGGGACCCCTCCAATCCGCCCCCAAAAGCTCATCTGTTATCACCCATTCTGTCTTCATTTGGAGCCAGTTACTTGATCAGGAAAGCTTTGGAGTCCTCATCGATTTTTTTCCGCTGAGTGCATCTCCAGGAGTAACTAGCAAGCTCAACACAGGTTACTGCAGAGGTTTTATGAGAAAGAAGTTGACTCTGAATGAAGTCTGCTGTAAAGGTCCCCCCAGCCAACCACTGAGGAATGCTCTGAAGGAAATGTTGATGTCTCAAAGATTAAAAAAAAAAAAAAAGACTGAGCTGCCTTCTCTTTTTGGTTATCTCCTCTTTGTCAAAGAGAGGTTTCTGGAAAAGTCAAGACAGTTTAGGAAACCAAGTATATCTAAATCTATCACAAGTGTAATCCTGAGGGACAAAATATACCCATTGTCAAATGAATGGGTAGGTGGGAAATTTCTCATGACCCTTTCCCCTTCTGCAGAATAGCCATTTGTCTTTCTTTGGGTCTCTCTCTCTTAAAAGCAAACTGGGCAGAATTTTCTGCTATAAAAAAACACAGTGATAAGAAGTTGTTGGGTTTTTCTTCATTTTGGTCAAACACCCCCCCCCCCCAATTTTTAAAGAATTTGGGACAAAAAATGTTGAGGGCTTTGAAATTTCCTGAAGGAACAAAGAGCTGATGCTTGATTAGCCCTGTTTGTGGCAATGCAAGGCCTCAAATGGTAATAACTGGAAACATTTTTATTTCATCTTTTTATTTCTCTGGCTTAAGGTGAACTTTTGTAGTAGTCATTGAATTGCACAGGTTGGGATGCAATAACCAGTCTGCTGTGTCTTCCCTGCAGTGAACACAATCAATCCATTCCGCTAGGGGAGGGACGGTGGCTCAGTGGTAGAGCATCTACTTGGTAAGCAGAAGGTCCCAGGTTCAGTCCCCGGCATCTCCAACTAAAAAGGGTCCAGGCAAATTGGCATGAAAAACCAGACTTGAGACCTTGGAGAGCCGTTGCCAGTCTGAGTAGACAATACTTTGATGGACTGAGGGTCTGATTCAGTATAAGGCACCTTCACATGTCCATATGTACTACTGTGTTTCATATTCTGAGAGAAAATACTGTTATGGGAATATTATTTGTTTATTTATAGTTCATCTTTTCTGTTCAGACTAAAGGCGGATTATACAATTAAAGCAGAGGGGCTGTGGCTCAGTGGAAGAGCCTCTGTTTTTCATGCAGAAGGTCCCAGGTTGAATCACTGGCGTCTCCCCTTTTTGTTTTAAAAAAGGACCAAGCAGTAGGTGATGGGAAAAATTTCTGCCTGAGACCCTAGAGAGCTGCTGCCATTACTGACCTATATGGATAATGGACTGGTTCAGTGTAAGGCAGCTCTTATGTGTTATATGTGTTCAGTTCAAAAACAGTGCACTGGGAACAGTGTAAAATGTACAATCACCAGCGACTAAAAACTAAATTACAAAATTATAGAATAATGCACTAAGAAACAATATAATACATATACGGTGTAACAGTATAATGTGGCAATCCTCACTCTGCATGTCACAGAGAACCACATTTGGAATGGCCATTTACCAGAACAGCCCCATTTACTTCCATCCACAGCAAGAGGCCTGTACCACAGGGAGGCTCACAATTTATCCATTCCTCCAGCACTGGCTGTTTCAGGATGGGAATCAGGGCTTTTTTTGTAGAAAAAGCCCAGCAGGGATTCATTTGCATATTAGGCCACACCCCTGACATCACCATTGTTTCACACAGGGCTTTTTTTTTTGTAGAATAAGCCCAGCAGGAACTGATTTGGCCTATTAGGTCTATTGGCCTATAATATGATTTGTGCATATTAGGCCACACCCCTGATGCCAAGCCAGCCGGAACTGCGTTCCTGCTTAAAACAACAACAACAAAAAAGCCCTGGTGGGAACCAACTGCCTTGCCAGCTTTCCTGAAACTTACAGTGTGTTCCACTTTGGAAAAACAATGCTTAGAAGAGCCACATATGTTTTAAATTGGCAGCTTCCTTGGCAGCCCCAGAAGGGCAGGAAGACAGGATATGTAAATCTTGTAAATGAATAAATTTACATACAAACATACATACATTACATACAAAAAGGACAACGGAGCTGAATTGCAAACCAATGGTTGCTTCAAGTGAGGAGATGACCACTTGGTTCTTTCTTAATGGACTCCAAAGACCAACTTGTACTCCCTGAGCTGGAAATGCCAGTCAGATATATACGAAGAATCAAGTGGAGAAGAATCAAGTGGAAAAGAGGGATGGAGATGGTCCAAGATGGAGCAGCCTTGGGAGCTTTGAAGGGACCTGATACAGGTTGAAAGACTTGCGCTGTCTCTCTGAGGAAATGTCTATTCTCCATGCGAAATTTGTATATGGGGATAAATTGATGTTGCTGAACAGCTTATCGGACAAATGGCATAAGATGCATGAGGAGAATCTCCTGCGGTTTCTTGTTTTAAAAGTAGTCAGGATGAGGATGGTCAGGAGCCACTAGGGTTGCCAAGTCCAATTAAAGAAAAATCTGGGGACTTTGGGGGCTGAGCCAGGAGACTTTGGGGGTGGAGCCAGGAGACATTGGGGGGTGGAGCCAGGAACAAGGATGTGACAAGCATAATTGAACTCAAAGGGAGTTCTGGCCGTCACATTTAAAGGGACAGCACGCCTTTTTAAATGCCTTTCTTCCATAGGAAATAATTAAGGATAGGGGCACCATCTTTTGGGGCTCATAGAATTGGACCCTCTGATCCAATCGTTTTGAAACTTGGGGGGGTATTTTGGGGAGACACTAGATGCTATACTAAAAATTTGATGCCTCTACCTCAAAAAATAGCCCCCCCCCCCCAGAGCCCCAATACCCACGGATCAATTCCCTATTATTCCCTATGGGAATCGTTCTCCTTAGGGAATAATAGTGCCCAGTAGACATTTCCCCCCCCCCCCACGCTTTCTAAAGAGGGCGGAGGGCCTCCAAACCAGGGAATCCCCTGCCCCCTCCCTCTCTCACACACACAAATACTTACTGGGTCTTCTTTCTGCAGAACTTCACTTGCTGTGAAAACGAAAGCAAAAGAAAGGGAGGGGCGTTCTCCATGGAAACTGTTACTGACCCTTTCCAATGAAGCCCTTCCTGTTTCCTGCGCAGCCTTAAAGGGGCACACATTTTACAAACAGATCAGGAGCTCTACAACAACATGATGCCTACACGTATGTTCTCTCCCCCCCCCACTTCCGGTTTTTTTGAGAGTGGGGGAGGAGGCTGCAAATTCAGGGGTCCCCCGCCAGGGCGGGGGGGGGGCGATTGGGAAGCCTAGGAGCCACAAGATTCCTGGTTTAACCTTCCCCCAAGCTGCTGGTTGCCCTGGAGGACAAATAGCTGTTCCATGAGACATTGTCAACTGGGGAAAAAAACAGCACAGGAAGAAAGAGTTCAAACTCTCCTCCGCTAAAGCAGGGGACATGCAGGGACTTGTGATGGGCATCTCATTTCTCCTTTCCTGCTTTTTCCTATTTTCCTTCATTTGTACTCCACCTTTCTCCACAGTGGGGACCCAAAGGAGCTTGCATCATTCTCCTCTCCTCCATTTCAGAGTGCGATGACTTCAAATAATCCAGTAGGAGCAATGCAAAGATTGTAGTTGTATGAATGGAGTACAAATGAATAAAATAAATGCATAAATGGGCCCCGACGCACACAGCTGCCCTAATTTGCAAGACGCCCTTGGCTCTTTTTGTGTCTTGGGTAATCTGGAGAAGACAACCTGAGCCCAGGGGCAAGCCAAGCACTCGTTCTGGAATGCCTGCCTGTCCTTTTCTTGCTCCGTATCTGTATAAGCTAGGGTTGCCATATATGTGCTGGGAAATACCTGGAGACTTTGGGGGTGGAGCTGGGAGAGGGTGGGGTTTGGGGAGGGGAGGGGCCTCAGCATGGTACAGTGCCTTGCAGTCCACCCTTCAGAGCAGCCATTTTCTCCAGGGAAGTTGATCTCTGCCAGCTGGAGATAGTTGTAAAAGCTGGGGATCCCCAGGCCCCACCTGGAGGCTGGCAACTCTAAAGCAGTAGACTTGGTGCTGAAGTGTGCAGAATTAGTTTGAGGTTTACATCTGAGAAATTTACAAGTGTTCACAACATGCTGGAAAGTGAACCATTAAAGCCTTTGTAGCTTTACTTTTTTTGCAATGAGGATCTCTTGGTGTGGACTTTAAAAATGGCATGCTACTAACAATTAGCTGTAGGTCAGATATACAATACACCCACAGCCACCATACAAGAGAAAATAAACCTTGACAAAGAAGCTGTTTTCCTTGGATGTAGCCTGGAGCTGAGGAAGATTTTGAATTAAAAATAGCAAAACACCCACCTTTTCTGTATAAATTTTCACATTCTTCATTTGAGGGAGCTTGGTTTTAATGCAGAAATGAGCTGTTGCATAATCCATGGGTTGTTTTTATTTTCTTTATAAAGTTTATGTAGCAGTTTGCCTGTAGATTACCTATATCCTAGGCACAACCAGGTGCTTAATGATTTATAAAACTGCTCCTTTCACTTATTATACTAAGTAGGGTCTTTGGGATTTGTTTAAACTAAAAAACCCAGACAGCCAGTTGGCATGTTTTTAAAGAATTAACCGAGATCGATTAAGGATTCTAATAAATGTTTTTTAAAATGCCGATTAATCAGTAAACTACATTGAATAATGTGATAGAAAACATAGCTGCTTAGTAACCAGAGAGGATGTATGTCTGCTATCGACATTTGCTTCGTAGGTAATGCTCTAAAATTGTCCCAGCCTTTTTTTCCTTGAATGCCTTTGATTATTCATAAATCTGTTGAGTTAGGTTAGCTCTATCACTGAGCTTTAATCTTCTAGAAGCAAACTTTGTAGATGAAATCTATTTGCTTGAAACTAACTTGTTCCCTGATAATACGCATTAAAAAAAAGGTTGTGAATACCTTCGTGCAAGAATGGTTCAGCTGCGTAGGATACAAATTCTATTTATTTTCTCATTAAGAAAAGTACAAGAAGATAGTATCATTGGACAGCTAATAGCAGAGAACCATTAAAGAATGTCCTTCGGCTATTTGCACTGCCACTTTACGAAGGGTCTCCAAACAGTCCTTTCAGGTGTATTAGTCAGGAGAGATATCTTAAAAGTCAAAGGAAGACAAAGTTAATGTGTTTAGAGAAGGAGCTATTCAGATAAGGTTTTCTCCAAGTGTTTAGATTAGTTAAATATTAAAAAGATAGAGATAATAAGGTTGTTTGTCTTTATGAATTCCTTATAAATGGAGAAAGTAGCAGGGTTCTCCCCCCCCAAGCATGATAATGAAAGTGTGAGTCATATCAAAGGTGGACAGACTGGGGATTCGTGGGTGACTTTGATTTCATCTTGGCAAGTAATTATCTGCTTCTGTAGACTGGAGAGCTCAAAACAGCCTTCTGGGTAACATCGAGGCCTGTGTGGAACAGTACTATTTTGTACCTTCCTACTCAATGATTTCAGTGCTCTACACTCAGGTTTGTGTGTCCTGATGCAGATGCATAGAAGCAGATGTAGAGATACCAGAGGTAGGGCTGCCAGCCTCCAGGTGGGGCCTAGAGAACTCTTGGAATTACCACTGAACTCCAGACAAACAGAGATCAGTTTCCCTGGAGAACATGCCTATATGGCATTATACCTTGCTTACCTTCCAAACCCCACCCTCCCCAGGTTCTACTTCCAAATCTTCAGGAATTTCTCAACTGGAAGCTGATAACCTTATCCAGAGGGCTTGCTTGGTGGGTTATTCCTTTGTGATGGCTATGGGAGAATAACAACTACTTTTTATTGGATAAACCTTCACTTCTAAGCACTTCAACTTTAATCTCTGCATGCCTGTGAATAGTTCTTTTGCCTGCATTGTCAGCTTTCACTGCTTTAGCCCTAACTGGTGTTATTGTGCCAGATTCCAGTTATCCTGGTTTATTACATGCCTGTTCATGGCGTAGGGATGCCAACCTCCAGGTGAGACCTGAGGGTGTCCCCCAGAATTACAGCTCATCTCCAGACTACAGGAATCTGTTCCCCCTGGAGCAAATGTATGCTTTGGAGGGTGGATTCTGTGACATTGCACCCCACTGAGATCCTTGTCTTTCCTTTGTGCATATGTGTGTTGAGGCTGGGTGAGTGGGCGTCAACGTGGCAGATGCGGTTCAATGTGGCCAAGTGCAAAGTAATGCACATTGGGGCCAAGAATCCCAGCTACAAATACAAGTTGATGGGGTGTGAACTGGCAGAGACTGACCAAGAAAGAGATCTTGGGGTCGTGGTAGATAACTCATTGAAAATGTCAAGACAGTGTGCGTTTGCAATAAAAAAGGCCAATGCTATGCTGGGAATTATTAGGAAAGGAATTGAAAACAAATCAGCCAGTATCATAATGCCCCTGTATAAATCGATGGTGCGGTCTCATTTGGAGTACTGTGTGCAGTTCTGGTCATCGCACCTCAAAAAGGATATCATAGCATTGGAGAAAGTCCAGAAAAGGGCAACTAGAATGATTAAAGGGCTGGAACACTTTCCCTATGAAGAAAGGTTGAAACGCTTGGGACTCTTTAGCTTGGAGAAACGTGGACTGCGGGGTGACATGATAGAGGTTTACAAGATAATGCATGGTATGGAGAAAGTAGAGAAAGAAGTACTTTTCTCCCTTTCTCACAATACAAGAACTCGTGGGCATTCGATGAAATTGCTGAGCAGACAGGTTAAAACGGATAAAAGAAAGTACTTCTTCACCCAAAGGGTGATTAACATGTGGAATTCACTGCCACAGAAGGTGGTGGTGGCCACAAGCATTGCCAGCTTCAAGAGGGGTTTAGATAAAAATATGGAGCAGAGGTCCATCAGTGGCTATTAGCCACAGTGTGTGTGTGCATATATAATTTTTTTGGCCACTGTGTGATACAGAGTGTTGGACTGGATGGGCCATTGGCCTGATCTAACATGGCTTCTCTTATGTTCTTATGTTCTTATATGAACCCTATCCAAAATAGTAAGTGCCCTCCCTGAAGGCTTCCAAAGCCCTATGGATGTCAGATGTTAAAGCTGAACGTTTGCTTGTAATATTACTGTGCTCATCTTCTGCTTTAATTTTTTTTACCTTAACAGAACCAGCTATTTTACCTTAATAGAACCAGAGTTGCTAGATACCTATATGTCCTTGAAGTTCAGGTTCAACAAAGTTTATTTCATTTAACTTGAAAATAACTCACCAAGGCTACAAAATTTCCAGAGAAGTACTGAAATGTGTACAAAATGGTTTGACATTATCCACACCCAACACTTTGGAATTTAATTTTTGTAGACAACTTTATTAGGCTTGCCAATCCCCAGGTCCAGGTGGGGGATTCCATGGTTTTGCGGGCTCCTCCCCACTGCCAGTCAATTGGCCAGCTGGGGGAAGTCCAGCCCCAGCAGCCGCCATGTGCCTTTAAACCATGGCAGTCTTAGAAGAAGCTTGGAAATGGCTTGTGTTTTGGCAGGTGTGTGCACCTTTAAATCTCTGTAGGAAGAAAGCTGGATGGGAGCAGGGTGAACAGGCAGAGCCATGTGGCTTTTTTCCCAGTGAGTGTGTGAAGCTGTGAGAAAGCAAGAGAGCACAGTCCATCCATTCGTTTTGCATTCATTTCAGAAATTGTTTACATAGCAAAATAGATAGTAAAAAGTAAACTAGAACCTTATTATGGGATTAAACTCCACCTCCTAGACTGCTTTGTTCCTTACTTTCATTTTCCTGTGTTAGTCTAAAGAAGTTGGTTGAAATATAGCAGATTGTTACATTCAATAACTCCCATAAGTAAACTGCACCAGTGAGATAACAAAAGTGCGGGCTTGCAAACTGTGTTTATTTTGGCTGATTTGTGTGTGTGTGCCCTTTAATAAAGCCAAGACAAGGGACTTATGGGTGTATGACAAATTTCACTTTCATTTAGTGGAAGTGCAGCTGCTGGAGAAGTTTCAAAAAGGATGAGGAAATGAAGACTATTCAGGGGAATTGCACTGCTGTATTTTTTATTTATTTGTTTTAGGGAATAGGAAGACTTTCTGGCTCCACAACACCCCCCCCCCCCCAATATCCCCAGGTATTTCCTGAATTGGACCTGGCAACCCTAAGCAGGACTCCTTAGGAAGCTACAATTGTGAAAGTGAAACTAATAGGCAAAATCATATTTCAGAGTAGCAGGCAATGCAGCCTTCCTGAAAGATGAAGTGGCACCCACTCCGTGAGATGGAACTGTCCATGTAAGGATGAGTCAGTTGATTTCTGCCACATATCTAGCATAATGTCTATTCATTGTTATTGTTCAGTAGGCTGATTACTGCTTCAGGTGGCTGACCCTGTGCTCTTACCAGTAACACCCTTCTAAGTCCACTGAAATAAACTCTGTTTAGGATTGTGCTGTCTTCTTCTGCTCTACCCTGGTCCATTGTGCAGCCTTTTCCTCCGGTGTGAAAATTGTTTGACATTAAAGCACCTTGTATTACCTTAAAAAAAAAAAACTTGGGTTGCATACATTTACAATAATGGGATATTCAATTCCATGTTGTTCACCAGTGAATCTTCACAAAATGGAATGTGTTGAAAGACAGTCGTTATACCAAACGTCACTCCCTTGTAGAAATTTCTGTGTGCAATACTGAGTTGAAGAAGAAGGCTGCAGATTTATACCCCGCCCTTCTCTCTGAATCAGAGACTCAGAGTGGCTTACAATCTCCTATATCTTCTCTCCCCACAACAGACACACTGTGAGGTGGGTGGGGCTGAGAGGGCTCTCACAGCAGCTGCCCTTTCAAGGGCAGCTGCTGTGATAGCTATGGCTGACCCAAGGCCATTCCAGCAGCTGCAAGTAGAAGAGTGGGGAATCAAACCCAGTTCTCCCAGATAAGAGTCCGCACACTTAACCACTACACCAAAGTTGTTCGCCTTCTGAGAGAGAAACAAATAAAGGTAAAAATACTGACCTCTTAATATTTTGCAAGATCATCAGTGGGCTGAAAATTCCTGACTCTGAGCTCTGTCAAGAGACTGGCAAAACAGAAAGAACTGATGGCTTTTCTTGAGGAAGGGAGAGGCAGTCTTCAGAATCAGTTGATTTGAGGCTTTGAGGCAGTGTATGCACAGTATGAAATCTATGTGCACACTCCCCAGGAGCTCCTAGTAGCATGCATGGATCTAATCTGGAAGAGAGTGCTTTGGCAGAAGGCTGTCTCCACATGGCATACTGGCATTGTTGTCTCACTATAGTTGTTGTTAAGTGAACAGTGGCAGTCTCATGAAATGATATGCTCCATTTTTTGTTAGAAAGAGCATAATTGCCTGATGAGAGCAATAACTGCCGAAGTTGGACATTTGAATTTCTACAAAGAATGTGTTGTTTTTTTACTGGTTTAAGCTGCCATCTGCTGGTTTGTTGTTTTCGGGCTTAAAGGAATATTCTTTAATAACGTAATTTTCATTCATATAAGCTTCAAGCAAGCGAAAAAGGATTTCTCTCATGAACAACTATCCTGTTCTGATTCCCATGTAGAGCTAAGGTTCATTTCAGTGACTGTTTAAGGCCAAGTACAAACATTTTTCAGGAATAGAATAACTAGCCAAACTGTTGGATCTCAGGAAATACAGTTACTTTGGTAAATGCTATTTCAAACAGCATTTTTACCATTTATTTTTTTACTTTGCATTTTACTTCATCACCTCTATATCCCGCCTTTCTCTTCGAAGACACTCCAGGTATGTAATACAGAAATATAAACCTGATAAGTAAAAATTCAGAAAGCAGAGCAAAAGCAATTCAAACTGAAGTGTACATATGAACTAAGAAGATGGCCCTAGAGCAGGGGTGGCCAAACTTGCTTAATGTAAGAGCCACATAGAATAAATGTCAAATGTTTGAGAACCACAAGACATGAACATCAGATGTTTGAGAGTTGCAAGGGAGGGAGGGGGAGGGGTGGAAGGAGGAGGGAGAGAGAGAGGTGGAAAGAAAGCAACTTTAAATGTATTCTCCAAGCTGCCAACTGGATTGGCTTGGAGAAGTGATTTAAAGAGAGATGGCTGACAGAGCGGTGGTGGCTTTGAGATCCACACAATATGTGTGGAAGAGCCACATGTGGCTCCTGAGCCACAGTTTGGCCACCCCTGGCCTAGGGTCTCTGTGGCACACCCACCCATGCCCTCTGTGCGCAGATCATCTGGGGATAAAGTTGGGCTAACTGGAATATGATTGGGATGGAAAGAACTTGGATCCAATCGGTTCAAAAACCCACATGCTACAGTGGCTAGAGTGTCAGATTAGGGCCTGGGAGACCCAACTTCGAATCCCAGTCTGCCATGATGGAGGCTTGCTGGGTAACCTTAGGCTACTCACATACACTCTCAGCATAGCCCATCTCATAATGGTTGAAAGAAGAAATGTGTAAGCTGCTTTGGGTCCCTATTACGGAGAAAGGCAGAATCTATAATAAATAAATACATCATTAACAGTGCAAATAATCTCAGTTCTTAATAGGCTGCAATTTGTTACTGAATCCAAGAGTTCAGGATGGCACCATTAGTGAACACAGCACACAGGATTTTTATCTGCTTTCTTCCTGGGGGTGGTGATGGTGGTGGATATAGCTGTTGATAGTTTTGCTTTGCAGTATTTAACAGGGTCCTACAAATGTGGAGTTTTTTTGAGAAGGAACTGAGTGGAGCTATAGGCCATCCCAATTGTATTTGCTTGCAAAAGTTATGCATGTGCTTGTACTGAAAAGGAAGATGGAACTATGGCCTCGTAGGAAGAAAATCCCACTGCATATAAATTAATATATATATATATATATTAGAAGTTCACGCAGTGCTGCACTGCTCCTGAGGAACTACTATGTAACCTATATGAGGTGGAATCAGGAAAGTCAGCATAGTTAGCATCTTTACCTTATAATTACACGTTGTGGAAAGTTTTGGGAAGCTCTGTGCAGTGCTGCCAGACTTGGACAGTGCTGTCACTTCAGCTCCAAATCCCCATTCCTCAGAAACATGGAGAGAATCTCAGCTGAAGCGCAAGACAGTCTCTTACATTTTTTTCTTATTCAGGCTCTTTAAAGTTCCTGGGATGGAAATGGAGAGAAAGGATGATGACATAATGGTAGTTAATGGTAGTGTATTCCTGGCTTCTCATGGAATTTTTGTCCAGTTTACACAACTTGTGATGATACACAAATGGCTTAACTTTTGAAGAGATGTATGTCAATTTAATTGGTCTTTGTTTTGCCCAGTGGATCTCCCCGAATCTTCAAAAGGAAGATTCGGTCACAAATCTGAGTGGGTGCCCATGAATGAACCCATTATTATAGATCCTCTGTATTGCAAACTTGTGTCAGTTTTATCTGAGGTTAATTGTGATAGAAACTCAGAAGGAATCATGAGAATTTTTGTTTGGTGTTGAGTGTTCCTTGTTGTTTATCTTGAGCCCCCCCAGCTCAGAACTGTAGCTTCCAAGGTTTTCTGCTGAGAAAGAATTTATATAAAGCCAGTTTCAGTCTCTGGTACTTTCCCCATACAGAAGCAAGGCACATTGACATTGGTCTCCTGTGCTGATTGACAGTCACCAGAACTACCTCTTAGGTCCAGATCAGACAAGATGGTGGGGGTTCCATGATCAGAGCCCCTGAAGTGTTTTTTTGGTAAATGGTAGAACTGTAAGGCCCCAAATTTTAATCTGAATTGTGACAGGGGAAGGCGACTAATCCTTTCCCCATGCCATTTGTCCAATGTGAAATGGTTCTGCTGAGCTGCTGTTTGCCCAATTGGAGCAAATATACAGACAGCATGCAGGGTTCCTTTATGTTTACTCCTACAGGGCATATAGGTTTATGGAGTAGATTCAGGATTATGCACATAAGTGCCACCAAATCACAACCAATTTACAATGACTCCCAGCAAGGAGCTTTTAAGACAAGTGAAAAGCAGAGGTGGTTTGCCATTGCCTTCTTTTTGCAGTCTTCCTTGATAGTTTCCCATACAATTACAGACTCTGCTTAGTTTCACAACTTAAATCTGAACCATTATGCTTAGGAACAAAAACTTACTAACAATGAGCACTTATTTTAAATAAATAGTAACTTCCTCCTATTATCACCCTGCTCTGTTGATTGTCATAGATGCTAAAGGGCCAATTTATCAGGATCATGTAAAGTTCAAGGGAAATCTTGAATCATCATTCTGGGGGAACTCCACCAGGTGGGCAGAGTTTGGAGCTTACCATTTGGTGGAATCCCAGATGCCATTTATTTAATTGACCAAAAATGTTCCTATTAGAATGAAGTTCTCATTCTTTAAATCTAATTTAAATTTAAAAGGCTTGGTGTTGTTGGCTTTTTAAAAAGTAAAATGTGCTCCAGGGAAGACTACACCTATTGGCTCTCTCCCCGCCACCCCCCCCCCCCGCCTATATAGAAAGAGGTCTTTATTTGTTGGTGGAGAGGTTAAAGACTGCAAAGATTGACTCTGTGCTTGTAAGGAGAAAGAGAAATTCCATTTTATGGATTATTAGGAAAGGAAATGCAACTGAATCCCCTTGTCTGAAGAAGTGTGTTTTTAGCACACAAAAACTTACATTCTGAATAAAACTTGGTTGTTCTTAAAGGCGCAATTTGACTCCTGCTTTGTTCAGCTGCTTCAGGCCAACACGCCTGCCCAATTGGATCTATCTACTTTACTATAAGATTATGGTATATCCACATTTGTAATACTATACATGTTTGTGGTTATACCATCCTGGGAAGGAAGCAGAGAAGGGAAAACAAAATAATCATGGATCTGGAGCACCATGCTTAGATGTAAACGCTAAAGATTGAATTTAGGTGGTAGAGGGAGATGAAAACTGGGGAGACAAGACAGAAATTTATGAAATTTTGCATGCTTCTGGAAAAAGTTGCTAGAAATAATATCACTCCACCCACCCCTTCTCATAATACTGGAGAACTGGATGATTTCAAATCCTTCAGAATAGAAACTACTGTCCAAGATCTTGCAAATTTCATGAAATGATGGCTGTCACTGTAGGGCTGTCTAGCAGCTCCAGAAGGATCAGCGCTTCCAGTTGATCCCAAGGAGGCTGTATAAACGATAAACCAGTGCCTGAAGGCATTTTGGGATGCAGGTTAATGAACTAAAGCTTAATCCCAACAATACAGAAGTCTACTGGTGGATGGAAGTCTGACCCAGGATTTAAGGTGTCAGTCTTTCTAGATGGGTTGCACTAGAGGTGTTCTTGAGAAATAGATGGCAGCTGTGGCCAAGAATGCCTTTTACCAGCTTCCACTGGTGAGCCAGCTGCATCCTTTCCCAGAAATGATCTGGCCACTGTGGTGCATGTCCTGGTTATATCAAGATTAGATTACTGCAATTCAGTCTGCATAGAGCTGCCCTTGAAAACTGTTTGGAAATTTCCATTGGTAAACACTGCAGCTTGGAGCTTGGCTGGAGTTTGTCGTAGGAACCATATCACTCCAGTGTTGGCCTATCTACATTAACTTCCAGTTTGTTTCCAGACACAATTCAAGGTGCTGGTCTTGAACTTAAAGCTCTATATGGTTTGGGACCAACATACCTGAAGGACTGCATAATCCCTTATGTACCCATCCATTATGATAATCTTCTGAGGTCCTGCTTCTGGGGTTGCCGAGTGGACCTACCTTGTTGCCAGGGGTGGGAGGCAGCTTTCTGGGAGTGGGGTAGGTGGGGCAATGTCACTGTGTATGACGTCGCCTGAAAATGATGTCATCATGCTGGTGACATCATACAATGATGCTCTAGCATTTGGGGCAAAACTCTATTGTAACCATAGAGTTTTATCCAGAATGCTAGAGCATCACCGTGCAATGTTGCTAGTGTGATGACATCACTTCCACATAAAATCATTGCATCAGTGATGTTGTTGCATGAGGAGGCTCTTCAGGGGTGGGGCTGAATCTCCCAAAATTGGGGTAACTCCCACTTTGATCATGTAACTGGCAACCCTACCTGCTTCAGATGCCCCCACCTTCTGAAATTAGGTGGTTGGCAATCTGGGAGAGAAGAAGAAGAAGACTGCAGATTTATACCCTGGCCTTCTCTCTGACTCAGAGTCTCAGAGCGGTTTACAATCTCCCCCCACAACAGACACCCTGTGAGGTGGGTGGGGCTGAGAGGGCTCTCACAGCAGCTGCCCTTTCAAGGACAATCTCTGCCAGAGCTATGGCTAACCCATATGGCTAAGGCCATTCCAGCAGGTGCAAGTGGAGGAGTGGGGAATCAAACCCAGTTCTCCCAGTTAAGAGTCCACACACTTAACCACTACACCAAACTGGCTCTCTTTTTCAGTCCTTGCCTTTTCAGTGTTTGCTCCAAAGCTCTGGAACTCTTTCCCCAGGGAGATTGGCTTGTCTTTTTCTGTTGCCATTTTCCGCCAGTGGTGAAGACGTTTTTGTTTTGTTTGGCATTCCTTCAATGATCCATCTTTCCTAACCATTTTTTTTAATGTTCTATTTGTATTTTAATTGTTTTGTATGTATTTTAGCTCTGTTTTTAAAACTCTTTTAAAATTGTTTCAATTATGTATGTTTGTGGGGGCTGGTTTTAATGGCTGTGTAATGTAATTAATCATGTATGTTTTAAATTGTTAGTCACTTTGGAGGCTCTTGTAAGGGCAGAAAAGCAGAGTACAATTTTTGTAAATAAATACATAAGAACATTTTGGTCTGGTAAGACAGCGAAGTGGTGACTTTGAGAAGGGGGAGAAAGGAGTAAAACAGCTATAGGAGAAAGGAGAGCAAGCATCAGTTGGGTGGGGGAAGGGAGAGAAAGTGGAAACAGGAAGATGAAGAAGACCCTCACTACTGATGGCCACTCAAAGCAGAGGCTATGCAGAAGCTCCTAAGACAGGTACATATTGAAAGAGGATTGGACAAAGTCCTGTTGCTAGAAATAGCTATCGGGCAAGATAGCAACGTGGCCTTAGGTTCCAAGGGAACAAGGTTGGCTTTGAAAAGAAGATGAAGAAGAAGATATTGGATTTATATCCCGCCCTCCACTCCGAAGAGTCTCAGAGTGGCTCACAATCTCCTTTACCTTCCTCCCACACAACAGACACCCTGTGAGGTGGGTGGGGCTGGAGAGGGCTCTCACAGCAGCTGCCCTTTCAAGGACAACCTCTGCCAGAGCTATGGCTGACCCAAGGCCATTCCAGCAGGTGCAAGTGGAGGAGTGGGGAATCAAAACCGGTTCTCCCAGATAAGAGTCCGCACACTTAACCACTACACCAAACTGGCTCTCTAAAAAACCAGTTATGGAGGGGCAAACATCACAGGCGTTCATCACCATAAGCAGTTGATACATGTTAAGAACAGATACTCCCCACCCCCCAAAAATTAATCTTGCAAACTTTGTGAAGATCTTGGAAAACGAGAAAGTAAATAGAAACAACTTTGAAAACACCTCAGACAATCCAGAGTTAGAAGTCATGAGGAGGCTCTTCAGGGGTGGGACTGTAACCCTTTATGCTTATAACCCTCGGGAACGGTCTCCTTGCACCATCGCAATTTGCCCAATAATATTTGCCCCAGAAATGATAGGAACCAACAGAAGAGACCCAAGGCAGGTTGGTTGAAGCAATGCTCATTGCTTAGAGAGCCCCATAAATCTGATGACTGATGGGATGATGGCAAATAAATTCTCATTACCATGCTAACTTCGGTTCACTAAATAAATTAGTCATGTCGCCAATGTCGTCACTACATTTCTGTGCCACGGCAGCTGGGCTGCCACTGCTGCTCCCTCTTATGCTCCTCAAATCATAATACTCAAAAGCAACTTCAAAGGGGGCACTGACAGAATTAATTACTTAATACGTGTGAAGCGCTTTGAGATCCTCAGATGAAAGGCACCGTATAATTACTTCTCCGTGCTCCTCCAGTCTGTGTCAGCAGCCAGCAGAGAGGGAAATGATGGAGTCCCAATGTGTCGGAACTGATTGCATTGCCTTAATGGGGCTCGTGGTCGATTGTAAGGGATTACCGGGGTATGGGGAGGGGGAGATGGTAAAACCTGCTGTGATTTCAGCACTTGCCACTTAAGAAAAAATAGGGTTGTCCACACTGCCCATAATCTACACAGATGGACAAGGGAAAGGGTAAACCAGCACTTTTACTTCCTTCCCACCCTCTCCCAGAGATCACCTCCTGGAAGCATGCTTCCCAATATTACCCGTGTTACTACTTTGCTGCAAGAATAGCAGAAGAGCATAAGAAAATGCCTGCTGCAACAGACCAAGGATCCATCTAGTCCAGCATCCTGTTTCCAACGGGGCCAGCCACAAACAGGTCAGGAAGAGGAAAGGTTCCCCTGCCCAAATTATTTGTCCCTTAGCAAGTGGTAATCAAAGGTACTTCCTCTGAACAGGAGCGATAGAGAGAAGGTGCTGATAAAAAAAGGAGGGGAAGTAAAGAACCAGTGTACAAAACAAAATGCAGTACAATAAAATATCCAAACTGTAGCCAGTAGCATAGAAAGAACACAGAAGTGAATCCCCTTCCTCTGAAGAGTCATATCATGCTAATAATATGGGTGCTTTCAGCTGATGTGCCAAGCTACCTTATAGGCTTACATTTTGACTCTATCGTCACAAAAGTATCTTTCAGTCTCCCATCCCATCCCTATTTAGTTTTCTACAAGTCTCGAAGTGTTATTATTATTATTATTTTTAAAAAACTCAGATTCCAGCAGTAACCTGCTTGAGGCCTCTGGGACTAAAACAATACAATAAAAATAAGAAAACCAGCAGAAAAATAAGAAAACCAGTATTCATTAACAATAAACAAACCATTAACAGGCATTAAAACTAGCAATAAAACTAGTTTTAATTTTATATAAACAGTGAACAAATTCTGTTCTTAAACATAATCCTCTGTCAGTCCATTACAGCAAAAATATTCATCCCAACATAAAATCATCATAAACTCTTCTTCCCTGTTTTCCCCAACCAAATTTCTTTACAACAGTTAACTTCACTGCCAGTGAATTCCCTTCTTTATACAACCTCTAATCTATATTGATATGTATTATCTGCACAAGAGCTCTGTGAGTTAAGCTAGGCTTGAGAGATGGCGGCTGAATTCAGATGGCCAATTTGAGCCAACATAGGCAGGGGCCTCAGGCAGATTAAAAAGCAAGGTCAGACAGGCACAATTGCCACCAGTCCCGTTCTAGTACTCACCCTGTCCTCTGATGTCTTTGAGACAGACCAAATACCTACCACTTCCCAAATTCTTCTGCTGCACTCCTCCTACCTTTCCTGGTGTCTGAATGTGGGAGTGCACAAGCGAGTTGGATTGGCAGTGTGAACCCACCAATCTGCTCTAGACACTTACCGGTATTCAGTTTGGTGTAGTGGTTAAGTGTGCGGACTCTTATCTGGGAAAATCGGATTTGATTCCCCACTCCTGCACTTGCAGCTGCTGGAATGGCCTTGGGTTAGACATGGCTTTCGCAAGAGTTGTCCTTGAAAGGGCAGCTGCTGTGAGAGCTCTCTCAGCCCCACCCACCTCACAGGGTGTCTGTTGTGGGGGAGGAAGATATTGGAGATTGTAAGCCGCTTTGAGTCTCTGATTCAGAGAGAAGGGTGGGGTATAAATGTGCAGTCGTCGTCTTCTTCTTAAAACTCTCCAAGCACATGAGCCCATGAGCATATGACCACTAAAAATGTAAGGGAAAAAAAGAAACTCAAACCGCGAAGCCATAATCTCCTTTGCTTATTCTGTTCAGCATTCTGTTCTCTGGAAATATCCCCCCTGTACTACTAATAGATAATGTTTGAGTGAATGTCTGATCGTGAGGCTTCCCTTCATTCTCTAGCTGTGAGTTTTATGACTACCGCTGTCATGTACTGTCACTTGACTCTTTGAGTTTAGTATTTTGTTTTCATAGGATGGATGCTGTGTTTTGTAATGTGAATGAAATGTCTCTTCTACTTACTCCCCTCTATAAAGGATATATTTAAAAAACAACACCCAGAATCAATTCAGATAACCAGCAAAAGCAGAACAATACACAGTATGTAAACACAGGAGATTCTCTTTAATTTAAATTGTAGACCAGATACCAGTTTACACATAGGGATGCCAACTCTGAGTTGGAAAATTCCTGGAGATTATGGGGGTGGAGCCTGAGGAGAATGTGGTATGAGGAGAGGAGGGAACTCAACAAGTTATAAGGTCATAGAATACAACCTTCACAGTATACATTTTCTCCACAGGAACTGATTTCTGTCATCTGGAGGTCATTTGTCATTCCAGGAGATCTTTAGGCCTCACATGGAGGTTGACAATCATAAGAACATAACATAAGAGAAGCCATGTTGGATCAGGCCAACGGCCCATCCAGTCCAACACTCTGTGTCACACAGTGGCAAAAAAAAAGTATATATACACACACACTGTGGCTAATAGCCACTGATGGACCTGTGCCCATATTTTTATCTAAACCCCTCTTGAAGGTGGCTATACTTGTGGCCACCACCACCCCCTGTGGCAGTGAATTCCACATGTTAATCACCCTTTGGGTGAAGAAATACTTCCTTTTATCCGTTTTAACCTGTCTGCTCAGCAATTTCATCGAATGCCCACGAGTTCTTGTATTGTGAGAAAGGGAGAAAAGTACTTCTTTCTCTACTTTCTCCATCCCATGCATTATCTTGTAAACCTCTATCATGTCACCCCGCAGTTGACGTTTCTCCAAGCTAAAGAGTCCCAAGCGTTTCAACCTTTCTTCATAGGGAAAGTGCTCCAGCCCTTTAATCATTCTAGTTGCCCTTCTCTGGACTTTTTCCAATGCTATAATATCCTTTTTAATAATAATAAATTATAATAATAATAATAAATTTTATTTCTATCCCGCCCTCCCCACCTCAGCAGGCTCAGGGCGGCTAACAACATTTTATAAAAACATACAATAATAATAATAAAACCTTTAAATTTAACAATATAAAACATCAACAATAAACTTAATAACATTAAAACCAGTTCAATAAATAGAGTTATTCTGCGGTATAGTTCTTCAACCGCGTTGGCGGCTCCTTAATTTCTGATCTTCCTAACAGTCCGGGTGTGCAAATTTGAAAAGGACGGTCTTGCAGGCCCTGCGGAACCCTGAGGTGCGGCGACCAGAACTGCACACAGTACTCCAAATGAGACTGCACCATCGATTTATACAGGGGCATTATGGTACTGGCTGATTTGTTTTCAATTCCCTTCCTAATAATTCCCAGCATGGAGTTGGCCTTTTTTATTGCAAACGCACACTGTCTTGACATTTTCAGTGAGTTATCTACCACGACCCCAAGATCTCTCTCTTGGTCAGTCTCTGCCAGTTCACACCCCATCAACTTGTATTTGTAGCTGGGATTCTTGGCCCCAATGTGCATTACTTTGCACTTGGCCACATTGAACCGCATCTGCCACGTTGACGCCCACTCACCCAGCCTCAACAGATCCCTTTGGAGTTCATCACAATCCTCTCTGGTTCTCACCACCCTGAACAATTTAGTGTCATCCGCAAACTTGGCCACTTCACTGCTCACTCCCAACTCTAAATCATTTATGAACAATTTAAAGAGCATGGGACCCAGTACCGAGCCTTGCGGCACCCCACTGCTTACTGTCCTCCACTGCAAAGACTGCCCATTTATACTCACTCTCTGCTTCCTATTACTCAGCCAGTTTTTGATCCACAAGAGGACCTGTCCTTTTACTCCATGACTCTCAAGCTTTCTAAGGAGCCTTTGATGAGGAACTTTATCAAAAGCTTTCTGGAAGTCAAGGTAAACAACATCTATCGGGTCTCCTTTGTCCACATGTTTGTTCACCCCCTCAAAGAAATGTAACAGGATAGTGAGGCAAGATCTTCCCTTGCAGAACCCATGCTGAGTCTTCCTCAATAACCCGTATTCATCAATGTGCCTACTCATTCTGTCCTTGATAATGGTTTCTACCAACTTTCCCGGTATTGAAGTCAGATTGACTGGCCTGTAATTTCCCGGATCTCCTCTGGAACCCTTTTTAAAGATGGGGGTGACATTTGCTACCTTCCAGTCCTCAGGAACGGAGGCAGATTTCAATGAAAGATTACAGATTTTTGTTAGAAGATCCACAAGTTCAACTTTGAGTTCTTTCAGAACTCTCGGATGTATGCCATCCGGACCCGGTGACTTTTTAGTTTTTAATTTGTCTATCAGTTGTAGGACCTCCTCTTTTGTCACCTCAATCCTATTACACATAACGTTCCCCCCTCCATAAACCATTTGTGGGGTGATAACAGACGGCCATTTAAAGCCTCCCCAGGGAAGGGAGGCAGGTGGACCAAAAAAAGTGTGTCCACATGCGCACATCTGCCTCCTGCCCCACTTCTGTGTCACCCTGGCTTGCTGGGAACCAACTCAAAAAGGCACCACTTTTTGCTGGGGTGCCTCCAAGGCACCTCCCTGGCTGTCTGGAAGGCCGGGAAGCGCCCAGAGTGTGTCTGGGAAGCCATGGACAGGGTATATGAATGTTCCATATGCTCCCTGGGCACCTGCAGCCCGCCCCTTTTCCAAGCACCATCGGGAAGCTCCCAGGTACTCTATTTCCAGCTGGCTCTTTTTGGGGTGGTTTCATGCCGCCCCAAGCCAGCCGTCTGTTGATGGTTGCTATCTCCCAAAATATTTGCTCCTCCCATGCTCTCCTACATTTCCCTGTACTTCTCAATAACAATTGAGCAGTCAAGTTCAGTGATCTTGACCACCACGTTGAAGGCCATCTCTTATTGTTCCTTTTTTTGACAGGGAGAAAAAAAAAGTCTCATAAAGAATGCCTGTATGAATATGTTCGGAAGCAATTGCTTGGAAAAAAAAAACTTTTTTTGTTCACTCAAGATTCACAGAAAATGAGGCATTCACTTTTACTCCTAAACTTGTTCTTTCTTTTTCCATGTCCCTGGCTGGCAGCAACCGTATTCTGATAGAGTAAAGATGTGAAATGACCTATCTCTGTGGATTCATTTGTTATATTTTACAGTGTGTGCAGCAATATTTTTATAGAAAATAAATATATATTGAAAGCTGCAGGATGTATGATTATTTATTCATGCATATTGTTCTCTGTGTTCATTACATATTAAAATATGTTCCACATAAAATCAATTCAGATTATACTGAACGGATTACACTGCCTCTCTTTTTATTCAGCATTGTGTCTCATGACATTCCCATCGGCGTGGACTCCATATTTTATTGTAGTCTTACATTTATTTGTGTTTACCTGTTTCAATGATTCAGTGGACATACTTGACCTTAGTGCTGCTGGACTTCCCTGGAACTTCTACCCACTTCCAGTGGAACACTTCCAGTTTAATGCTGACAGCCTAAGCAGAATTACACCATTCTAAATGAGGAGGAGGAGGAGGATTTATACCTTGCCCTTCACTTAGAGTTGCTTACAATCTCTGTTCCCTTCCTCTCTCCACAACAGACACCCTGTGAGGCAGGTGGGACTGAGAGAGCTCTTTCAAGAACTGCTCTTGCGAGAGCAGCTTTTTCAAGAACCCTGACTGACCCAAGATCTCTCAGCAGGTGCATGTGGAGAAATGGGGAATCAAACCTGGTTCTCCAAATTAGAGTCTGCCATTCTTAACCACTTCACCAAACTAGCTCTCCAAGGACTTATAAGAGTGTTTCTTTGCTTAAGATGGCACTGTAAATGCAGGATTTCAGCTGTATATGTGGCATGAACCCTGTGCTAAAATGGACAGAACAGGAGCATGTGGTCATCTTGTGATGGAAACAAACTGGGTATGGCAGTAAGGTGTACCACCACCACCCCTCCTGCTCCCTAGTACATATAGAGCCAGCGTATCATCTGAACTGGCCCTTCACCGTGTTAGCAAAGCCTCCATAAGGCGATTATTTTAGCATGACTTTGACATGACTTCAGTTTGCTTTTCCTAGAAAACCTTGGACCCAAGAAACAGGCAAGATTTTAATTTATTATTTATTTTAGAAATGTCTGCAACACTTCTGCTGCTCACAAAGTGATTTCCGACAGTTATAGAATAGAGCAATAACCTAAAATAATAAAACAAAAAGAGGCACTAGCATAAAATGATAAATATTGCTGATGGATCTTTCTAACTACGTTATTGGGTACATAACAAGCCCATTCTGAAACAGAAATACATGCTGAAAATCATTTGCAATGTGGAGTAGGTAGGCTTCTATTCCAATGAGGGGAAATCAAGTCCTTCTAGCAATGTGCACATTTCTGGTGCATACTGGTATTTTCTAGATTGTGCTCTTAGTTTGACTTTAGTTTGGATGCCTGATAAGTTTCCCAGCCTAAAGACAATCACATGCAACACTCAAAGCAGTGGCATTGACTTTTCGTGTATATTTTGCTCAGGCATGCCTCTATTTAAAGAAGTACAAGTTCTACTTTACTCCACCCTGTAGCTGCGGAAGCCTGATAATGCATTTAGATTCTATGCCTTGTAGATTACTGTAGAAACCAATATGCACTAATAGAGCCAGCCCTTCATACCCGCAGACATAACCAAGAACAATGGCACTTTCCACAGCAAGGAAAACATTACATACTACTAGCAAGCCCAAGCATGATTCCCCAGGGAGGAATTGGACAAATTAGAATAATCTGTAAAAGATTCCATCTAGATTTCTAAAGCAAGCTTGAAGTGGGATGACTTGGACCGCTCTGGTTCGTAGTTAGGCACTGGTTTCAAAGTGAGCTATTTTGGAGGATAATATGGTTGTTACTCCTAGAACATTTTCCTGGGAGAAAGCCCCTGTGAATAAAATGGGATTTAAGTAATAATAATAATAATAATAATAATAATAATAATAATAATAATAATAATAATAATAATAATAAATTTTATTTGTACCCCGCCCTCCCCTGCCGAAGCAGGCTCAGGGCGGCTAACAATACGGTGACCAATGGTGCACCAACAATAAAACAGTTACATTAGAAACATTAAACATTAATTGACCTTAAAAACCTGATTAAAACAATTAACTAAAACATATTATAACGCTATCCTTGATGCTCTTCTAGTTGATGCTGATGGCGGATTTTCTTCTTATCAGTATAATTCAGTTATTCATAAGCTAATTTAAAAAGGGTGGTCTTGCAGGCCCTGCGGAACTGATCAAGGTTCCGCAGGGCCCGCACCTCCTCTGGAAGTTGGTTCCAGAGATATGGGGCTGCGGCCGAAAAGGCCCGAGAGCGAGTGTTCTGTAGTTTGATTTGTCTTGGCCCAGGGGTAGTCAGTCTGTTCTTTCCTACTGACCTCAGTGCTCTCTGGGGTTCATACGGGGAGAGACGGTCCTTCAGGTAGGCTGGTCCTCGGCCATATAGGGCTTTAAAGGTGATAACCAGCACTTTGTACTGGACCCGGTATACAATCGGTAACCAGTGCAGTTCGCGTAGCCCCGGCCGTACATGTTCCCATCTTGGGAGACCAAGCAACAGCCTGGCCGCCGCGTTCTGCACTAGCTGTAACTTCCGGGTCCGGCACAGAGGCAGCCCCATGTAGAGGGCGTTACAGTAGTCCAATCGTGAGGTGACCGTCGCATGGATCACCGTTGCTAGGTCCCGACGCTCCAGGAAAGGGGCCAACTGCTTTGCCCGCCTCAGATGGAAAAATGCTGACTTGGCAGTGGCTGTTATCTGGGCCTCCATTGATAATGAAGGCTCCAGTAAAACACCCAGACTCTTCACCTGCTGCGCCGCCTTTAGCTGCACACCATCGAAGGTCGGGAGGGATATTTCCCCCCCCGGAGCGCCGCGACCCACACAGAGAACCTCTGTCTTTGCCGGATTCAGCTTCAGCCCACTCAGTTTAAGCCACGTTGCGATAGCCTGTAACGCCCGATCCAGGCCTTCCGGGGGGGAGGCGGGCCGGCCGTCCATCAGCAGATAGAGCTGGGTGTCATCTGCATATTGGTGACAGCCCAGCCCAAACCTCCTGGCAATCTGGGCAAGGGGGCGCATATAGATGTTAAATAACATCGGGGAGAGGACTGCTCCCTGAGGCACCCCACAGTCTAGTGTGCGCCTCTGGGATCATTCACCCCCGATCGCCACCCTTTGTCCCCGACCCGTGAGGAAAGAGGAGAGCCATTGTAAAGCAGACCCCTTAACCCCAATGTCGGCGAGGCGGTGGATCAGTAGCCGATGGTCGACCGTATCAAATGCAGCCGACAGATCTAATAACATCAGCACTGCTACACCGCCTCGATCCAGTTGCCGTTGGAGGTCATCTGCTAAGGCGACCAAGACCGTCTCCGTCCCGTGGCCCGGTCGGAAGCCAGACTGGCACGGGTCTAGGAGAGCCCTCTAAGTAGACCTCCTTAGGGTTGTTACCTTTGTGTGTTTATTTACAGTCTGGCTATGACATATGGCTGTTATAGAGATGTTAACCCTCAAGAATATGATGTGATCTATTATATATAGTTATCAGTGGTTTTGCAGAAAACACTTGTTCATTCTTACAGTTTTTAACCAGGGATGGAATTCTAGCAGGAGCTCCTTTGCATATTAGGCCACACCCCCTGATGTAGCCAATCCTATAAGAGCTTACAATGCTCTTTTTTGTAAGCTCTTGGAGGATTGGCTACATCAGAGGGGTGTGTTCCTCCTAGAATTCCACCTCTGTTTTTAACTATGAATATATTATCACATTAGCTCTAATGATTCACAATATGTTCTGATGGTGATGGCTGGATTTTACATTTAAGCTATGGTTTGGATCACCTCTGCTTGGCTTTTTTAAGATTTGCTATGGTTGTTTCTTTGGATGTTGACAAACAAGAGGCATAAGTACCCAGGACAGTTTGCTACTCTGTATTTGCTAGATCCACTATTTTCATGTGAGGTCCTCTGTGTGGTTATGCAATCCATAATGTCACAAGCATTTATCTAAGGATGAAAATATGTATAGCACTAGGTGTCTGTTTGCTTGAATTGCTTAGCATGGGACATGGACAGCTGAATGCATTTATTGCCTTGGAGGCAATGTTGAGTATTATGGGAGGCCTGTCTGTAGTACTGAATGTCGATGGCTCATTCAACATGATGGCTCATTCCACCATCTTTATTTGATGTTGACAGGCATCAAGGGAAGAATATATATTTGTAAACCAGCCTTAGGTCTTTGCATTAAACAAAGAAGAGTCTCAGGAATTTGCTCTTCTGTGAAACCACCAACATAAAAGATTAACTGGATATTCTGGTTGTTCTTTTTTTTTTAAAGAATACTTAGCAGGATGTGTAAGTGAGAAAAATTGGGTGTTTCTGTGCATCCAGCTTGAAAGAGCTGTAAGGTTGCTTTTGAATGCTATAAAGAAGTGCCATGTGTGCTTCAGGCCATGTGAGAATGCGGGCCAAGGGGACTGTGGATGGGAAACCAGAAAGTGACCTGCTCATGTAGGAGAGCTCCAAGTGCATTGCTGGTGCTTTTCCTGTTGTTTTCACTATAGCTGCAAAATAAAGAAGCTGCTTTGCCAGTTTGAACGGCTTCCAAGAAAACAGCTACCAAATATGTGCTTGTAAGTTGTAACCTTATGCTGTGTACATCGCTTCTTTCTATACCATTCATAGCAGGGACATCCCAAGTGTCTTATTTATTATACCACTATCAACCTGGGTGTGCATGAAGAAGACATCCAAAATGGAGTACAACACTGAATGGCACTTTTGGCACATATTTCTCCCAACCTGGTCCAACTGCATGTGCATCCCAAGGAGCTGCATGATAAAGCAACATTTTTAGAGGCATCAGGGAAGCAGCATGTGACTTCATGGGTTTTCTGCAACATGACAAGGGCTGTTGAAGCATAACTTTTGCCCTATTGAAGCATAACTTTTGCAGCCACTTCGGGCAACAAAACATTTTGTGCCAGTCCTGCCTGCTTCTCAGTGCACTCTTCACCTCGTCTTATTCCGGAAGTCTGCTAAACTGAATGACAGAGACTGAGAATGGACTCTGTTTTCCCTCCTCATTTTTATTTTTGTCATCTGGAGTTATGCTTCAGCTCTTGCCAGCTTCACCTGAACCCACTCCAGTATTGTAGAACAGGCCTATGCAGGTCATGATGGTAAAATATAAGGGGGGGGGGGGAGACTTTGTGCCTTCTCAGGCTTTTGGAACTGGTTCTTCTGAAGTCTGTGTCAAGAACTGCCAGTGCCCTGACAAATGAATCTTCTGGCAAGAGGAAGCAGACATCGTTTCAGTGCTCAGAAATGTTTGAAAGATTAAATTTCTCGGAGCAGTGTCTGTTGTAAAACAAGCATCGGAGCAAAAACTTATCTGATTTCCAATCTAGGACTGCGGCCTAGGGGGGTGGGGGTGGGGAATTAGCAAATAAAATCAGACAGAAATACTTCCATAAGTCTGAAGGAGGGTTATAGGGATAGGAAGGTGATAGAATTATATAAAATGAAAGCATTGCACTGAGGATTGTATGAGATCTAGTAGCTGCAAACTGTTGCTGGGTTGGTCTTACTCATGATCTTTTATTGAAATTTAGTTGCAGGTGGGTGTCCAGGTTGGTCTACATTGGAAGAGCAAGACTGGAATCCAATGGCATCTTAAAGACCAAGAAGTTTTCCAGGGAATAAGCCTTTGCCAGTCAAAGCCCCCATCATCAGATCTGATTAAGGGGGCTTTGACTCTTGAAAGCTTATACCCTGGAAATCTCCTTGGTCTTTAAGGTGTCACTGGACTTCTTGCTCTTTTACTGAAACTTTGTGCATTATGACAGTCTTGGAAGCCCTGTCTGGGGTGATGAAGAAGAGAGACCCTCCAGTCTTAAGCAGAGGGTTGTACTTGGCCAGACATAGTGGGAACAAGTCAAGCCCCAAAGGAACTGCCTACTCAAGGGGACTTACCTTGGACCTGGTTGGCTGGTGGCTGCATGGATTCAGGAGGCGATTATGAGTGAAATTGTAACAGGTAATGAAGAGAGAGTGGAACTGCTCAATACTTTTCCTCAGACTTCTCTTCTGAGGGAAACGGTGCTCAACATGGCAAAAACAGAACATATAAGGAGGATATGAAGTTCCAACCTAGGATCAGCATACGGGTAGTACATAAACGCCTAGTTTCTTTAAATGAAACTAAGTCCTCAGGGCCAGATGAATTGCATCCAAGAGTTCTAAAAGGGCTTGTGGATGTAATTTCTGAGCCTCTGGCTATTATTTTTGAGAATTCTTGGAGAACAGGAGAGGTGTTGGAAGATTGGAGGTGGGCGAATGTTGTCCCCATCTTCAAAAAGGGGAAAAAAGATGATCTGGGTAACTACTGACCCATCAGCTTGATGTCTATACCTGGAAAAGTTTTAAAACAAATAATCAAACAGTCGGTCCTGGAACATTTAGAAAGAATGGATGTGATTACTAAGAGCCAGCATGGTTTTCTCAAGAACAAGTCATGTCAGACTAACATGATCTCTTTTTTTTAGAAAGTGACTAACTTGCTGGATCAGGGGAATGCTGTAGTCATCGTTTATCTTGATTTCAGTAAGGCTTTTGATAAGGTTCCACATACTATCCTTGTTGACAACTTGGTAAAATGTGGTTTAGATCCTGCTACTGTTAGGTGGATCTGTAACTGGTTGACAGATCGCACCCAAAGAGTGCTTGTGAATGGTTCCTCATCCTTTTGGAGAGAAATGACAAGTGGAGTGCCTCAGGGATCTGTCCTGGGACCTGTTTTGTTCAACATCTTTATCAATGATGTGGATGAAGGAATAGAGGGAATGCTTATTAAATTTGCAGATGACACTAAATTGAGAGGGGTTGAAAATGCAGAAGACGACAGAAACAGGATACAGGATGACCTTGACAGGCTGGAAAACTGGGCTAAAATCAATAAAATGAATTTTAACAGGGATAAATGTAAAGTTCTGCATTTAGGTAGGAAAAATCCAATGCATGGTTATAGGATGGGGGAGACTTGTCTTAGCAGTAGTATGTGTGAAAAGGATCTCGGGGTCTTAGTGGACCATACGTTGAACATGAGTCAACAGCGTGATGCAGTGGCTAAAAAGGCAAATGCAATTTTGGGCTGTATCAACCAAAGTATAATGTCCAGATCATGTGATGTGATGGTATCGCTCTGCTCTGCTCTGGTAAGACCTCATCTGGAGTATTGTGTTCAGTTTTGGGCACTACATTTTAAGAAGGATATAGACAAGCTGGAACAGGTCCAGAGGAGGGCGACAAAGATGGTGAGGGATCTGGAGACCAAGTCCTATGAGGAAAGGTTGAAGGAGCTGGGGATGTTTAGCCTGGAGAGGAGGCGACTGAGATCACCATCAAGTACTGGAAGGGCTGTCATATAGAGGATGATGTGGAATTGTTTTCTGTGGCCCCGGAAGGTAGGACCAGAGGAAGATGTTTTCTGTGGCCCCGGAAGGTAGGACCAGAACCAATGGGTTGAAATTAAATCAAAAGAGTTTCCGGCTCAACATTAGGAAGAACTTCCTGACCGTTAAAGCGATTCCTCAGTGGAACAGGCTTCCTCAGGAGGTGGTGGGCTCTCCTTCTTTGGAGGTTTTTAAACAGAGGCTAGATGGCCATCTGACAGCAATGAAGATCCTGTGAATTTAGGGGGAGGTGTTCATGAGTTTCCTGCATTGTGCAGGGGGTTGGACTAGATGACCCTGGAGGTCCCTTCCAACTCTATGATTCTATGAGCATAAGTTGGGTCTGTCACCTTCTCTGGTGGTGCTGGCCAGCTACTGCTGTTTTGGTGAAGGCTCAGCCCACAGCCCATATAGCCTGGCATGCCATTGTTCAGCATGCATACTGTGGGTTGTCTGCCCTTGCTCAGAAGAACAACTTTCTGACCCTTAAAGGCCACCAAAAATCTTTCTGACCCTTAAAGGCCACCATTGAAGCATCAGAAGGCCATGAAACCCAAAAGAGGCATAACATATTCATTTCTCCTAAAACTGTATTGATTGAAGACTGGACTTCTGTGGAAGTGTAATGCTGTTTATTCCCCAGCATTTTTTTTTTTATTGCTGGATGACTTACCCATAACCTTGAATTTCAAGTTCAGTTGAACAGACGAGGTATTTGTTTAGAGGGCAGAACTATTAAAGCCAATTCCACCCCCCCCCCCCCGTTTGAATTGGATAAAATTGTAGCAGATCCTTTACGTCACAGTAGCACCCTAGTGGTTATCGTATTGCATTAGTTACACGAGTTTTTGGTGAACATTATACAGTATATACGGCTTTCAGTAAATAGAGCAGTCATACTTACAGTTACATAGAAAATGCCAGGAAATTTGCAATGACGTTCCCTGCAGCTTCGTAATTCTACCCATTATTTATACTGGTTTGATTTGATTTTTTTTCCCTTAAATGATCTGGGGAAACTAGATGAGGCTTCGCATTTTAGTAGAACTTTAGTGCACTGAATGTTAGAAAAGCTTCAGTGTGACCTGGTATGTTGTACTAAATACCTTGTTTCTTTTCAGCAACACAGCACAAACGAACATGAATCATTGGACAGTAAAAATGGCAGACGATAACAATTCCTCGAATCTAAATCAAATGAAGAAAACTGGAGGAATGTTGGAAACGCCAGAGAGGGGAGAAAAGAACAAAATGCCCATCAGTGTCAGGATGAGCAGGGATGCCTTTATAATAACAACAACAAAAGGCAGATAGTAGATAAACAGTAAGGAAGAAACAAGATAAAGTTGTAGGAAATTTGCAGGAAATTTGAAAAACTCACAGGAATTCAGGTATAGATTGTCTGGAGAAGTTCCTCTTGTATATCACCAACAGGTCTCCAGGCAGGATTCTTAGACTTGTCAACCTCTAAGTGGGGCCTGGAGATTTCCTGGAGTTGCAACTGATCTCCAGACTACATTGATCAGTCCCCCTGGAGAAATAGGCAGCTTTGGAAGGTGGACCGCATGACATCATATCCTATATACTCCCATCCCCTCTCCAAACTCTGCTGTCCCCAAATCCTCAAGAATTTCAACCCGGAGTTGGCAACCCTAAAGATTCTAGAAGCTCTCAGAGGCTTGAGCAAGTGACTTCTCCCTCCCCTCTGTTTGTATCCCCTTTAATTGACTCTCAGCTGCTTTCAATGCCTGCACCATGTTCCATCAGACCATTTTGAGGGCTGTTTTCAAAGCAACATTTCCCTGCATGCTTGAAGAGTTCCTGTAGGCCACCTTGCTTGTGTGTGGCCTTTGTGTGTGGTTTTGATGCTTTATGATTGCCACAAACCACCCAGTTTATTATGAGATATGCTTAACAATAAGAGCCAATCTACACATGCAATAGAATTACATGCATAGCTGGATAATATCACTTTAGACTGCAGGTGGAGGATCATGTGCTTGAATGATCTCTTAGAAGGGAAAAATATCCTTTAACACAAAAAATGATCCTATCAGAAAGACTGCCAGACCAGATTTCTTCCATGTTTTCTGTGTGCAGAAGCATTTCACTACAGTGAAGACCCATAGTTTAGTGGTAGATGCTATGTTTGCATACAGAAGGCAGCTCTGATTAAAAGGATTTCAGATAGTATGGCTGGGTATGACCTCTGTCTGAAACCCTGTAGAATCACTGTCAATCCAAGTAGGCCAGAATGTATACTGGTTGGGTTCAGTGGCTTAGATCCAGCAGGAAAGCTCACAGGAGTTGCTGGGGTAGATCTTTCACCATCTTCTCCTTCCCCAAATATCCTGCCATTTATTGAATGTCATCTCTGAGGTCAGGAAAGCCTCCTGAACAAGATGCACCACAAGACAAGGTGCTTCAGTGGTGGTAGAAAGTGCCATTCTTCTTCTTCTTCTTCTTCTTCTTCTTCTTCTTCTTCTTCTTCTTCTTCTTCTTCTTCTTCTTCTTCTTCTTCTTCTTCTTCTTCTTCTTCTTCTTCTTCTTCTTCTTCTTCTTCTTCTTCTTCTTCTTCTCCTCCTCCTCCTCCTCCTCCTCCTCCTCCTCCTCCTCCTCCTCTTCTTCCTGCTCCTCCTCCTCCCAGAATTACAGTTGATCTCCAGATGACAAAGATCAGTACCTCTGGAGAAAATGGCTGCTTTGGAGGGTGAACTCTATGGCATTATACTGCATTGTAGGGTTGCCAGCTCCAGGTCAGGAAATACCTGGAGATTTTAGGGGTGGAACTTGGGGGGGGATGGAGTTTGGGGAGGGGAGGGACTTCAGTGGTTATAATGTCAGAGTTCACCTTCCAGTAAGGCCATGTTCTCCATGTGAATGATCTTTGTTGCCTGGAGATCAGTCATAATCCCAGGAGCTCTCCAACTACCACCTGAGGACTGGCAACCCTACACCACTGAGGTCCTCAATGTCTCTTGGCTCCATCCCCCAAATCCCTAGGAATTCCCCAGCACAGAGTTGGCAACTCTACCCATCAAGAATTTGTGTTTTTTTTAAGCAGAAGGCTGTCAAGAAAAAACATGGTGTATCTCACTGAGGGCTGTTGCATTTGAATGTTTTTATTAGGAGTTATTGACTGACTTTCATTTGGGCTTCCCTTTTCATAAAACATAAGCAGGAGATGGCAAAATAGGATTTCCTGCAGATGAAGAACTGTTGCAAGACTGTCAGTTTTGCTTCTGAATTAAACTTTAACCTTGTAAATGATTTCATTTCAAGAGTGCCCAGAGCATTTAAATGTTTTTAAAAGTGGTGTAAAAACCAGACTGGTGTGGCTTAGCTGGCAGAAAACGTGGAAGTATGACTCATCGGTGCCAACTGAATATTTTATTGTGTGGCTCTTTGTGTATTTTAGGGATGCTATTGCATTTTGCAAGCTAGCCAGTTCAGTTTGACTATCCCTGTCTTGACTGTGCTTCTTCCTTGCACAAATTGAACCTGTGGGTCTTTAGTTTTGTGACATTTTTCTGTCTTGTGCCAGATTTTCCCGTAAAAAGTTATGCATTTCGCAATGCCATTTGTGCATCCACAAATCAGCATTCTACATTACACATATATGGACAAATAACATGTGTTGTACATATTAATTGCTTTAAAAAATGAGTAATAGAAACAAACAAATCATTTATACAAGCAGTGAAAATGAGGGGATGGAAGTTATTCACAATGAAATAAATGGAAGCAAAAAAAGAAGCCGACAGGGACAGATCCATCCATTTCCCACTCATTCCCTTCCACTCACTTAGAATTTCTCTAAAATTTTGCACCTGGTTTGCAGGGATCAGAAACAAAACAAGCCCTGTGTTTTGAAGAATGTGTAAAACTGATGCCGATCTTATCCAGATCTGTGCCTAAAGCTCAAAGTAGATGAGAGGGGGGGAAATTAAGGTGAACTAGCCACTGTTACTAAGAGTCAATTGACAGAATGCACGGGTCATTAATTTTGTGTCCCTTGTTTTGTCAGTTTGTTTTTGTGAGGCCTGGTAGAGAAAGTAAAACCATTCAAGCTGAAAATTATCTGCTCTGTAGCTTATTTCCCCTCCCAGCATGCATTGACCCAAGGGAGTGGGCTTCAGGTCAATGGGCCTCCATTTCCCTTCCAAATACTTGGATTCTTGCAACTCTGATAACAGACACTGTTTTTGTTCACCGCATAGTTAATTCTGGCCATGGTCACCTCTAATCGCATGCAGATTTGTGGGTGGAGATAAGAATGAGATGTTGGTTTCGCTATTTTAACTTCATTTTGAAACTGAGGAAAACAACTTTTTTTGCCATTAAATTGTGATCTCACATGACCTGTATTGGGTGAAGAAAATGAAGCTAAACTTAATGGTAATTGGTTAATGGCTTTATACTCCCTTGTCTAAAGCATCCTTCTTCTCCCCCCTCCCCAACCACTAACCCTGTCTCCGTGAACTCTTGTCCCGTCTCTTTAGATATGTTGCTCTGATGGACATAACCCTTTTGAAATAGATGCGGACGGCAAGGCAGAATGTCTTTTGTAAACGGTAGGACTGAGGAAGAACAGAAGTACAAAAATATGTTAAACTGTAATCTGAGAATGATTTTCACAGCAATTCCATTGAATAACACAGTATTTATAGAATACTTTTTAAAGGGCTCAGAGTGCTTTACTATAGAACCAGTAATCCTTATAACAATTCTGTAAGGTAGGCTAATGTTATTGTAGTGTACTGGGAGCTTCAAACGAAGACCCTTTGTTGGAGAGGCTCCTTGCAGCTGCTTTGAGATTGACCACCCTTGCTGAACCAGCCAATCAGGTAATACCCATTCAAATGAAGCCCATTGTTTGAGAGGCTCCTTGCAGCTATGCTCAGAGTGACCACCCTTGCTGAGCCAGCCAATTATGTAATATCCATTTGAATGAAGCCCATGCAAATGAGGGTTCAAAGTGCCTATTTTTCTGTAGGGTTGTTTATTGCTGGAGGTGTTTTGGGTGGAGTTTCTGTATGTATAATTGCAGCTAGCCACGTGTGTTTTCAACTGGATTTTTGCTAATAAAAGAGCTGTGCTGGAATCACTATAACATCTGACCCATTACTTTTCAGTTATTATTTATCTTAAATCTTTAGGAGAGACCTTTATTATGTGCTGGCCCAGTTAAAAAATTAGACAGAAGTGGAGCAGGACCTCTTTTGTGCAGGGTTGCCAATTCCACACTGGTGAATCCTGGAGATTTGGGAGTAGAGCCTGAAGAGAGTGGGGCAAGGTTGCCAAATCTGGTTTGGGAAATTCCTAGAAATTTTGAGGGCTGGAGCCTTGGTAAAGCAGGGTTTGGGGAGCGAAGGGACTTCAGCAGGACGTGATGGCATAGGATCCACCCACCCATGCAGGCATTTTCTCCAGGAGAACAGATCTCTATTGCCTGGAGATCAGTTGTAATTTCAGGAGATCTCCATCTCTCACCTGGAGGTTGGCAAACACATAGAATCATAGAGTTGGATTCAACCTCCAGGGTCATTTAGTACAACCCCCTGCACAATGCAAGAAATTCACAAATGCCTCCCTGACACCCCCCCCCCCAGTGATCCCTGCTCCATGTCCAGAAGATGGCAAAAAAAGAGAGAGGGGGTTAGATAAAAATATGGAGCAGAAGTCCATCAGTGGCTATTAGCCACAGTGTGTGTGTGTATAATTTTTTTGGCCAGTTTGTGACACAGAGTCTTGGACTGGATGGGCCATTGGCCTGATCCAACATGGCTTCTCTTATGTTAACCAACGCTACAGGACCCTTGGACAAACTGGCCTGGAGGGAAGGCATTTAAAAGGTATGAGGTCTCTTTAAGTGTGATGGCCAGAACTTCTTTTGGAGTTCAATTATACCTATCACAACCTTGCTACTGTCTCCAGCCCCAAAGTCTCCTGGCTCCAGCCCCAAAGTCCCCAGATATTTCTTGAATTGGACTTGGCAACCCTAGCCCCAACTGATACTGTCCCTGTTGGTGCCATTCCTCCATTCCCAGTACTTAGATTGCAACAATTTGGGCCTTAGAAACCAGCATGTAAAGGCCAGCCTGCCTGCATAATTCTGCCTGCAACTGGATCTTCCCCACTGCCCTTCACAGTTCATGATACACTGCTGAAGTTACTGGTGGGCATGGGGCACAGGGATTGGCAGATGTGTTTCTACATGAATGGAAAAAGAATTGGGGGGAGCTCATTTGTTACATCTGTTAGGGTTACAGAACTGAGCAAGGCTTACAACAAACAAGCAAATGCCATGACGATATAGTTTAGAGAATTCAAGGGAATTAAGGGAAGGTAGACACGTAAGGAAAAGCTCTGTGCCTGTGCAACTCTGCTTGTCTATCTAGGGAGTCCATGTGCCAGACTCTGCTTCCCACTTGGTTGTTCTGCTGCCTGCTTTGCCTTTCTTGAGATAGCAAATGAAGGAGACTGTAACACTGTGTAATGGTGTGTGCCTTTCGGCCAAACTCGCCACTTGCTCTTCACTTTGTAATACTGCCTCCTTGGAGAGGCCAAACACCTGCCTGTGCTGTCTGCCTTCCTGGAAAAGAGTGATGCCAGCTCTGTAATGGCGCCTGCCTTCTGAAGTCTTCCATTGTAGGCCTGTGCCCACTTCCCTGTGCGATTCTGCCTTGGGGGTGTGAGTGTGTACAAGTGCCTCTCCACGTTTCATAGCCTTTGTATTACTTCCACATAAAACCAGGACCTTGCCTCCTATTTGTCTAAAATTTTATCCAAACTGGAAGGAGAACAAAGAAGTCCCAGCCAGCAATGTGTTTCCCATTGAAACCAATGGAAACAAAAATGAAAATAATCAAGAAAACAAATGTGTGAGAAAGAATGTCACGAGGGTGAGTGACATTTTTGCACACCCTTTGGGATGAGTGCTGTTTCTGGGAAAAGGGCATTAGGTTTGGAAGATAGGGTTGCCAGTTCCAGGTGGGGAAATTCCTGGAGATTTGGAGGCAGACTTTGGAGAAGAGAGGGTATCAAAGCCTTCTGGTCCCACAAGTTTTTGTGTGAAGGTCAAGAGGAAAACACATAGAACAGGGGAGTGAATCTTTATGGCCCAGAGTAATGAGCAACCACCAGCCCTTCTAACCTGACCCTCAACTCCAGTCGGGGTTAATCAAGAAGTCAGCCCTGCAGCAGGTAGGACACTTGCAAGTTGAGATCCACAAATACCAAAATAGGCCAAGGTATTGGGTTTAGCTTGAAGCCCCCAAACCCAAATAACACTGCAGAAGTATCAGAACAAAGTTTGAGTCCAATGGCACCTTTAAGACCAACACAGAATCATTCAAAGTATAACTTTTTATGTGTACGTGCACTTCTTCAGATACAATGAAATGAAAATTACCAGTCCATACATATAGGTAGAGGGTGAACAATAAATTAACATAAAGCATAATGAAGATGTTTTACAGATTCAAGGACCAAACAGGAATAACAAGTTTAATTTATATGGCTTCCATTTGTTTGAGTAATTCTGGGGAGGGGGGGGGAGGGACATAGTGAAGGAAATAAATATATCCGAATTAGAGACTGATGGACAAACATATCTTTAATTGTGGAATGCTGAGAGTAATGAACTGAGACCCTGCTATCATGCTCGTCCCTTTTCCTCTCAAGCATGGAGGTGACCTTACAGCATCTTCTTAGAATGTGATTGGCTGTGTAGAGTTATCTCCCCTGTCCCCAGGCCAAAGAAATACATTCCAATGACCTCACTTGCACCTGTGTCTGATGCCATCTCATCCATTATCTCTCTGGAAACTGCAAGGTAGTGTGCCATTGATTTCTCAGAGAGAGCACCTTGACTAAGCCCAAAAGCCTGAACAAAGTATGAAAGGCCAATGAATGGCTAAACAAGGCCAGTTTCTTGATAGAGGGAAGTCAACAGGCATGTGATACCACCTGGATGCTGCCAACCCTAATGGGAGAAGAAATTGTTGCTTATGACCAAGTGGTAAAGTAAGGAAGGAAAGCCCTGGGAAATGGCAGGAAGAGTCCATCTGTTGGAAAGTGAACTGCAGTAAGTGAAGGAGGATGACTTTGGGTTGGTTTTGTTTAGTTTTTGAAATTGTGCTTTAAAACTCATCTAAGAGCATAAGGATGGATGGGTTTGGAGAAGGGAAGAGTGAAGGTAGTAAGCACCAAGCAGAAACGCAGTGCTGAAATCATGCATTATAACAGGATCTTGGCTCTGGATTGCAGTTTTCTGGTTCTGGGATTGGATCTGGCTGTAGTGTAGCAACCTTTATCTCCAGTCTTGCCTCCCTTACATTTCAGGAGTGTAACTTGATCCACAGGATCAAGTCATTCCGGCCAAATTCTGCTCTCACTTTACACGATCTGGAAAACATTCCATGGAGACCAACATCACAGTTCCAATTTACTCAGGTGTAATGGACAGCATAATTTAGCCTCTTGACATGTCAGGCTGTGTTTACAATTTGGCCAGGAAACCCCAAATGTACCCTCATTCATTACAGCCCATCTGATTTTTGGGTTTTCTTTTGGAAATCAAACTACCCCTGGGATTGAAAGCAGATGAACCTTTTTATTAAAAAGATCAACCCACACGTAGTTTCTTTTCTCCACGAAAGATACAGTAGTTGCTGGAAAAGTAAGGCACTGTAGACATAAGATGCTCTGGGTTTTGAGTTTTCCATATCAAGTGCAGCCATATGATACTCTCCTGCCCCCAAAAGTCGACCCGCGATTTCCATTGCTGTAGACCAGGATCAGTATAATCATTTCTGCGCAAGATTTGAAAGATAACAAGTGAACCCCGCTACATCATTATATCAGATTACAGAGCTCCACAGCAAATGTAACAATTGATTTCCCCCTTTAGTTTTTTAACCCACAACAATCTTGTAAATCACTGGGCTGTTTGCCAGAAATGGATGTATGTGGTCCAGCATTATGGTTAGGACCTAGGGCCAGAGCCACTGATAAATAGAAAAGTGACATAATGTCTTTCATATAATGAGACGGCTTAATGCAAAGCACAGCAGAAATCAGAGGAAATGTGTTGAGGAGAGCAATTAAGTGCTGGGATAATGTGCATCCCCCATATCCAGTTATCTTTATTCATAGGCCACACTCAAGGATTAAAATGTTTACACCGTGCCATTGTGTTATGAAAAATCAGAACCAGGGTTATTTATATTTGACATTTGTCTCAAATAACAAGCAATGAATTGAACAGCCTTTGTGGAAAAAATATGGAAATTGTTCCTAATAACCGCTAAATCTGTATTGATTTGACACTCTCTTTCAAGAGCTGGAGTTGGCTGGGATGAACCTGAGCTAGGGTTGTCAACTCTGGTTTGGAAATTCCTGGATGTTTGAGAAACTGTAACTGTATTTCCAGATGAACTCCAAGCCCCACCTGGAGGTTGGTAACAGAGTTGCCAGTCCCACGGTGGGGGCTGAGGGATCCCCTGCCCCCTATCTTGTTTCCTACCACTCCTTGAGGTAACAAGAGGAGAATTTTTTTTAATGGTTGTCAGGCCAAAGTCATAATGTCACTTCTAGGGAGGGGGATGGAAGTGATATCAGTCCTCTCTAGAAATCGCCATGGCTTTGCCATAGAGCTTCTGGCTTCCTAGAGAGGCCTGCTATCACCTCTGTTTCCCCCCAGAAGTGACATCAACCATGTCCCTACCCGCCCCCCTCCCACTCCCGTTTTCTTGCTGGATGCCAAGTGGGGCCTGTCAACCCAAGTAACTGTACTCCCACTCCAAAAACTGAGAACAAAATTTCTTCTCAAAGCCCAGCAAGGTTCCACCTGACAAGACCTAGGAAAAAACACTTCCAAGCAATGCTGTATGATAACTTTTGGGGGGAGAAAAGCAGTTTACAAATTTTTATATAAATGAAATAAAAATACTTTTGCTTGGACAGCAGGTGAGACTGATTCCTCAGTAGCAGTTGCTCCGCCCCTGGGCTTTTGCTTTCCTCGGCTTAAGTGATCAATTCCCCACCAGTAGCTATGCAGGTGCATTTTGATCCGCTTCTCCCTCCAATTTCCCTCATGATTTCTTGCTCTCCAAAAAACAGGAGCACGAAACCATGAGGAAAATTGGAGGGAGCTGCGGATCAAAATGCTCCTGTGCAGCAATTGGTGGGGAATTGATCTCTTGAGCCAGGGGAAGCAGAAGCCCCGTGTGGGGGGGGGGGGGGGCGTGGAGCAACTGCTAGTGAGGAATCGGTCTGAGACTCAGTCCTTGTTTTGACTGCTTCCTCAACCTTACATGCAGAGAATTCCACCCCCCCTCCATGTCTTCCTGATATTTGCCTGCTCCCCAATTTCAAGAGCTTCTCTTTGGCCTACTTCCCCTCACATTCTAGGATCCATCTGCATACATTTTTGGTAGACCCTGGTGGTAATTTATTCTGCTTCTGTGAGTACCCTACTATGGATCTGCCTGCCCCAATCTTTCGCCTATCTCTGATCCCAGTCGTGTTTGGATTTGCACTTTGCACAGTGCTAAAAGTCAGAGACTTGTAATGACCAGAGCCACGCTATGAGATGTTTCTCCTTATGTCTGTGAGAGGCAACTGGGTTTTTTTTTGTTTTGTTTTAAATTGTCTTAATTTTGTATTGATGTAGCTGAATATTTATTTTGAAGAGGCTGAAACAATGTGTTAAATCATTTTCATGGGCCGTTAAAGAAAGAAAAAAGGGGGGGGGGGCATTTCTGTACTCAGAGCAAAGATAACACTTTTAGATAAACAGAGTTTCCTGTTTTTTTATAGATCAAACTCAGACCTTTTCCCTTATGCAACAGATTAAGGTTTTAAAATACTATATTTTAAGCCTGTGTTGTTACTTGTTATCTGCAAATCAACTGCAGAGTCTTAATACTTAAGAATGTTCCAACTTTTTTTGTTTAAAGTGTTTGCTTTTATATAGGGAGGGGGGGAGAATTCTTGGCAATGAAGTTAGAACTACCAGATGGAGTAGGTTGTGCCACAAGATTCCCCCTCCCCCTTATTGATATCTTAAATTGAACATGTTCCATCTGTCTGCTCTCAATAATGAATAGCTACTTTTTGAAACTGTAAAGGTAACAAACTCCATATAGAACAAATTAATTCAAGCATGTAATGAAACGTGTGTGCGCTTTGATGGGCTGTGGTGTGGATTTTGGAATTCCGTAAAGGCGCATTGCAATCTAAACCAGTTCCTCGGAATCCATCTGGTAACGTGGGTAACAGGAAACTTGTCTGTCCAAGCTGTTGCTAGGAAAGAGGAGAGTCCTGCTTTAATTAAACTTCAGACATTGTTCCTAGAAGCAGTTTGCTGTGTTTTTAGGAAAGAAAAACAAATTCTGGAAAATATTTTTCCCCCAAAGAAACATAGAGGGGGGGGGAAAGATTTTGGTTCCCCCCCCCGTCCCATGGATAGTAAAGTCTCTCATAGTGCCATGCTAAGCAGATTTTTATGACTTCAGTGGATTTAAGAGGATGTAATTTTGTCAAGTGTGGCACTGCTTAGATCCTTTCAGAAATATAAAAATGTGCCTTGATTAGGAACTGTACTCTATAGATTAAATTCTTGAAGTGATGTGTACTGCCTTGCAGCGCAATCCTATGTAGAGTTACTCCTGTCCAAGTTTAATTGATTTCATTGAGTTTTGTGGAAGTAACTATATGTAGGTTTGCACTATTAAAGGAGAATCGGGTAGGAGTCAAAGAACAAATATAGTCATTAGGGAAACCATTGCTCCCCTCCTATATAGCTAGAGGTTTCTTTCTTTTCACAGCACCAACTGCTACTACAGCTGAAGAGACAAGCTGCTTTTAGAAAACTGAGCAGTGTTCACAATTGTCTCTTCTGCGGTAAAGAACTGCCAATGAATAAATAGAAACAGCATCCCTGATGCTTGGGAATTCTCTCTCATGTGTTCCTGGCTTTTCTTTGCATTTGGCCCTGTTGCCTTAAGAAAAAAAATATCATCTCCAACACCCACCCATTTCATAAATTTCTTTATAATGACTTGTGTTTCTCAGGGTTGCCAGGTCTGTGTTGGGATGGATCTGGGAGACGGCAGGGTTTGGAGAGGGGCCTCAGCATAGTACAGTACAAAAGAGCCTACCCTTTAAAGCAGGCATTTTCTCCAGGGGAGCTGATCTCTGCCAGCTGGAGATCAGTTGTAAAAGAGGGCGATCTCCAGGCAACCCTGAGCCTGCTTTCACAGGGAGGGCGGAATATAAATTGAATTGAATAAAATAATAAAAAAATAAAACTCTCAGTGTTGCCTTTGTACAGGGGTGGCCAAACTGTGACTTGAGAGCCACATGTGGCTCTTTCCCCACATCTATTTCTTTCCTTCCTTGTGGCTCTCAAACAACTGACATTCATGTCTTGGGGCTCTCAGACATCTGACACTGATTCTATGTGACTCTTATGTTAAGCAAGTTTGGCCCACCCCTGCCTGTGTACTTGGGACAGCAAAGACTTGTGTAGCAGGTAAATGTCGAACATGAAGTATGAAGAGCTGCATTCAAATCCTTACTCCTCCGCAAAGCTCATTGGTCTTGGGCAAATGCCTTTCTCTCTGGCTACCCTACATCACAAGGCTGTTGTGAGAATAAAAGAAAATGACTAGAGCTAGGCATCTATGGGATACAAACCTAATAAAATACCTGAATTTTTCTTCCAGTAGTGAACAGTAGAAGCAGGTTGGCTGTTAGTTAATCTGGGAGTGAAGTGGCCATAAGAATCATTCATACATTCATATATACTCATGGAAAATGTAATATGCCAATGTAGAGATTCATCTGCGGTCAGACCAGAGTCCAGATACTGGAATATGCAGCGAAGCACTTTGCGTTCGGTTGTTGTTTTGCAGGAATGTAAAGGTCTGAATGAGTCTCCTTTGCATTTTTCTGCAAAGTGGAAACTGGGAGGGGGAAGGTGCGGAAGAAATCAAATATCTATGGGAAACACTTTATTTGCCTAATTCAAGCGGCAAAAACCGAAGTCCATCTTAAGCTATTTTTGGACCCTCTGTGTGGTTTGGCTCAGGCAAGCTGGCTAGAATATAGAACCTGATTTATTCTGACTCAAATCATGAGTTAATCTAGCCCAGCAAAATCCAACAAGAGACCTTAAAATCCATAACTGCATCTCTGAGGTACTTGCTTGTGCACTTGGAAAGGCACTGTCACATGGGTGGGCTAAATGTAGTTAAACCACCTGGTGTTTTAACTTGCTGAGCTTTAAGGCATTATGATGTGTGATGCAAGATAATAATATTTAGTCCCATCTGGTGCTTTGAAAAAAAGAATCCGAAATGTTGCATGGAACTCTTAAAGGCCATTTTAAGCTGTTTATTATAATAAATGTATAACAGCGAAGTAAATGGTTCTCAGTGTGTAGTTGGGAGGTAACAACAACCCAGTCATCTTGGCCGAATAACACAGAATCTGTGTGCTTGGGGAGTGGGGGAAGAGTGACAACCAGATAGGTAATTGGGGAATATGTGAAGAAGGACACACTTGTGGAAATGAGGAAGAGGATCATGTGAGCTCTTTTCATGGATCATTAAAACAGGCTTCCATATGGGGATAGGGATTTACTGGAGCCTGTATTAAGTGTCTACACAATCCTTCCCTTTAATTTTGAACTTTGGGCAATTTTTTCAGTGTTCTATGTCCTTCATACCTCTTTAATGCAATGTTGAAAAGGAAATCTTTTATGTCTTTTATTCTGCCCTGCCTGGCATGGGAGCTAAGACTATGGATCTAAACAATATATGGGTGTCCTTTGCATTCGGAATTGCATTATCCTTTGCTAACTGCAGCAATTGATTCACAAATGCCTCTGCTCCCAAATAATTTCATCCTGTTGCAAAGGCTGCCACACTGCCTTTTGGCTAGTCACAGAAAGGGCATTCTCCTCTTTTCCTAATTTGGAAGAGGTACAGCCCTGTGGTAATGGTGGTGGGAGTATTTCAAATATAGCACAGAGGTTTCAGGCACAAAACATATACTCACATGTTCTTCCTCATATTTTTTAAGGAAGGGCCATAGCTCTGAGGAAGGACGCATGCCTGAATGCAGAAGGTCCCAGGTTCTGTGCCAGCATCTCAGGTTGCAGGGGTCGGAAGTCTCCCCAGCTAATTGCCAGGGGACCCACAGCCATCGAAGTAAACAGTACTGCATGAACACATGAAGCTGCCAATGGAGTCATGCCACTGACCTATCAGGGCCATTATTGTCTACTCTGTCTGGAAGCAGCTGTCCAAGGTCTCAGGTAGAAGTCTCTCACAATACCTATTAACTGATATTTTAACTAGACAGACAGACAGACAAATCTTTATTGGCATATCAATATTTTTAACTAGAGATGCTAGGGAATGAATCTAGGACCACATGCTTTGCCACTAAGTTTCAGCCTAGTACTGTGCTTGATGGACCAATTATTTGACTCAGTATTAGATGACAGCATCTGTTAATTTTGTGTATTGATTTAAATAATAGATTCCTGCACATTCAAAACTGTTGTAGGGAGACTCACATGTGTGTAACGTGTACACAATAACATGAAGGAAGCTAAAAGGTGCCTTTTTATAGTATCAGTGGTGAAAATGCCCTAAAACAACCTGCTAGCTCTTTCAGATTGTAGGAACAGTTGGTTTTGATTTGGGATAGTAATCTTTCTGCAACAAGGATTTTTATCTGGTGTTCGAAATTACCCTTCCTTTATTTAAAAAAGAATCGATCCAGGCCGAACTTGTTAAAGTCAAAACAAACAACTCCTTTCTTTATGACATGTTTGCGTGCTTAGTCACAAGCTTTCATATATTAGATCCTGAAAATGGCACAATTTATGCAGTGACATGTCAGAAACCGGGTGTTGTAATTTCCCTCCCCCTTCCCTACGGGTCCGGTCCCTGATGGAGAATTTAAGAAGCTTTATGGAAACCTAGGAGGTTTGCCGGGATAGAACCCCCCTACTGTTTGGGTTGCAGAAGTCTTGCAAAAATTTAGTAAGTGAGAAGGAGAACAAAGATTCTTATTTGGGGGTGGGGGGAATTGGATCGCCTGTGGCTGGGAAGTTGATTGGGACAGGTAGGCACAGTGGGGTGTACAATAATGAGGTGCATGGCAAATGTGATGCACAGATGTTAAGCCAACTGTAGCTGCGGTTCCAGGAGTTGCGCATGCTATAGCCCCTGTGCCTCAGGCTATGTCTACACCAGAACATTTGGAGCAGTAAACTACAGCAACATTAGGTTCAAATTAATCTATTACTCCTGAGCTGTGAAAATGCTGGTTGCTTGTTTCGGAATTACATTGCCTGTGGGTGAAATGTTTGAGGTAGATTTGAATGCACACTCATGGTTTGCAGAGCAGATGAAGAGGAGAGAGGGGAAATTGGAACGGTTAGGAGAACTGGGAAGGTGCACATTTCTGGTTTTAAAAAGGCTCAGAGAGGTATTACACATTTTTTGCAGGCAAAGGTCTCCATTGGCCACCTGCTGCAACTGAAATATCTCACATCGTCACAAAGATAGTCTTTAAGAAGCTTTATAAATATGTTAGGAATAGGCACTTGGGAAAAGCTCCTTTTCTGTCATCTTGATATGGAGCCATTCAGGCTATCGACATGGTGGAACACCAGTGATGTCCAGTGACACACCAAGGCGAAGTCACAGAAAGATAAATTTCTGGTCATACTGTATGTAGATCTCTAATGGCTGTTTTGTGCACTACAGAACAAATCTGTAATTGCCACCATGCCAGCACTCTGCCAGACATACAGCAGAGTACAAGCAGAGAGGTCTTTGGCCACAAAGAGCTTCCATTCTAGCATGCGAGTTAGGGAAGGTGGCATAGAGATAGGAGGGAGGTAGAATTGGGGAAAGGTAGGGGATGGGTGTTTCTTTCCAGATGCACTTCTTTGGTTCAGTTTTAGAAGGGCGTGGGGACTAAAGAGCTTTATGGAGATGTAAGAAGTCTGAAGGAAATGAGAGAGGTAGGATCATGTAGATATTCTACAAGGCAGAGGCCTCCAGACCCCTGGGGCTGGTGGAACTGGAGGAGTGAAGGTCATGGGTAAAGATGTAACATGATGCGAATGCTGCATGATACTCATCTGTGAATGAAACGTCAGTATTTTTAGGGGTATATTTTTTAAAAAATTAGATACAGCTCTAAAGTAATGTGTAAAGCTGCCCTGAAAGGTTTGTGAAGTGCTTTTGACATATTTTGAAATGCCTCAATTCACACATAGAGTATGTGATTGTAATGCAGGTAGTGTAGACACCCTATATCATGTGACCTCTGCATGTAACTACTTTTCTGAGCCTAGAAATCTTTTAATTCTTCCTTTGCTTCAAAATACAACTCATATAGAGGCATTACCTCTTTTATTAGAAGATAATGCAGACTTATCGCTCTTTTAGCTGTGAAATTTTATGCATCTGCAATAGCCATTCAAGAGGGGCCTAGCTTTTTCTATATTTTAGTAATCTGCTTAAAACAAATATAAGAAGCAAAATGAGAGACAGATTGATGATGATGATGATGATGATGAAGAAGATGGTGGTGGTGGTGGTGGTGGTGGTGGTGTGTGTGTGTGTGCATGAGAGAGAGAGAGAGAGCAGGGCTTTTTTTTAGCAGGAATGCACAAGAACACAGTGTCAGGGGTGTGGCCTAATATGCAAATAGATTTATGCTGGTTGAATGATAGATCCATTCACAACATACAAAGAGAAGGCCCCACCCACACTGTGCTGGGTCCCCTTCTCTTCCTGGCAAACTACTACAGAGAAAGGGACATCCCGCAACTATTTCCACAGGCCCATGAATCCTGCATAATCAACCAGAGAGGAGTGTGTACCTCTCTGCAAGGAAAATATCTAGAAGCCAACTATACAAATAAGCACATTTGTGTAGTGCAGCCCTTGCAGAACTGTTAGGGCTGTCAAGTTCCTGGGCCGAGCAGGGAATCCCCTGCCCAGGAGGTTTCCAACCTGTTGGCCCGCATTGGGCCAGCAAGGGGAATTCTCCCCTGGTGTCGCTAGCATGATGATGTCACTCGCAGTGACGTCATCATGCCGGCAACATAGCATGCCAGCCGCTCTAGGAGCTTCCGGGAAAACTCTATTGTACCCTAGAGTTTTCCCTCCCAAATTGCTAGAATGTCTGGGAAAACCATAGAGTTTTCCCAGAAGCTGCTAGAGTGTACACACACACACAGCCAGAGGCTGTGGGGGACTTGGCAACCCTAGGAACTGTGCCATTCCACAATAAACATATAAAACATATGAAGCTACCTTATACTGAATCAGACCCTTGGTCCATCAAAGTCAGTATTGTCTTCTCAGACTGGCAGCGGCTCTCCAGGATCTCAAGCTGAGGTTTTTCACACCTATTTGCCTGGACCCTTTTTTGGAGATGCCGGGGATTGAACCTGGGACCTTCTGCTTACCAAGCAGATGCTCTACCACCGAGCCACCGTCCTCCATAAAACTGGATAGATGGCTGAACACCCCTTTTGAGGTGGGGGGAGAGGAAGCTGTACCTGGAAAACTAACATGTCAGGAAGAAGGCTTCATCTGTATTCCTTGGCATGCTATATTTCTGTATTCAGGGAAGTTTATACACACTCACAAACATGTAAGGGAGCATTTGAACTTGTGATCCTTCATCTGTAGACTAAAGCAGAACCTCCAGAAAGTGATGAGAGAGTTGTGCCAGGATGAATGGTTTAAATTTGTTAGGCACTGAGGAACTTTCTGGGACAAGCCAAACCTGTACAAAAGAGACCACTTGAACCAAAAAGGAACCAGGCTCCTGGCAATTATATCACAAAGGGGGCAGAGCAGCTTTTAAATTAATCTCAGAGGGAAAGCTACAAGAAACTGGGGAGCATCTAGGCAGATCTTGAGAGGGAGAAAGAAATAAGAGAGGTGACTAAAGCAGATAATCTTATTTTACTGAGAGAGAGTCAACTACCCTTACATTGAATGGGTAAACATGTGTTTGAGTCATGCTGTAGAAATGAGATTCCTAGACACCATAAATGACTGTGTACTGAAACAGTTGGTCACAAAGCCAACCAGAGGGTTAATAATCTTAGACTTGGTTCTGAATGGGTCTTAAGACCTGGTGAGAGATGTAGAGGTTGTTACACCACCTGGAAACAATGGTCACAATACTATTAAGTTCAGTATTCATGTCAATGGAAAGTATTCATGTCAATTTGATTTCAAAAAAGTGAACTTTACAAAAGCTAGGGGAATAGTTAAAAGAAAGAAACACAAGAGAGTCATATCCCTAGAGGATGCTTGGAAGTGACTTAAAGCCATATTAATTAAAGCCCTGATAGAATGCATCCCACAGGTTAGGAAAGGCACTACCAAATCTAAAAGAAGGCCTGCATGGTTAACAATGCAGGTCAAGGAAGCTGTAAAAAGTAAAGAGGTTTATTTTTAAAAGTGGAAAGTGAATTGAACAGGAAGGACCACAGAGGGTGCCCCACTGAATTGAACTCCAAAACTGCTGTCCACCCAATCAGAGGGACAGAAAGGATCCTGGGAAATACAGACCCTGTATGAAGATGGAAGGATTCACATCCATGGATGCTTGTCTGATCAGTTGCACGCCAATTCAACTTCCTGTGGGTCATATTGAAATGCTTCACCCACATGTTAAATGTCACTTGTGACCGCAGCCTAACAAAGGCTTCCCTAACCCATGCCACTCCCACTATTTTTAGGAAGGGAGTCTGAAGAATTGAGCCAAATTGATGTGACCAGAGATTAAGTTCTACACCTATTGGGGAAATTAAAAAACAGTGAGACTGATTTCGCACTCACCCTGCTCCGTGACAGGCTTCCCTTTTTCTCTGGAAAAAGCTTAGCAAATTCGAACAAGCTGCTCTGTGCTGCCAATTTTCATCACAGCAACCCCTGATTTGACGCGTGGCAACATAAACCTGAAAAAAAAATAGGTCTACATTGCCGTGCGTCAAATCAGGGGTTTCTGCGACAAAAAATGGCGGTGTGGAGCAACTTGTGCGAAATCACTAGCTTGCTCCATAGAAGAAAGGAAGCCTGCCACAGAGCAAGGTTAGTGTGAAATCAGTCTAAGTCTCCAGGTCCTGATGGCCTACACCTGAGTATTCTTAAGGAACTCAAGTGGGAGATAGTTGATGCACTAACCCGTATATGTAAACTATCATTAAATTCAGCTGCTGTAAAAGGGATCCAGAAGGGAACCAGGAAGTTACAGGCCAGTCAGTTACAGGGCAGCCAGTCAGTCATGCCACTGTGGCTACACAGGAGAAGTAATTTAAAAGTATGATGGGACTATGCTGAAAACCAAGGCTATAAAACTACCACTGCCAGGTATCAGGGCTGAAGCCTTCCATGGTGACATGGTCTCATTGCCAGCTGTTTTGCCATTTCAGGTTTCACAAACCATCCAGCATTTTTCTAAAGTTTTGGAGTACACATAAGAACCAGACTTTCCTTCTGATAACTTTGAGCGATCCTGGCAGAAGGACTGAAATATATCTGTGTGCATGTGTCTTTTGGACTAGTTTTTAAGATCCCTGTCAATTAAATAAAGTTTTCTTCAATCAACCAGAACTGTCTGGAAACTATCTACAAAGAGGGGAAAATATATATAGTTTACAATATTGTAGCTTTTCTTATAAAAACACTTAATTGAAATGCCTAAGAGGTGCCCTGCACAAAAGTCAATAAAAAACCTAGAATAGAGTTTATAGCGGTTGTCTATGTACATAATTAAATCCTTCAGGCACTTTAAAACTCGGCAGAATAAATGGTTATGCAAGCATGGCCTGCTGAGAGAAGAAATGCTTGTATCAGCTTTAAGCAGCTGGTTTATGCCTGGCTTTTTCTGTGTTGGAATGAGAAAGCTATTAGGACACTGGAAGACTGCAAGCCACATACAAATCATCTTTGTTACTGACACTTCAGAGAGTACCTTATGGTGGCTGTCAAAATCAATACAGGGGTTGGTTTGCGCCTGCAAAAGTCAACCGCCATTATTTCAAGAGGAGTTGTTAATGACCAAGGCAACATCCATTGCCAAATAGCACAAAGGGGCTTCAATGTGGTGTTCGGCTCCTTTGCTGAGATGGGAAGTTAACATTTGCGATTGGGACATGCCTGCATAGGAATTCTGGGTCTGACAGTTTAGCAAAAGGTTAATTGCTCAAAATGGTCTACTGCTGTAATAAAATAAGTCTCCCTGAAAAAGAAGAAGAAAGGACTGTGTTTGGATTGAGTTTCAGTGTTCTTTAGGGAATTGGGCTTGAGGTGGTGGGATTGCTGTCATGGGGGGGGGGCAGAGGAAGTCATGCTAAAAAAAGAAGAGCTTAATTAATGTCCCCAATAGGAAAAAAAAAATCACAGGGCTTTGCTTCTTTTGCTGGCCCTCAAAGTTATGATAAATGATAGCACGAGGAAAAGATAACCTACCAGGAGAGTAAGATCACCAAGGCCAAATGCTAAAACTCCCAGCTGACTGTCCCGTACACTGCAGCCTCTGTTCGTGTTTATTTTTTCTGCTCACTCTTGGTTTCGTCAATCAGTATGATAGACGATAACTCCTGACTGGAGCAGCCCGCGTCCTGCTCTCTCACGGTGGGTAGCATGTTGTGGTTGGCGCCGTGCAGTCGGAGGATCACCCGCATCAGAAGCATCGGGGGATGAGGTACGGAGCAGTCTTCCAGCAACCAGATCCTTGGAGAATAGGAGGCAGTGGTGTTATCAGCACCAAGTGGGATTGCCAAGAAAATGACCACACATTAGTAGCTTTGTTTGGGTTGAGTCTGGGAAGGGGGGGCTTCCCAGATTGAGACACTCTCTGTTAAATCATCCTAGTTTGAAGTGTTAAAAGACAGCTTGTTCCCAATCTCCCCCCCTCCCCAGATGCTTATTGCCAACGGCAATTCCATTACAAGATTCCACAAAGCCCAGAACGTATCCTTTCCCCCCTTCTAAAATTCAAAGGCACACTATTCTTGCCTTTAAATAAACAGCAAAACACACGGCTTCCATTCTCTCCTCATGGAAGCCATATTCTTGTGAGGAAAAACAGCTTTTTTTAAAAAAGGAAAACACTTTATTTAAGAGATGTGGTTTTGAAAGAACACAACACAAAGCTCGAGTTAGCTGATGACATGTGAAATATTCTTCAGTAAGCCAACAACTCATCAAAGAGATGGAATTTCCTGAACAGTATTTTTAAGGCACAACTGCCACTGCTTATCGGCTTGAGTGTTAGCAGCACCCACACAAATGTGTATATGTGTATTAATTGCTTTTCTATAGAAGGTTTTAATTTCCTTTCAGTAACTGGGGGAAGTATTGTGGAGGCGTAGGTGTGCTAAGTCTGCTACAGAAGGATAAAAATAAAAGGATCTGGTGGCCCTCTTACAGACTAACGGAAAGACATCAGCTTTTGTGGGCTGGATTCCACTTGTTGAGATGTATGAAGTCCTTAGCTAGTACATATGTACGCACACACAGGCAAAGTCAAAACCATTTGTAAATAGTGGGGTCCAGGGGTCATTTTGTAGAAAAACGGGGGAGCTCATTAGCATATACTGCCCCCCCCAGCCAAAAGCAACGCGATGCAAGAAAAGAGAGCCCTTGGCCAGCAAGGCCTGCTTGGGCTGGCTAGAGATCCAGCCAGCCCAAGCAGGCCTCACTCACCTGGGCTCTCCTGAGTTGCTCTGCCCCCCACAATCAAAAGACCAGCAAGCCAACTGCCACCCAAAATCACATAAGAAGTGGAGAAAGGGTGGCGCGGGCTTCTCCAGGGGTTAATGAGGGCTACTGGGGGTGTGGCAAAGTTCCTGGTGGCTGGCTGGCTGCCTGCTCCTCTAATCCAGGGAGTGTTAGTTGCACCTGGTATTCAATGGACAAGGTAGGTGGGGAGAAAGAGTGGGAACCCTCAGAAAGTTCAGGAACTGCGCTTCTGTGAGCTCCTGGCAGGTTCAGAAGCTTGCAACTGCTTTTTCGGTTGCCTTTAAATCTCAGTGACACTGAAGCTGCTGGGGGGGCAAGCAGGAAGAGCCCCATGTATGTGTGTGTAAGAGAGGAAGTGAGACAGCCCCAATCCCTTTGTCCCTTTTGCATTTCTTTCAGAAGCTGTTTGCATAGTAAAAGGGATAGTAAAGAGTTAACTAGAACCTGAGTATGGGTAGAGGAAAACTCCACCCCCTAGACCAAGTTGGTTGAAATACAGCAGATTTTTACATTCAGCAACTTCAGTGACTAAAGCTATCTATACCAGGGGTGGCCAACGGTAGCTTTCCAGATGTTTTTTGTCTACAACTCCCATCAGCCCCAGCCAGCATGGCCAATGGCTGGGGCTGATGGGAGTTGTAGGCAAAAACATCTGGAAAGCTACCGTTGGCCACCCCTGATCTATACCATTGCCTCAGGGAGATCACAAAAGTGTGGGCATGCAAACTGTTTATATTGGCTGCTTTGTGCGTGAGTTCACTTTCATTTTAGTGGAAGTGCAGCTGCTGTGGCACCATTTGAATGCAAAAAAGAGGAGGAGGAAATGAAGACTGTATTCAGGAGAACTGCACTGCTGTATTTTTATTTATTTATATTTAGTGAATGGGAATGTCTTCCAGCTCCACCCCTAAAGTCCCCAGATATTTCCTGAGTTGGACCTGGCAACCCTAGGTATGAAAAGAACCTTTTGTCACAACTAAACCCTAGGTAGAAAGTCTCAAACTTCTTGATTGATGTTGAAACCAGCAGTTTGCTTGTATAATGATATGTAGATCACAGATGATGTTTGCTGTAGGATTTGGGGATGGGCTTGAGGACAACCATCCTTAAGTGGTATAGCATGCAAACTGAGAATTGTGCCATGCTACATTGGATATTCCAGGCTGCAAGGCTGTCTTTGTGTCAACTAGCGAGTTCTTCGAGCCCCAGCCCCCTCCCCAATCTCACTGGATTTTTTGAGCTCATCATGCATTCTCATATTCATTATGCTTTTCAGTTCTTTTTAGCAGTGCTGCAAGAATCATTCTGGTTTTCAAAATTACCACAAAAGCTGTGATTTCTCTGAATGAAGGAGAAGCATGTACAAAATTCTTCCAACTAGTAATGCAACTTAACGCAGAATCAAGCCCCTGCCTCAATTTTAATTGTTATCCTTTTCCCAGGAAACACAAGCTTCAGAATATGGAAATCTTTCATCTTCAGCAGAGATTTCAGTGGGGCAAGAGGCTTATTTTGCAATCACGCTGTCTTCTTTTATCAAGTTCTGGATGTGTTGGCCCTAACAGGGAACAGCTTGAATAAAACACTTTTTTTTTGGGGGGGGGGAGAGTTCTCACCAACGTTCTCACTAATAAATCCCTCTTCTGTACAATCATGAAACTGAACACTGAAATATTAGTTTTATTCAAGCTAATTATCTTACCGCTAGCTCATGAACTCGAGGATTTAGGAGCTGGTCTGTTTCTAGTTATCCTGCCAAAGTTTCTAACTTGATGGAGGGGGTCTGCTTCATACTACTTGGCCTCCCAACCTTTGCAACCCCCCGTTTCCTCTCTCTTCTGAATCAGAGGTTTACCTTCTCCCCTCCTGCAAGAAGATTGAAAGCTTATTCGGCTACAAACTGGCTGCAGACACCAAATCATTGGTAGTTGTTTCAAAATAGATCTTTCCCCCTGTCCAAATATTCTCCTGAAAAATAGAGGTAGAGGCCATCATGACTGCTGATAGAAAAGAATCTGGCTATTAATAAAAAACAGACAAGGGGCTTGAAACAGGGCTTCCACTGTTACCGGTTAGACACTTTCTATTACTTTATTTAGTGCCACACCTGCAGCTGCTCGCTATGTTCACGGCTGAAATAACCCAGGTCCCTGCAGAGAAAGTACTACATAGACTTTCATTAAATTAGTTGTGCTTACCATTTAAGCTTCACTGAAAGGGCAAAGTATTAGTTAAGTACACAGGAGATAATAAAAAAGAAAGAAAGGGGGAGTTTTTATGCATTAGTTTATGTTAAAACTGTCTTGTAATATACCCTGAATCATTAAGGCTTTGAGTAGTTGACTAATTTGTACCTGGCTTTCTAAAGTAGACATTTGGACAGTTTCCCCATAAATACATGTGGGGAGGTTCCCCCTCCATAACAACATTTGCAGATTACACAGCAGATCTATATGCTATGCAATCTGCATACAGTTATTGGGCATGATCCTAGAGCTGTTTGAGTGCAACAGTGTTAAATGTTTCAACAGTGTAAAATGTGTATTGCAGGGGTGGCCAACGGTAGCTCTCCAGATGTTTTTTGCCTACAACTCCCATCAGCCCTAGCCAGCATGGCTCTATTGGAATCAGCGGGCTTAGGAGGGTATAACTTTACTTAGGACTGCACAGTAAATAGCTTAAACAGCAAGATCCTGGAGATGTCTGGATGTGTCATTTTTTAAAATCTGTGTCTGAAGTGAACCTTTCAGACTTATTCTCACTTATGCTGTTTTTCCTGTGATTTCTTAAAATTCTGCTTGGATATGGTAAAGCAGTCATCTTGATTACTCTACCATCTACTGAAATACAGATTCTGTTAATTCTACCAGCATTTTAAGTGGCACCCATCTAAGCACACTGTGAACACTCTAGAGCATTTTTTCCCACTTATTAAAAGACTAACAGTGCAGTCCTTAGTAGGTCTACTCAGAATCCTTCTCAGGTTTATTCAATGGGACTTCCTATGATTTCACTGTAGATTTCAGAGGACACCACATTCTCTTGGGGGAGGGGGGTAGGCCAAGGTATAGGAAATCTCATGGATGATTTTTCCAAGGAAAAAAGTCTCTGCAGGGTCTTAGAAGGGTCTTAGAAGGAATTAATCTGCTTTACAAGGAAGCAAAGTTGTTCCTTTTTAGACCCTTTCCATGAATGATCACAAGGGAAGTCAATGTTCTTAGGAGTAACTCTGTGTTAGGATTGCACTGTGGATTTCTTATACTAGACTATTGTGTTCAGTTTTGGGCACCACAATTTAAGAAGGATATAGAGAGACTGGAATGTGTCCAAAAGAGGCCAAAGAAGATGCTGAGGGGTATGAAGACCAAGTCCTATGAGGAAAGGTTGAAGGAGCTGGGTATGTTTATTCTGGAGAGGAGAGGAGACAACTGAGAGGTGATATGATCACTATCCTAAGAACATAAGAGAAGCCATGTTGGATCAGACCAGTGGCCCATCCGGTCCAACACTCTGTGTCACACAGTGGTAAAAAAAAAAGCCAGGCACCATCAGGAGGTCCATCAGTGGGGCCAGGACACTAGAAGCCCTCCCACTGTGTCCCCAAGCACTAAGAATATAGAACATCACTGCCCCAGACAGAGAGTTCCAACGATACTCTGTGGCTAATAGCCTCTGATGGACCTCTGCTCCATATGTTTATCCAATCCCTTCTTGAAGCTGTTTACCTTCAAGTACTTGAAGGGCTGTCGTATAGAGGATGGTGCAGAGTTGTTTTCTGTTACCACAAAAGGTCAGACCAAAACCAACAGGTTGAAATTAAATCAAAAGAGTTTTCAGCTAAACATCTGGAAGAACCGCCTGATAGCTAGAGTGGTTTCTCAGTGGAACAGGCTTCCTTGGGAGGCTAGATGGCCATCTGACTGCAATGCAGATTCTGTGAATTTAGGCAGATCATGAGAGGGAGGGCAGGGAAAGGTATTTGTGAATTTCCTGCATTGTGCAGCAGGTTAGACTAGAAGGCCCTGGAGGTCTTTTCCGATTCTGTGATTGTATGATTATCGTGTTTTAACAATTTATTGATAACATATGGTTACAAAACTTAATTATAAATTTTCTGTACTAACCCATATGATATTTCGATCCCCCCTCCCTCCCATGTTTGACTTCCCCGAAGTTATAGATTTAAGTTCAATACTAAAGGTACCACTAACTGATCAAAGTTCAATATTTTTTTTCTCTCATCAATACTAAAAAATTGTCCAATGTCTTTTTACATTCCACTCTTTCTCCATATATCTTTTAAATTTCTTCCACTCCTTTTTGAATATATCTAGATCATAGTCTCTTAAAATTCTAGTTAGTTTGTCCATCTCACTCCACGATAAAACTTTCACAATCCAGTCCCATTTCTCTGGTATTTTTTCTTGTTTCCACAGCTGCGCATACAATGTCTTAGCAGCTGAGAGCAAGTACCAAATTAATGTCCTGTCTTCCTTTGGAAATTTTTCTAATTGTAATCCAAGGAAAAAAGTCTCTGCAGTTTTTTTAAAGTCATAACCCAAAATTTTTGAGATTTCTTGTATCATCATCCAGAATTCTTTCGCTTTTTCACAAGTCCACCACATGTGAAAGAAAGAACCTTCATGTTTTTTACATTTCCAACATGTTGTTGTGATTGTATGATTATCAATCCTCAGTTGCTCACAGCTGGTTGTATAAACCAACTCTGCTGAAAAAAGATTCCATTTACAGTACATGGAAGTTTGTGATAGCTCATTCACAGAGTGTCTGTTGTGGGGGAAGAAGGTAAAGGAGATTGTAAGCCGCTCTGAGATTCTAGTGATTCAGAGAGAAGGGCAGGGTATAAATCTACAACCTTCTTCTTCTTCCACTACTTGATGGTCCAGCCATCAACTGATAAGCATCCATGGCAGACAAGCTTAAAATCATCAGCTCACATTTCTCAAAATTATGCACCAGCTCATTTTCATGTGTTCAGTTTGCATGAGAAACAATTTGAAATGACTTCAAAAGTAACATGTCTGGAACTAGCAATGCTGAGTGATCTGATTAGGAGTGGCTTTGTTCCCCACCCTCTTTGCATTATTAAGCTGCACCTTGGCCTGTGGCTCTTAGCCTGGGGGCTCTGTAAGGACCAGGAACCCAGATTCCATGTGTTCTCAATAAGGTAAGTAGACCCTCCAGAAGGAGAGCCACATAAACAAACAGGATTTAAAAGGGGACTATATATTTTTGAAAAAAGCTATCATGAAGGTAGAATGCCAGCAGGAAGATGGGGGCTTTCCAGTGTTTTGCGCTGAGTGTCACATGTATGAATATCTGCCCACAGGACAGAAGTCTTGGGTGTGTGCTCGATGCAAGGAGCTCCTGGTTCTCAGGGAATGAGTTCATACCCTTGAGGCCGAGGTGACTGACCTGGAAAAGCAGAGACAGTCAGTTAGGCACTCGGGGAAGACTCTCAGGGACGTATTAGATGAGCCCCACTCTGAACGTGGCAGCCCCGTTGCTGCCAGGGAGCATGAGGGTCGAGGGAGCAGGGCACCGTGCTGAGGATAAGGGGAATGCACCCTCAGTAGGGACCTCTTCTTCAGTTGGTGAGTGGGTATCCTTTCGCGCCAAGGAACCATCCCTGAGCAGGGAGGGGGGTGGTATTGTTGGTGATTCAATCCTTAGGCAGGTAGATAGCTGGGTGGCAAAACCACATACTGACCGTATGGTGACTTGCCTGCCTGGTGCAAAGGTAGCGACATTACGCGTGTAGTAGATAGGCTGATAGACAGTGCTGGGGAGGAGCCAGTGGTCGTGGTGCATGTTGGCACCAACGATGTGAAGAAATGCAGTCGTGAGGTCCTGGAAGAAAAATTTAGACTGCTGGGCAGGAGACTTAAGGCCAGGACCTCCAAGGTGGCCTTCTCAGAAGTGCTACCTGTTCCACATGCAGGGCTGGAGAGACAGGCACAAATTAGAAGTCTCAATGTGTGGATGAGATGCTGGTGTAAGGAGGAAGGGTTTAAGTTTGTTAGGCACTCGGATGCTTTCTGGAACAAGTGGGAGCTGTACAAAAGAGGCAGTCTCCACTTGTCCCCAGATGGAACCAGGCTGCTGGCACTTAAAATCAAAAAGGTGGCAGAACAGTTTTTAAATTAATCTTGGGGGGAAGCCGACAGCAGATGAAATGTCTCTGGTTCGGGAAGACTCATCTCAAAGAGATGAAGGGTTAGCTGTTACTTTTCTACCGGGTAATGGATCAGAGTTGTCCACCGAGATGGTGACAAACAGTATGGACTGTCTGCCAAAGTCTCGAGGCAGCAGGAGGAAGGATGCAGGCCTAGCTTGCCTGGGAAATTATAGATGTTTGTATACAAATGCTAGAAGTGTTCGAAGTAAAATTGGTGAGTTGAAATGTTTAGTGTTGGGAGAAAACATAGACATTGTGGGAATTTCAGAAACTTGGTGGAATGAGGAGAATCAGTGGGACACGGTGATTCTTGGATATAAGTTATATCGGAAGGATAGGGAGGGAAGGGTTGGAGGTGGGGTGGCTCTGTATGTCAGAGAGGGTATACAGTCCAGTAAGACTGAGGTCAGAGAATTAGATTCCCTTCTAGAAATACTTTGGGTTGAAATAGAGGGACCAAAAGGAAATTTAACTATGGGAGTTTATCGCCCAAAAAATCAAAAGATAGAGGACGATTATAATATGATGGAAGGATTAAAGATAGCAGCTAAACATAAAAACTGTGTCATAATAGGTGATTTTAACTACCCGCAGATTGATTGGGTCAATAAGTGTTCAGGTTGAGAGAAAGAGATTGAGTTTCTAGATGCTCTCAATGACTATGCTATGGAGCAGATGGTCACAGAACCTACCAGGGGTGGGGCGATCCTGGATTTGGTCCTAAGTAATGCCCAAGACTTGGTGAGAGATGTAAAAGAGATTGCACCGCTTGGGAGCAGTGACCATATTGTTATTGATTTCACCATTTGTATAAATAGGGAATTGCCCCAAAAGACCAGCACAACCACGTTTAACTTTAAAAGGGGTAAATTCTCTGAGATGAGGAGGCATGTGAAGAGGAAACTGAAAGGAAAGGTAAATACAGTCAAAACCCTTGGGGAAGCTTGGAGGCTATTTAAAACTACAATCCTAGAAGCTCAGATAAAATATATACCATAAGTTAGGAAAGGCACAAATAGGTATAAGAGAAGGCCTGCATGGTAACAAACAAAGTAATGGAAGCTGTAAAAGGTAAGAAGGACTCCTTTAAGCAGTGGAAAGCTAGTCCAAGTGAGATTAATAAAAGGGAACACAGGCTGCGGCAAATCAAATGCAAGACTGTGATCAGGCAGGCAAAAAGGGACTATGAGGAGCGTATTGCAAAAAACATAAAGACCAACAATAAAATTTTCTTCAAATATATTAGAAGCAGGAAACCAGCCAGGGAGGCAGTAAGGCCCTTGGATGACCAAGGGGTCAAAGGATTACTGAAGGAGGATAGGGAAATGGCTGAGAAGCTGAATGCATTTTTTTTGCCTCCATCTTCACTGTGGAAGATGAGGTGTTTGCCCACTCCAGAACCACTAATTTTGGAAGGGGTGTTGAAAGACCTGAGTCAGATTGAGGTGACAAGAGAGGAGGTCCTACAACTGATAGACAAATTAAAAACTAATAAATCACCAGGTCCGGATGGCATACATCCAAGAGTTCTAAAAGAACTCAAAGTTGACCTTGTGGATCTTCTGACAAAAATATGTAATCTTTCATTGAAATCTACCTCCGTTCCTGAGGACTGGAAGGTAGCAAATGTCACCCCCCTCTTTAAAAAGGGTTCCAGAGGAGATCCAGGAAATTACAGGCCAGTCAGTCTGACTTCAATACCAGGAAAGTTGGTAGAAACCATTATCAAGGACAGAATGAGTAGGCGCATTGGTGAACACAAGTTATTGAGGAAGACTTAGCATGGGTTCTGTAAGGGAAGATCTTGCCTCACTAACTTGAGGGGGTGAACAAGCATGTGGACAAAGGGGACCCAATAGATGTTGTTTACCTTGATTTCCAGAAAGCTTTTGATAAAGTTCCTCATCAAAGGCTCCTTAGTAAGCTCAAGAGTCATGGAGTAAAAGGACAGGTCCTCTTATGGATCAAAAACTGGCTAATTAATAGGAAGCAGAGAGTGAGTATAAATGGGCAGTCTTTGCAGTGGAAGATGGTAAGCAGTGGGGTGCCGCAGGGCACAGTACTGGGTCCCATGCTCTTTAACTTGTTCTTTAATGATCTGGGGTTGGGAGTAAGCAGTGAAGTGGCCAAGTTTGCAGTTGACACTAAATTGTTCAGGGTGGTGAGAATCAGAGAGGATTGTGAGGCACTCCAGAGGGATCTGTTGAGGCTGGGTGAGTGGGCGTCAACGTGGCAGATAAGGTTCAATGTGGCCAAGTGAAAAGTAATGCACATTGGGGCCAAGAATCCCAGCTACAAATACAAGTTGATGGGTTGTGAACTGACAGAGACTGACCAAGAGAGAGATCTTGGGGTCATGGTAGATAACTCACTGAAAATGTCAAGACAGTGTGCGATTGCAATAAAAAAGGCCAACGCCATGCTGGGAATTATTAGGAAGGGAACTGAAAACAAATCAGCCAGTATCATAATGCCCCTGTATAAATCCATGGTGTGGTCTCATTTGGAGTACTGTGTGCAATTCTGGTCACCGGACCTCAAAAAGGATGTTATAGCATTGGAAAAAGTGCAGAAAAGGACAACTAGAATGATTAAAGGTTTGGAACACTTTCCCTATGAAGAAAGGTTAAAACACTTGGGGATCTTTAGCTTGGAGAAACATCGACTGCAGGGTGACATGATAGAGGTTTACAAGATTATGCATGGGATGGGGAAAGTAGAGAAAGAAGTCCTTTTCTCCCTTTCTCACAGTACAAGAACTTGTGGGCATTCAATGAAATTGCTGAGCAGCCAGGTTAAAATGGATGAAAGGAAGTACTTCTTCACCCAAAGGGTGATTAACATGTGGAATTCACTGCCACAGGAGGTGGTGGCGGCTACAAGCATAGCCAGCTAAAAGAGGGAGTTGGATAAAAATATGGAACAGAGGTCCATCAGTGGCTATTAGCCACAGTGTGTGTGTGTATTAGCCACTGTGTGATACCGAGTGTTGGACTGGATGGGCCATTGGGCTGATCCAACATGGCTTCTCTTATGTTCTTATGCTTTTGTGTTTAGATCCATATACACCCACGCAGAAAGCTGCTTATGTTAAACAAAGACATCAATACAATGTTCCAGTGGGTGTCATAGTTCTTTGGCCTTAATTGCTGTAGGCTTCATGGGGGAGACCCATGATGCTTTGTATGTTCTAAAGTAAAGATGGACACCACATACTCTGAAAAAGAGAAATAAATGCTATACAAGACTTCGCATTCCACCAGCCTTCTTGAAACTTGGTCTAATTTCCATTAAATGCTGTCAGGCTGAGGTTCCTTTGTTCTAGTGAAACAGGGAGTTAAACAAACTGAATGTGCCCTAACTTTATCAAATGTAGACAGGAAATTATCAGTGAATTGGGCCTATAGAATTAGAAGCAGGAAATAGAGTTCAGTGTCTTGGAACGGTAGCCAAATACTTCCTAATTGAAAAGCATGAGAAAATTAATGAAGGCTGCTTGGGTTTCTCTGTTGGGCTTGTTGCATTAGGCTCCCCAGCTGTACCTATTGAACTGACACAGAACCTATATTCCCACTGTAAGTATAGGTTACTATGTACCAAATTGGTTCCTGACCTAACTCCGGTTTGAAGGGCTGTGTTAAAATCTTCTTTCTTCTTGACTGGGTCTGAAAGATTTGCTTTTGTTTCCTAAATATACAGTTCTTTGCATTTTGGAAGTGAAGGAATGTGTGAAAATACAAATATTTTCAGTAGAGACACTTGAATGAGCAACTTGGTCTGAAGGTGGTAGATAAACTTTGAGTTAAATAATCTGTTCATTGCATTGTTAGCCTGCCATTTATCCAAGAAGTTTAGGGCACTGGGCATAGTTTTCTCCTCTTCCATTTAAACTTCTTGTGAGGAAGGTTAGGGTATGAAAAGGTAACTGGCACTGGATATCTCCATGAGTTTTGTGGTTGAGTAGTGATTTGAACCTGCGTTTCTCCAGTCTGAATCCAAAATTCGTCATTACACCATATGCGCCCATCTATTCCTTACACCTCTTATATTCCAATAGCTCTTTAATGACTTCCTCCAATGCTTAGTTTTTTCTTCTGCTTATCTGCCTATTTTGATACTACCAGTACTACTCCTTTAACCAGAATAATCCCTAAAGTAGATGCAGCAAAGTATTAGGATCTAAGGAACTTCAATGTCCTTTGGTGATATTAAGTTAACAGTTACATACCTGCCAGCTGTCATGCATAAGGGAGTACTAGAAAATTAGAAGTTATGTCCACTCCATGCTAAATCCAGAATCAGCATGGTTGTTAGCTATGCTGAGTACTTCCTAAATGGATAGCTGCCCTGACTCCGTAAACCCCGCTGTTATTTATGTAGTCATGCTTTTCATACACATTGGCTCAGATGTGTGCATTGCCGTCACATTTGCTAAATGTGTATCAAGCCATAGGCAAGTATATAAATGAAAATCCAGTACATTGATTAAATTAAGCCGCCCTGAGCCACTTGTGGGAAGGGCGGGATACAAATCCCAAATAAATAAATAAATAAATAAATAAAATCTTCTGCTGGGGTCTTTTTCTAGAATAATAGGTAGTGGAGCTCATTAGCATAACTCATTAGCATATGCCATACATCCCTCTGACATCACTGGAAGTATGTCATAGGGCACCTCCCACCATGCAGGCTTCACTGCAAAAAAAAAGGGAGAGCTGGAGGCTAAAAATCTGTGAGCTAGCTCACACTAACTCAACTTAGAGGGAACACTGGATGGAAGCAAACAGAGCATGGACAAGATGCAAAGAAGGAAAGGCCAGGGCAAGAGAAGCTTCCCTGAGCCAGCTGCAGAGCCAGCCAGCTCAGGCAGGCCTCTCTCTGCCCCAGCCTCTGCTAGCCCCCACCCCACCCCCGACGAGAGCAAAGAGTGCCCAGGCAAGCTGCCTTCTCCCTGATGAGAGCCCCGATGCAAGGAAGAGAAGGCCAGCTTCCCTGGGCCGGCTGCAGAGCCAGCCAGCTCAGACAGGCCTTTCTCTGCCCCAGACTCTTATTATTTATTTACTACTTTAAATTTCTATCCCACCCTCTCTGCAAGCGGACTCTGCTAGCCCTCTCACCCCCGGCGAGAGCAAAGAGCACCCAGGCACGCCGCCTTCTCCCTGACAAGAGCTTCCCTGGGCCAGCTGCAGAGCCAGCCAGCCCAAGCAGACCACTCTTCCCCAGCCTCTCCTAGCCGCCCCCCCCCCCAACAGTGAGAGCTGAAGAGCTGAATTTACCTATGGCGTAGATGGGTCGCAGAAAGAGGGAAAAAGTGTGGTCTTCTCTGCATCTTAAGAAAGGCTGCTGGGGGTGTGGCAAAACTCCTGGTGCCTGGCTGGTTATCTAGTGATTATCAAAGGGAAGTTAGGTGAGGAGGAGGGGGAGGGGGAACACTCCAGAAAGGTTCAGGAGCAGCACTTAGGTGTGCTCCTGCTGAATCTGAGACCTGATTTTCAGAGGCTAATCCAGTGTGTCCTCAGTTTTGCCTTGTCACTTAGGACTGGAGAGCCCAATGTCTGTCTGAATAGAGTGAAATTATGGATGTCAGAGGTCCAGGCTTCATTTGAGGTCAACAAGATCAGAATCCTGAGGTGGGCACTCCCTAGTGAGTTGCTAGTTTTATCAAAGTTCAAATAAGTTAATTTACAGGTATAATGGTTCTATATATCTTTTGATTACTGTTACAGAGGCGTATGCATTAATAGATAGCCAATCATTTATTAGAGCACAGATGATGATGGTGGTGGTGGTGGTGGTAATGTGTTAATCACTCTGTCCTAGCTTATGTGGGGCTCTGAGTGATATACAAAAAGTCATAGTGCCATAAAACAAGGAGTAGCTCCTGCACAATCACTGTTGATTTACCCATAGTTCTCATCCATTTGAAGACCAATGGCTCAGGAGCTGTTCCTGGCTGATGGTGTCAAAGGGCTGTTATTCTCATATTCCTTATCCCATGGTTGTCTTATCAATGCCAGTGGGGCAACTGCAGAAGTTTAAAGACTAGTAGGTGTAGGGACTACAGAATAAATTGTCTCCTTTTTGCATGCCAGGGCATGAGAACACAAGCACACTCCTGTTGACTCTAATTTATTTAGCCAGAACGATGACACTGTCCTTGTTGGCTTTGCACTTGGGGGTGTCATTCAGGAACAGGGTTCCCCCTCTTTGAGCTCTTTTGCTTATTTGTCCTGCGATTACATGTATGAGCTTCCAGAATTTATGAGATCAAAGGCCAAGTGAAAGGCCATAGTTCACAGGTCACTGTGAGAGGCTAGCATTCACAAAATCAAGGAAACGGCAGGACAGTGCCCAGGGAAAGGTCAGGAGTCAAGTGAAAGGCTCAAGACAGATGAAAGCAAGGAGTCTGCGCATTTAACAGACCACACAGGCAATATGCCCTTGTGCCAAAATATTCATTACCATGTTGCCATCCAGTTCTCGGGTTCTCTGATAACAACTCTAGCCACAAGGGATGAACTGGTAAGGAGGCCTGATACAGATACGACTCCAAGACAATGTTTGTTGCTGTTTCATTTCAATAAGGAAAGGCACAAACACATATGCGCAGCAGGAAGTGTGCAAAAGATCAAGATCCTCCATGTACGATGGAATCATTCTTTTTAGCAGTAGTTCCTTCTAAATGCAGTCAGTTGGGAGATAAATTTATGCTGTTTTGATTCATGGTTGAATCAAGCTTAATTTTTGGTGGAAATGGACTATTCAGAGATATTTCTTCAAGAATGGTTGTGTTAAATGCCGATTCAAATTAATGTTTGTTGGGTTTTTTTTTATATAAAATTCCCAACAATCACTGACTTTTAAACAAGCACATGGTGGCAATTAGACTGCAAAAATAAAATCTGTGGCACAATTGGTGAATCTTTAGCTGAGACATTGGCAGGTGGTACACCCTGGATCAATGATTTGGTATCATGAGGGATGCTTTCTGGCCAACCTAAAGACAGCCAAAATGGGAAGAAAGTATTACCTATGGTAGCAGAACTTACTACAGGCTAACATCTGGTGATGGAGGTTGAGGAAATGGCTTAACTCCTTTCTCAGAGTGGCCCTCCTGGAAAACTGGCTTATCCAGCAATTGCTGGCTTTTGGCTTCTAACTAGCATAGGACCTTTTCAGTTGATTGAATTCCATTTGATTCACACAGTGCACGATGACTGTAGTGCATACTGGGGAAAACTGGTCGCCTGAATCTAGTATTGTATACCTCTTAATAGGCCCAATCCATGATTTCAGTTATTGGGTTGGATCTAGACTTAATTTTCCACTAAGGGAAGGGAGGTATAATTTCTGCCAATTACCCGTTCCTTCTGACAATTCCCCATTGGTCCCTCATGCCATTCCTTTGGGGGGATATCAGCCATTCCTTTGGGGGATATCTGCAGAGTTTGGGGGATATCAGTTGGCTGCAGTGGAAAGGGAAATGACTGGAGAATTCTGTTCTGCTGATGGAAGTGCCTTCCCTTAGCAGGAAATTTAGTCACGATCCAACCTGTTGTCTGTTTCTGCCCTGAACAGCCTACCTCATGTTTCATCTCTTCTTGAGTTTCCCACCTATCTTAATGCAGCTTGGAGTTCTGCCTGCTGCATCAAATGGTATGTTTTGATACTGCGACCCATGGTGTTAAGATAAGCTCTGTCAACTGAAGCTCTTGCTTACATACCTATTTCTCCATCTCCGTATTTCTAGCACTAGTCCTCTATAAAAGGAAGTCTAAGACAAAAGGGGAGTGTAACATCCTCTTCTAGAGTCAGATTGTCAAACCACGTATAAGTCATGTCAGGCCAAATTCTTTTCTCAAAAGTCATGGCCAGATGGAGCACATTGAAGTCAACGGGAGTTGTACTTGCATTTCTGAGGCCAGATTTTGACCCTAGGTAAGCAAACAAGCAGTCCCACAGAACTATTTATTTTTTCAAAGTTTCTCTTCCCCTCTCTCCTAGATGTATTAATATCGCATTCATAAATTTTGTTGCTCTGCACTTTCAAACATTTAAGCTTGCGTGCCCTGGGAAGAATGAAATATAGTCAGCCAATTTATGTGCAGCCTAGGTTAGAAACTGAAAAAGACAGGGGGTATGGAAAGACAGAACAATATTTAGAGAGCTGGTTAATTTTAAATCCATTGGGAACCATAAGTCTGGGCATTAATGGGCTTAGGGTGATAAAAGGAGCAATAATACTGTGCACATATAGATGGCATTGTCAGAAAGGAGCAATTAGTGGCAAAGAAAACATAGGTGTAGGCACATATGGTGAGCAGGTTAAAATGTAAAGTAGTGTTTGAAGAACGAACTGTGGACTAAATATGTTGTGCTACTGATTTAATCTATAGGCAGCCCAAACGCATCCCATTTCTTTAGCTGCTGTGCTGCAGGTACAGCGGTCAAATATCTGCCATTTTGTTTCTTTTTATATTCATTTATATTTTTGTCAGCAGTTCTACTTTTCTGTGTTCTGCTGTTACTTTTGTAGACTCGCACCCATGATGTATGAACATTGTCCCAGTTTCTTGTATGCGACAACATCATTTATGCATACCATAGATATAAAATGCCAATTAAATGGTGACAGCTAAAAGAGAAAATGAATGCATTTTGTTGGGACAACATGACACAGGGAAAAGACCAGGTACATCATTAGGTAGGAGGGCTGTTAAATTTAACGCCACTTACCATGTAGCCCACTGCTAACCAACGTAGAGCAATATTATGCAGGAGGGAGAATCAATTTTTGCTCATGTCATAATGGGATGAAATCACACTCCACAAGCACTGTCTTTCATTGTTATAGCAAAGTCCAGTCTATCCTTTTTTTCTCAACAGATGGACAATTTATTGCATAGTGTGCTTTCATGGTGAACTTTAATAAATTATCAATTAGTTAATTGATAATTTATTAATGTTGAGGGGAACAACATCATTTGCCAATGTAATAAATTTTATAGGTTTCTTGGAAATTTCAAAAAAGGATTCTGGTTATATCTCAGCAATGTGACCAGTGACCAGACATCTTCAAATTCATGTTAGTTATATCAGTAACGCTGTCCAGCCATCTCATCTTTTGCCATCCCCTTCTTCTTTTGCCTTCTGTGCTTACTGTGATGTAAATCCATAGAATGTGTTTTCAAGGCTGACCTTGTAATGGAGTGACCTTATCTTCCAGGCTGAAAGCCAAAGGCGTAGCATTTAAACATTCTCTTCAGACCTAAGATCCCCACCAGTCCGGCTTTCGTCCAGGCCATGGGATGGAGACAGTACTGGTCGCCCTAGTGGATGATCTCCAGCGACATCTGGATTGAGACAGCTCGGCAGTACTGATGTTGTTAAACCTATCGGCTGCATTTGATACGGTCAACCATCAGTTGCTGACCCGCCACCTCGCCGACGCAGGGATTCAGGGGTTGGCCTTGCAATGGCTTTCCTGTTTTCTTGATGGCCGGGGACAAAGGGTGGCGATTGGAGGTGAACTGTCCCAGAGGCATCCGCTTAATTGTGGGGTGCTACAGGGGGCGGTGCTCTCCCCAATGTTATTCAACATCTTCATGCATCCCCTTGCCCAGATTGCCTAGAGGTATGGGTTGGGCTGTCACCAATATGCTGATGACACTCAACTCTATCTACTGATGGACAGCCGGCCTGACTGTATCCCAAAAAACCTAGACCTGGCGTTGCAAGCTGTGGCAGGCTGGCTCAGGCTGAGTAGGTTGAAGTTGAACCCAGCAAAGACAGAGGTCCTTTGCCTGCGTCGCGGTGGTCTGGGTAAGGAAATCCCCCTACCAGCATTTGATGGTGCGCCATTGCAAATGGCACGCAGGGTCAAGAGCTTGGGGATGCTGCTAGAGCCTGCCCTGACAATGGAGGCCCAGATAGCAGTCACTGCTAAATCCACTTTTTTTCATCTTAGGCGGGTGAAGCAGTTGGTCCCTCTCCTGGAGCGCAGTGACCTAGCAACAGTGATCCATGCGACAGTCACCTTGAGGTTGGACTACTGTAATGTCTTCTACATGGGGCTGCCCCTGTGCCGAACCTGGAAACTCCAGCTAGTGCAGAATGCAGCGCCCAGGCTGTTATTGGGGCTGCCTAGATGGGAGCACGTACAGCCGGGGCTGCGGGAACTGCACTGGTTGCCAGTAGGGTACCAGATTCGGTACAATGTGCTGGTCATTACCTTTAAAGCCCTATATGGCCAAGGACCTGCCTACCTTAGGGACCGTCTCTCCCCATATATTCCCCAGAGGGTACTGTGATCTGGTTCTCAAAATCTATTGACAATCCCCGGGCCAAAGGAGGCAAAACTGAAAGTTACTAGAGAAAGGGCCTTCTCGATCTCAGCCCCCCACTGGTGGAACCAATTACTAGAAGAGGTGTGGGCCTTGCAGAGCCTAGCTCAGTTCTGCAGGACCTGCAAGACTACTCTTTTTCAGCTAGCCTTTACTTAATGATCTTACAGCATACTGTTGAATGAATACTGTCACCATGGAAAAACTGTACGATGCATAACACCAAGTTTTTAAATATTAGTCTAATTCTAGAATGCTTTTAATTACAATGATGATTAATTTTATAAATGATTGAGTTATAATATGTATGTACTTATAATATGTATTGTTTTAATTGTTGAAGTGCCTGTGTCGTGAGTTGCCCAAAGCCTGCTTCTCAGGGGAGGGCGGGATACAAATTAAATATTATTATTATTATTATTATTATTATTATTATTATTATTATTATTATTATTATTATTATTATTATTATTATTATTATTATTATTATTATTATTATTATGTGTTCCAAGGCCACTTCATTGTCTTAAATGCTCTTCTTCCATAGAACTGCTTTCCAGAATGGGTCAGGGTAAGGAACAGGATGCCATTAAGGACTGAGACAGCTCCCTCTACAACTTCTCAATTGACTTTTAAAAGCCTTGAATGAAACCTTCTCTCTTTCATCATGTAGGTAGAATTCAAGTACTTCCCCCCTCCCATGAGGCAGAAAAACAAACATTTTATTTAGATGCTAGCGTCACAAAATGGGTTTTTTTTGTCTTTATTATTAAATTACCATCAGCAGTCAGACTAAAACCAAAGCCAACAAGGCTTAGGTTTGGGAAAGCCCAGCCCAACATGGTTCCATCTAGACCTCTCCCTCATCATGTGAAAAATGGCGGGGATGCAGTGGCAATATTAGCTCAGGACTAGCAAAGACGTCTTTCTCAGCCATGCTGCCTTTAACTGGTGTTGCCAGAGACTGAACCAGGGTACTAATATGTGCAAAGCCAACAATATACCTCTGAGTTGTGGCTGAGCCCTGCCATATTTGGGGAGTGGGGTTATGCTCGCAGTGCCAAACAGCTTAGTCATCCAGGCTTTCGGGGGGACATCCTGCTTTTTCTTACTTCCCCTTTATGTCAGTTTACAGTCTTCAAACCACTTCTCTACAAGTCACTTCAGTGCTGCAGAAAAGCTATCCTGACCCCATGGAGGAAAGTGTACCATAAACACAGCCCCCCACCCCCCACCACCACAGCCTTTGACCAGGAAGCAGCATTTACGTTTCAGCTTCTTAAAGTTATACACCTGTCACAATAAAATGTAACAGACAGGTTGTAACCTTATCTACTAACTTATCGATTTGCTGTCACACTGAAGTGAAGGAAGTTCATAAGATAAGGGTCAATACCAGCGAAACGGATTGCTGAGTGCCGTGACGAAAGCCATTGGCTGGTACAAACTTGTCTGTTCTCTGATGTTCCCTTCTTCAGGCTGCTGAGTGTGTATATGTTTTGCTGAGCAGTAATGGATCTGAAAGTAACTCAAGAAGTATGGAAAGCAACACCAACTTATCCTGGGCCATAAAGTTCAAAAGAGGTTATTCTTTTGCACTTTGCATAATATCACTTGTTAGAGTGCTGCTCCTGGATCCAATTTATTGTAAAATTGTATTTTTAATTACATGCCTGTCCTTGCTTTCTTTGTGGAATTGAAGGTGCCTACATGAGTTTTATAAGATCTTCCATCACAAATACTGCCTAGACTCAATTCTTCCTTGCTTCAGCAAAGTTGTTAGACCATAACGTAGAAAGCTGTAAGGAACCGTCCTATGTCTAGCCAATGTACTGTCTTACTCTAACTGCCAGCAGGTCACCAAGATTTCAGAAATCTTTTCCAGTCCTTCTGCATGCTATCCTTAACCTAGAAATGTCAGGAATTGAACCAGCAACCTATTGCCATTGAATATGTTGCTGTATCCCTCAACTCCTCCCTCCCCCCCAGAAGATAGCGGTGAAGTTGCTACAGTGCTGGATTTTGATCTGAGAATCCTTCAGATTCTCCCTGAAATGTGATTCTTATTCAGTGGCTTTTTAGGAAGTCATTACTGTTGGGTTTTTTTTAGTTTCTGAGCCATAATAGGAAATTCATGTCTAACTTTATAGCCCTAGTCACAACAATAAAATATGTATTAACAAAGAGAAATCTTTCAGTAGGGTATGATTCAGATCTTTTAAGAAGGGATACATTGATTTGATTTTGATATTATCAAGCTCCACAATGTCCTAAATCACATATAGAACAAAATTATAATAGTTTGTGACATCTCCTTGGCTTTGTGCTTGATGGTATAAAATCTAATTGTGCCATGTATCTAGTGAGTGTACAGTACATTTAGAATTACTTTTTGTTTCTGCTTTTTTAAAGTAATGTCCTTTAGTCAAACAACCATTTATTTATGATGTTGTAAGATTAACAGTATGTATTCAGAATGTTGTTAGGGTTTTTTTGAAGGGATTATTTATTCAGACCCATTGTGGTTTTTCCATTAATAGCTGACTTTGGATTTCCAAGGTTACAGATAATTGCTAGGGAAGCTGTTTTTTGTTTTAATTTCTACATTTGAACCACAAATGGCAATTATCCATAGACAAGATGTATTCAACTTGTGACCCATTGGCCCATACACAGTATGCCACATGTATATTGTGATCCACATGTATATTATGACAGCCCTCCCTCCTCACATTTTTGTTAGACTGCCATGTGTGGCTAGTGAGTTGAGCTGGCTTGGTGTGGCTCAAGTGTTTTGTGTTATCTGGCTCACTATGCGTGTTAGGTGCCATCCAGTCACTTCCAGCTTATGATGACCCTATGACTATAGTGACTAGCCATGAAATTAAAAGACGTTTGCTCCTTGGGAGGACAGCAATGGTGAACCTAGGCAGTATAATAAAAAGTAGAGACATCACCCTGCCAACAAAAGTCCGTATAGTCAAAGCTGTGGTATTCCCAGTAGTAATGTATGGCTGAGAGAGTTGAACCATAAGGAACGCTGAGCACAGAAGAATAGATACTTTTGAGCTGTGGTGCTGGAGAAGAATCTTGAGAGTCCCTTGGACTGCACAAAGATCAAATCAGTCAGTCCTAAGGGAAATCAACTCTGACTGTTCCCTGGAAGGTCAGATGCTGAAGCTGAAGCTCAAATACTTTGGCCACCAAATGAGAAGGGAGTACTCACAGGAGAAGACCCTGATGCTGGGAAAGACAGAAGGCAAAAGAAGGGGACGGCAAAAGATGAGATGGCTGGACAGCATTACTGATGTAACTAACACAAATCTGAGCAGACTTTGGAGGATGGTGAAAGACAGGAGGGCCTGGCGTGACTTGGTCCATGGGGTTGCAAGGAGTCGGACTCAACTGTGCGACTGAACAACAAAATTAATTAGTGATCTCCAAAATGATTTACCATTAGCAGCCTTATTTTATTTATTTATTTTTATTTAGTTAGTTAATTTATATTCTGCCCTTCCCCCCTTTTTAAAAATTAAATATTTATACCTGATTCTTGCCCCAAATGGGCACTCAAAGCAGCTTGCAATGCCATTCTCTCCTCCACCACCTTCTCCTCCTCCATTTTATCATGATAAGGAGAGCCAGTTTGATATAGTGGTTAAGTGCATGGACTCTAATCTGGGAGAATCAGGTTTGCTTCCCCATGAAGCCAGCGGGGTGACCTTGGGTCAGTCACAGTTCTCTCAGAGCTGTTTTCTCAAGAGCAGTTCTCAAAAGAGCTCTCTCAGCCCCACCTACCTCACAGGGTGATGCTGTTAGCCGCCCTGAGCCTGCCCCGGCGGGGAGGGCGGGATACAAATAAAATTATCTATCTATCTATCTATCTATCTATCTATCTATCTATCTATCTATCTATCTATCTATCTATCTATCTATCTATCTATCTATCTATCATCTATCTAGGGTGTCTGTTGTGGGGAGGGGAAGGGTAAGGAGATTGTAAGCCGCTCTGAGACTCCAAGTGATGGGTGGGGTATAAATCAATCCATCCATCCATCCATCCATCCATCCATCCATCCATCCATCCATCCATTCATCTCCTCCTCCTAACAACAACAATAATAACGACAACAACCCTGCGAGAAAGAAAATGACCTGCCCAAGAAAGCTTCCATGGCAGACTGTGGGCTGAAACCTGGGTCTCCCAGATCCTATTTGGACACTCCACCCACTACACCACACTTGCTATTGAGTTTAAACATCTCTAGTCATGAGAGATTGCTCCACCTCAGCTGATCCCATAGTCAGTTTGGAGAGCCAGTTTGGTGTAGTGGTTAAGTACATGGACTCTTATCTTGGAGAACCGGGTTTGATTCCCCACTTCTCCACTTACAGCTGCTGGAATGGCCTTGGGTCAGCCATAGCTCTTGTAGGAGTTATCCTTGAAAGAGCAGCTGCTGTGAGAACCCTCTCAGTCCCACCCTCCTCACAGGGTATCTGTTGTGGGGGAGGAAGGTAAAGGAGATTGTGAGCCGCTCTGAGTCTCTGATTCAGAGAGAAGAGTGGGGTATAAATTTGCAGTCTTCTTCTTCACCTTGTCTGCCCCATGCAGGACTAAGTCGGTACGATTGCTGTGTGGTATGCTGGAATCAGAGTATCTAAGCCAATCATACGGAGTTTCGTTTTTCATTATTTCCATATCCAAAAAGCATTGCTCACGGAAACTCTCAAAAACGTTTGCAAAGAAAATTCCATATACAAAATAAGCAGAACATCCATATTAAATATTGCAGTCAATAAAAAAAAACAACTGTAAAAGGTCTTCTAATAATAAGCTATGAAAAAATACAGGCACAGAGCACATTATAAAATCTTCTTCTGGCAGTTATCAGCTCCTTCACTGGTGGTGTCTCCAAGATTAAAAGCATGCCTCCAGTTGCGCACCAGCTCCACGTGAAGGCTTCCCTTCCTTCTCGTGTTGTGTTGCAGCCTTGCTTAAAAAAAAAAAAAGCAGAATTGCTATAATGCATTGAGGAGAACCTTTAATTCTGGGTGAGATGGTGGTTTAGAGTCAATAGGTAGGATCCAGGGAAAATTTGGGGGACAAGCAGAACTGGTACAAAAGCAATAGATCTGAGCTGCAAAAGAACCAGATTGCTGGTGTTTAATGGACTGTGATGCATGAGCAGAAAGCAAAATGCACTTAGCGCAGTTCTGCTTGTGCAAGCAGCAGCACCGGGACTGCGGCTTCAGTACAATTTTTAGCACTAACGACAGAATGTACAACAGACAGCTTGTGTGATTTTATTTAATTGACTTCTGAAATTGTATCAGAAGAAATACCCTGTGCTATGGCTTGAGCACTCAAAAAAGATACTTACATAAGAGCCATCAAGGTGCAACTGGCTTAGGACCACCCTGACAAAGGGCTTTCAAGGCAAGTGAGAAACAGAGATGGTTTGCCATCGTCTTCCTCTGGAGCAGTTTCCTTGGTGGTCTCCCATCCCAGCACCAGCCCTGCTTTTCATTCAAGAGCTGATGAGATCAAGCTACACCATGCCACCTTATCTTCACAGAAAAGGTAGTGGTGATTTGGTTTTGGGATGTCAACTCTGGGTAGGGAAATTCCTGGAGATTTGAGGGTGGAGGCTGGAGAGCACAGAGTTTGGGGAGTGGAGGGAGGTGAACAGGGATGTGGTGTCATAGAATTTGCCCTCAGATGCTGCCATTTCCTCCAGGGAATTGATTTTTGTAGTCCAGAGATCAGCCATAATCCCAGAAGAACTCCATGCCCCACCTGGAGGTTGGCATCCTTAATACAAACTCTGAATATGAATAAGCTGCAATTCAGATTGGAAATGGCATTTTGATATAGTGTGTTTGTAACAAGGTAGAGTCATTGCATTTATAATCCTGAGGCCTGTCACGATTGGAAGGGCTCTAGCTCAGTTCTAGAGCAGATGCTTTGCGTGTAGATGGCCCTTGATCCAGTCCTCAGTATCTCCTTTTAAAGGGCATCAAATAACAGTGCCAGGAAAGATTTGGGCCGTTTTCCCACTGAGCTTACCTCGGAGCGACGTCCTTCTTCACCGTGCAGCGTCTGCGCGGATTTCCCACTAACTGCTCCGAGGCTGCTCCGAGTAACCAAGTAGAGTCGCGGCTTTTGCGTCGCTAACATAAACTGGTTTTTAGCAGTTTCCATTTGCGACGCAAAAGGTCGGGAACTTCCTGGTTCCTCGGAGCAGCCTCGGAGCAGTTGGTGGGAAATCCGCGCAGAAGCTGCGCGGTGAAGAGGGACGTCGCTCCGAGGTAAGCTCAGTGGGAAAATGGCCTTGTTTTTCTACTTGAGATCCTGGAGATTTATCTCCAGTCCAATAGGATATACTCAGGGCTTTTTTTGCAGGAAAAGCCCAGAAGGAACTTATTTGCATATTAGGCCACACCCCTGACACAAACATTGATTCACACAGCGACTCATTTGCATATTAGGCCACACCCCCAATGCCAAGTCAGCTGGAACTGTGTTCCTGTGCATTCCTGCTTTAAAAAAGCTCTGGATATACTGAATTGGATGGGGTGGTAGACTGACTAAATATATGCCGGTTATATAGGTTCATGTCATATTCAAGATAATGTCAGTGACCTTCTAAGAAAAAGATGTTGAAATCACAGTAGAAGGTTCAGTGAAATACCACTGCAGTAGCAGAGAAACAGGCAAGATCAGTGTTAGGAATTACATCTGTTGCATTTTGGAAGGATAGCTGTGTTAGTTTGGTGTTATGAAAACAACAGAGTTGGGTGGGTGGCATTGAGTCTGAAAATAAAATGACAAATATCATAATGCCATTATATAAATCTGGAAGAGGGGAATGAGCATGCTCAGTCCTGAGTGGGCTGTTTTGCTTCAAGAGTTCTTTTTAAATTTGCACAGTATCATTTTTTCTTCCTAGCTTGGAGCTCTCTCCTGCAAGTATGCCAGTATATTCACCTTGTCTGTTGGTAGCCTTGCTCTGCTGCTTTACTGATGGATGCTCACTCAGCCATCCAGATGGCTATAGAAAGAATAGTGAAAACGTCTTTGTTCTGATTACCAAAAGATGGGAACGATCAGTAGGGAATGGCTATCAGCATCATGCCCTGCCAGATGTTTCCAGGGGTGTTGGCTGGCTAGTGTCATAGATCTTCAGCCTCAACCAGCAAGACAGTTGTGTTATGTCATCATGCCAGGATATGTTTGTATCTTTGGATTATAGGCAAACCGTTCTAAAGACCTTGGAGACAATTGATCCAAAACTGACTACTTTTAAGGTCCTAATGATTTCAGCAGGAGAGTTATGCTCATGTTTAAATCTTTTCATTTGGAATTAATGCTTGCTAAAACTTTGCTTTGAATCAGTCATATTCTTAGTTTCTGTTCATAATTTCAAAATCACTTATATGAGGTAGACTGGCAAATCCTGTGAGATTTCCATTGATTGTCTTTATGTAATTCAGATATCTGAACACAATAGGAATACTGAACCGCAGTAGCTTGCAAAGTTATTACAACGATCTCCAAAGTCTAAAAATAAACAGAAACATCTTGAATTCTCATTGTTTTCTAGGATAAAGCCCAGGTCTTTTCTAATGGGATTTTTTTTTCCTTATTCAATTTTATAGTGACTGGAATACAATTACGCAAACTGTAATTTAATTTGAAAGAAACCCCTTTTCAGCATCGGTGGTGTGACTTTCTACACAGGGGCCAAGATAGATAAATGACCACAAGAAAACTTCACAAAATTAGTGTTTCCACTTAATGTGGCAATGAGCTCTAATTTGATTGGTAAAAAATTCATTTGGTGTACCTATGCCCCTTTTCTGCTGGATAATGAAAATTTATATCTGTGTTTTAGACATCTGGGGAAGGTGTGACAGCTTTGGGGCTGAATGAAAGATTATACCACAGTGACCCCTGTCAGCATTTCCTCACACTCTGGTTACCCGAAACCCAACAGCAGTCAAGCATATTTTTGTGGGGTTTTTTTTTTTTTTTGCACCAGAGCAGACTCTCATTTTATTTTGGAAGGTTAATGACACTGTAAATCTAATAGGCCATTTTAGTGCCATCGTGTGGGTATTAAAAGTCACATGACTGGTCAGGCTACCATATGGACGTGGTTTGGCATTGTCTGATAGTGGGAATGGCAGGCAGTTATGAGGCTATAAGAACGGAGCATGTTTCCAATTACTCACTGAGAGGGAGAACTGCTTTTGCATTAATTAATTGGAAACCTGCTAATGATTTTCTGTGCCTTCCTTTTGCATAAGCCCCCATCTCATGGCCCCAAATTCCTGTGGTACGAACGATCCTTAGTGAGGCGTTATGGTTAAAAGGAGAGCTGAAAGGTGGGACATCCCGATTTTAAATCTCACCTCTGCGATGAACCAGTTAGCTGGGTTTAAAGGCCCTGTCTCTCATTTTACTATGGGGATAATAGTGCTAGCTTACAGGATGAGGTGGCTGTATGTGGTCGTGAAAACAAGCAAAAAGCAATTAAATGCTCACGAAGTACAACTAAATTCAACATAGCAAACTATTATTGGCTGCCACTGAGCATTCTGTCTTCTCCATTGCTCAAGTTTATACTCCAAAAATAATGTGTTTATTTTTGTACATTTTAATTTTTCAGTAGCCCCAATTTAGTTTTTCATATCCTAAATCTACCGTAGGCAGCTGTGACCAGTGAAATTTTGTTTCTGTGGATCAGTGTAGAATCTGTGGTGGTATGGGAAGGCATTGCTGAAAATGATCTCATACTTCTTTTGTGGGCAAAAGTGCCTTCCGCACAAAGAGGTTAGAGTCTGCAGCTAATGTGTAACGATACATTATTGTTCTTCTGTTTTAGTCTTTGATACCCTTAAATTTAACCAATCTCTCTTCCTATAACTGTCTAGCACTGGTAAATAGCTGTTTGGGAAGACAGCAGCTATTTACTTGTGCTAGGTAATTATGGAAGTCAAAATTAAAAGCAGGGCTTTTTTTGTAGCAGGAACTCCTTTGCATATTTGGCCACAAACCCCTGATGTAGCAAATCCTCCAAGAGCTTACAGGGCTCTTCTTACTGGGCCTACTGTAAACTCTTGGAGGATTGGCTACATCAGGGGTGTGTGGCCTAATAGGCAAAGGAATTCCTGCTACAAAAAAAAGCCCGGAACAAAAGAGACTTGGAAGTCTGGCAAGGGACATTGGAGGCAATTCCACATCTATGACTGGAAAATGTTAATACTGGTTGACAGAAGTACCAAGTTTGTCCAGTTCAGTGAGTTGTATCTTGTGTGAAAACCTGAGGAAAGAGTTGGTAGAGCAAATCTTTCTCTGCTCTTCTGCAGCAGCCTACAGCTTTTCTCGACAATCCTCTTTGAGGGAAGTGAGCAAAATGCACCGTATTGTGAGGAGGAAGAGAAGGAATTGGCCTAATTCAGTTTCCATCAGTGACTTACTCTGATGGAAAAGATTCTATTGCAAGAGTTTGGCACAGAGGCCTCCCCGACCAAAGATTTACTTATATGTAAGATCTGCTGATTGGAAGCTTTTCCCAGCCAGAAGACCTGCCATTCCTACTACATGTCTTTTTGATATCACATAGAACACTGTGTAGGATTGAGCATATATTTTCTTAATGAACTTGCTTCTTTGTGACTGAACCAGCCACGAGTACTGAACTGCAGCACCACTCAGGAACTTTCTTGGATGTAGCCTAGGAAAATAAGCAGTTTGAACATGCCCTCACTGAGACCGATTCCTCACTAGCCTTGTCCCAGTCTCACTTTCCTCTTCTCTATGGGGTTTCCATCTGATTTTGCACAAGCTGCCGCAATTCTGTGACTTGCTCTGCCTCTTTCCTGCAGCAAGCAGAAACTGGTTGCTTGCCACAGGAAAGAGGTGGAGTGAGTTGCAGTCTCGCGGCAGCTTGTGCAAAACTGGACAGAAGTGCCATGGAAAAGAGGAGCATGAGACCAGGACAAGGCTAGTGGGGAATCAGTCTGATTCCGCTGACATCAGTAGCATTTTTTAGTCTCCATCCCACCCCAAGGCTGTCAACATGCAACCTTGTTAGACTTGGTGCTCACTCCAGAGACCAACCAGGACTTAGCATTTTTGAGAATTCCATAGCAACCTGTAAAGTGATTTCTCCATTCTTCTAGGATGGCTTGGTGGTTATGCACACTGCAAAACATTAGGTCAAGGAAGGAAGATTTTAAATGCATTATACTAATAGTTTTTTAAGCTCATGTAATTAAGGATGATTCGCACAATGGTTTTTATTTCTGTGATGATGTCTATACATATAAACCTTTTACAGGTGGAACAGAGCGTGTTGCAGTAGTAGCTTGAATTCGATTTTGTATTAACCCACTGCCATCCCACTTTTGCCTTCCACATGAGGTTCTTCCAAGCAAATTTGCAAGAAAGTTTTAGCAATATAAAGCAAAGGAAAATGATTCTTTGGGTCATCCTAGCTTTTCTACTGGAGCAAGAAGATGGAGGCGTGATCTCGTCCCATCCCTCTTCTCATGGCAGTCCCATCTGGCTTCCAACAGAGGCAAGTGAGATGCTCTGGATGTTCCCTAGAAAATGGCTTAGAGGCCAAATCCTCTGCCCCCAGACAGGGAAATCCTTCCTGTTCATTCACCATGTTTAATAGAATAGCAACCTGAGACAATCAGGATTTTGAGGACATGCCAAGTTCCCGCTTGCTTAAATGCCTGCCCCATATTCCCTGATCCATCTCCTGGCCCAGCAGAATATCCTTACTTAGGATAACTTTGATGAAGTTTGATTAGAAGAACTTCCACCTCTGTGAAGTGCTGAGATCACTTATGCACAGTTGCCAAAAATGTAATGGGATTTTGCCTTCTGTGTGAAGGGAATTATTAATTTAAGGTTTACTTGTTCATTTTGTTGTACAATCTAATTTTTATTTATTCCAATGTTAAAAAATGAAAGTTTCCTTGTTGTTTTATATGTGTGTGTGTATTTAAAAACCCTTTTAATAGTATTGCCACCATCCAGCTCACAGCCATTAGTACTATTTTTTTATAAGCCTCAGATATCAGGAGCAAAAAGAAACCCCAGTTAGCATAAGAAAAGCTGGGATAGATGTTTATTATTGCAGCCACCACTACATCATCTGGAGACAAATCCCACATTCTAATCATTCTCTGTGAGAGTCAGTTTGTTGTAGTGGTAACGTGTACAGACTCTTATCAGGGAGAACCAGGTTTTATTCCCCACTAACCTTGCTCCGTGCCAGGCTTCCATCTCTCTCCAGAGCAAGCTAGCGATTTTGCATCAGCTGCTCCGCACTGCCATTTTGTGTGGGGGAAGCCCGCAATTTGCTGTACCACAATATAAACCTGAAAAAACCGGTTTACATTGTGGCACAGCAAATTGCGGGTTTTTCCTGTGCAAAATGGCAGCGTCGAGCAGCAGGTGCAAAATCACTAGCTTGCTCCAGAGAGAAATGGAATCCTGGTGCAGAGCAAGGTTAGTGTGGAATCAGCCTAGTAATTCTACAACCATCCTTCCCTTGTGAAGTGAAACTAGGGCAATCCTCCATTCGTGGAAGCCTCAGCAGCGGGTCTTTGACAGAACATTAATGTTGAAAGTGAAGGAATGACATCCATAAACCACTGCATAATGCTACTGGTATTAATTTTTTTCTTCCAAACAAAAACCCCTCCAAATCAACCTCATTGAAACCAGAAGAGTGAACATTAAGACATCCAGGAGGAACCCAGACTGGCTTTGACATCCTAATGCAAAATTAATCAAATAGGAGCAGTCTGTTTAGGCTCTGCCATTCTTGCTGTCAAGGAATGACAAGCCTAAGCTATCTTATCTATGAAGAGTGTAGCAAATTTGTCATGGCAGCCCGAGGAAAACACCAAGCAATGTCACATTAATCAACCGGACTGCATATTGTCCACACCATTTTGTTTTGAGTTGAATGGTTCCTGCAGGTTTACATGACATTTCGTGACCTCTGCTGCCTTTGCACCTGTTCTACTGGAGAAGGAAACCAGATTCCAAGTGAATTGCTATTCATTTTCTAATAATGTCTGTGCAACAAAATGTAATAGTCCCTCAGAAACCTGAAAAATGTAACATATATATAAATGGACTTGATCTTCAAGAGCTCTTCCATAAGCTGTTTTCCACTGGCATAATCTGGTTGTTCCCTCGTAAGAAAGAGTGACATGGTAGTCAGAGAATATGCATAGTATCTAAATGGGTCAAGCTAATGCTTTCCAAAAATCTGTGCTGCAAACTAAACCAATGTGGATCTAATTGGGAACATGGTGGGGAGAATCCGTAGAACTCTCATCTAGGAGCATAGCCATCCCTGCCATTAGGTAAACTAGATGACTGTCTAGAGCACCAGCCTTCTGGGTGCACCAAGTTGGGTGCCCCCATGTGACTTGGTGATGTTATCAGTGCAGGGGAGGGGGGGCAGAAGTTAGCCTTGCCTAGGATGCCAGACAGTCTAGGGGCAGCCCTGTCTAGGAATATGATATGGGTATAATAGATAAATGTTTTGAAAAAAATTTGGATTAAGAACTTAAATTTTGAGTGCAAGAAGCTGCCTTATACAGAGCTGGGCCATTGGGCCACCAAGGACACTGCTGTCTAGTTGGACTGACAGCAGCTCTCCAGGTTCTTAGGTAGAACTTTTTATGAGATACCTAGTCCTTTTAGATAAAGATGCTGGGGACTGAACCTGGGACCTTCTGTTTGCCAAGCAGATGCTTTACTGCTGAGTCATAGCCACAACCCCTTTGAAGTCCTGTGTTCACATCCTATTCACTGGACTAGGTAGTTTCTCCATAAGCCTGTGTCTCTTGAGTCAAATGTGAGCATGTTCTTGCCCTGTTAGGACTTTGTTGTCTCTGTAGCTCATTTTCTTGGTGATGATGGATTCAAGTATTGTTTGTATTGTTTTTCTAGTATTATTGTTATTTTATCTATTTTGTGATTTGAATCTATGTACATTTGTAAATCCCACTGAGAACTTTTCAGTTGAAGAGCAGGGCATAAAGATCATGAATAAACAAAGACCTAAAGATATTCAGAAGGCAAACAGGTTCACAATTGTAACATGACATGCATATTAAAAGTAATCCATAAATAATCGTCCATAAGAAATGATAGCGTGTTAAAAATTTAACTTGGCCTTATGACTGTCAGTGTTGTTTTAGGTACAAATGGAGCCTTTAATGGCATTATAAGAGAAGGCTAGTCTTTTCTCTCTAATAAAACATAAAGTCCCCAAAGTCCACAGCACAGTTTTGTTTGCTTTCCAGGGCAACTAGTAGGCCACTGTGTGAGACATGCGCTGATGGACCTCTAGTCTGATCCAGTAAGGCACCACTTATGCCTTTATGCTCACAGTCCAGCACTCATGTATTGGCAGCTGCTGTTACATGACAGTATTATCATTAGAACTGAGAAAGTGTCAAAGGAGGGCTCACACTTTCTCTTGTAACTGTTCACACTTTCCTATGGCAGCTTGTATCCTTGTATGCCCTTTGATCTGAAACATTTTGCTCACCCAGATCTAGAAGCTAAGTTTGGTACTGAAGTGTCCTACATTTGCTCTTCAGGTTTCATGTTCTGAGAAACGGCAAGGTGTTAAATCACTGGAAACCACACTGGGACTTGAGTCTGCAGGATGCATTTGCCTAAAAGTTATAAGCCAAACTCCCTGGATCAGAATTAAGTGTGAGGTGCCAGCTAGGGCAATATGCCAGCCTTGGAACTAAACCAGATGATAATCTGATGTGATCCGTACGCCAGACATCCATATTCCCTTTAGAGTGGTTTATTTTAATTGACTTGGCAAATTAAAAATATTAGGCCTTATGCAGGATAGGCAGGACATTAGTCATTGTGCCCTTACTTTACTCTGAAAGGAAATCTATTATTCTCTTGGTAACAGAATGGGATCTCACTGTATGTTGAAAGAGGAGAGAAATAGTTAATGGTTGCAGGTAAGAAGCAACAAATTTAGCTGTCAGGCATGTTGCATGAGAAGATTTAATAATGAGGCTAAAAATGAATGGACAGAGCGTTCGCAAGGAAATTTTGAATTGGCTTTTTCTTATCCAAAGGTGACTGAACTTGGAAAAGCTGCCAACCTTCCTTTGTCCTACAAAAGAAAGGACTGGAGGAAGTTGCGGAGCTGAGATTGCAAAATTGTTATAGTGTCTTTTGAGCACCAAGTGGAGGGTTTCCATGGATTCATATGCAAAAATTTCATAAACGTTTCCTGTCTGCATTCATATTAGCACCCATTATGGGGTTTGTACACCATATCCAATGGGTTCCTGAGAAGAATTTCTAACCCTTGGAAGATAGACATGAGTATTTGGCATCACTGAACAGAAGACACTTTTTGATTCTCAAGGGCCACAGATCAGTGTACTGAGACCTTATGGATAACAAAGTATGGGCTGAGACAAACCCAGGGCTTTTTTTGTAGCAGGAACTCGTTTGCATATTATGCCACACACCCGTGATGTAGCCAATCCTCCAAGAGCTTACAGTAGGCCCTGGAAGAAGCTCCAGGAGAATTGGCTTCATCAGGGGTGTGTGGCCTAATATGCACATGAGTTCCTGCTACAAAAAAGCCCTGCTTAAGCCATTTAAATGAGGGAAAAATGTAAACCCTCAACACAGAGGTCTGGTAAGTAAATAAGAGTAAAAAATGTATGGTTTTGTTCCATAACCACTAATGACAGAGCTGTGCTTGAATCACTTTTGTAAAATTGCACCATTGTTCCTTTTGTAAATCCCAATTTTTGTGAATTTGTAATGGATCATAAAAATTCACCGGCCTATATCTTCACATGCAGGGCTACACCCCAGGGCTGCTTAAGAAGAACGTCAGTACAAATAATACAGAAGCTGCGCAGCAGTCTACTGCTATTCTAATGAAAACCAAATATTAACAGGAAGTGGTCTTTCCCCCTCCCTGGAACTCATATTAACAAATGAACCTTTGAACCTGTTCTCGATGTCGTGGAGAGTATAGCTTGGCTTTACCCCATCTAGGCCTACACAACTTGTGACCAGTAAACTAAGTTCAGCTCACCATCTGTGGGTTAACAGGTGTTTGACAACCCACTAATTTCTTGCAATCCAAGGCAAGCAACATTAACTGGAGGTTTATTGAACTTCTGGTGGGCCACCATACATGGGCTAGGCTACATTCAGGTTGTTGGATCGCAAGTTACATAGGCCTGTCTTAACAACTTCAGATATGAACAAGAGTCCAGTAGCACCTTAAAGACTAACAGTTTGTGGCAGGGTATGAGCTTTCATGAGTCACGGCTCACTTCTTCAGATACAGCAGTGACTCACAGAAGCTCAGAAAAGCAGTAGACAGTGAGTGACTTACAAAAGTTCATACCATGCCACAAATTTTGTTAGTCTTTAAGGAGCTGTTGGACTCTCACTCTTTTCCACTGCTACAGACAAACTAGCCTGGCTACCCATCTTGACTAACTTCAGACATGTAGTTTATAGAACAAATCTTCATTGAGTGAATTCTGTTTTCTACCCTGATAAAGAGAGAGAGATTGCAAGTGGTCACACTTCATCTTCATTTTTCAAGATAGACTGTGTCTGCTATGAATTTGTGGCTTTCAACCACTAGCATCCCTACCATAAAACACAATCACTTTCAGGAGTAATGACATGAAACACATTCAGAGTTTGAAGTTACTGGAGGCCCTAGCAATATGAGATATGTTGTTGTTGTTCAGTCGCACAGTCAAGTCTGACTCTTTGCGACCCCATGGACAAAGCCATGCCAGGCCCTCCTGTCTTCCACCATCCTCTGAAGTCTGCTCAAATTCATGTTAGTTACTGTTGGGGTTTAGATATACTATTAGCAGAGTAACGTGGCGAGAACCACGAATAACAGCCAGGCACACGGTTCAGCTTAAAAAACAAAGTAGTTTACTTTGTTAATGAGGAAAAGGTATGACTGGGATTTCTAAAAAACAAAGAAGGATTCATTATCCTATCTAGCTTCTAGTATACATCGACTCTCTCGAGTCTTAACTTCAACTGCATGGAGGATCTAAGGGCTTAACACAAAGGGCAAAAAACTGACCAAATGGTTTCCCTCAGACCACCACCCAAATATATGGATTAGCCTATTAGGGCTCTCCCTCAATGGTCACTATGTATATTGACACCTAGCCTTGGCGGGAAGTACGTGCAAGCATTCTCATTGGCTCTACCTGCTCACTGGCTAAACATCAGCATGCATATGCTGTGAGCCGCCCTGAGCCATTTTTATGGGAAGGGCGGGATACAAATCATAGAATGAATGAATGAATGAATGAATGAATAAATATACAAACAATTAACTCATGACAACAGGAAGTGAAATTGCATCAGAAACCCAACAGTTACGTCAGTAATGCTGTCCAGCCATCTCATCTTTTGCCATCCCTTTCTTCTGTGGAGAAGGGACGGTGGCTCAGTGGTAGAGCATCTGCTTGGGAAGCAGAAGGTCCCAGGTTCAATCCCTGGCATCTCCAAAAAAGGGTCCAGGCAAATAGGTGTGAAAAACCTCAGCTTGAGACCCTGGAGAGCCGCTGCCAGTCTGAGAAGACAATACTGACTTTGATGGACCAAGGGTCTGATTCAGTATAAGGCAGCTTCATATGTTCATATATATGTTCTTTTGCCTTCTGTCTTTCCCAGCATCAGGATCTTCTCCAGTGAGTGCTGCCTTCTCATTTGGTGGCCAAAGTATTTGAGCTTCAGCTTCAGCATCTGACCTTCCAGGGAACAGTCAGAGTTGATTTCCCTTTGGACTGACTGATTTGATCTTCTTGCAGTCCAAGGGATGTTTATTTCACTTGGGTTTGGATTGTATAGATTGGTACTTGGGACTAGGATTGCCATAGCAGGATATTTATGGAAAGTGCTATCCACACTTGCCACATAGTGTGTAGAAAACAAAATACAAGATGAGAGGAGGATACCCGTGGAAACTTGATCAGGTTGGACCCAAGGGCAAAAGACAAAATGAACCCTTTCAGACAGTGAACTGGTACAGTCTGTTAAGATGGAGGGGGATTCCATGGGTGACTTTTGCCAGCCATCATTCTAGACTGAGTAATTCTTGCAAACATGCCTGGAGACAACAAGAATGGCACCTAATGGCACAGTGTGCATGTATTATCTACATGATAAGCAGATTATCTATATCATCTTTACAAGTATAGGGTATTGATAAGGATCTTCTTACCACTTAGCAGGATACAAAGACAACCAGTTTACCAAGTGATAAGAAGCATTCATATTGCATTAAGTTATTGGCTTGGACCCAACAGCATTCCAGTGAAAATATAACTGGACTTAGCACAGTTCTTTAGGCGCAAGATCTTGTTCGACACCTGGCACTTTCCTCCCTATGTCTTATAGTGTCGAGAAATTGCTTGTGCAAGTGGAAAAAATGTTTGGGATATCCTAGCATAAGGAGTTTTCATGCTTCTGCTTGTGCAAGGAGAGCCGGTTTGGTGTAGTGGTTAAGTGTGCGGACTCTTATCTGGAGGAACCGGGTTTGATTCCCCACTCCTCCACTTGCACCTGCTGGCATGGCCTTGGGTCAGCCATAGCTCTGGCAGAGGTTGTCCATGAAAGGGCAGCTGCTGTGAGAGCCCTCTCCAGCCCCACCCACCTCACAGGGTGTTTGTTGTGGGGGAGGAAGGTAAAGGAGATTGTGAGCCGCTCTGAGACTCTTCGGAGTGGAGGGCGGGATATAAATCCAATATCTTCTATCTTCATCTTCTTCTTCTTAGTATGTGTGGAAATCTTTTGATGGATCCAAGTGGCTGATCGACAGATGATCCTCTGCACTCACCCATTTGTATGATCAAGACAAACCATGTCTAGTTGATCATAGTTTGCAAAAAAAAATTATAGAATTGTAACAGGGTCCATCTAGAGATGTAAAATATCTTTGAAGCCCCAGGGAAAAAAGCCATTTTTTTCACTGTGTGTGTGTGTTTTTTAAGGAAAAATGGAAGTTTTGTGAAAAATCAAAATATAAGGAATACTTCCTTTCTTTTCAAACCTAAACATATTTTAGTGATTGAACAACATAAAATGCATCATTTATAACTTAGCATATAAAATTGTACTATTTGGCATTTTTATGGAATTTGAAAGCATAAATATTTCTATAAGAAAAATGGCAAATATACACAGTACTTGAACAGGAGTTACAAACGACTGCATACTATGCTACCTTAGCTCATGTATCTTTAATTTTTATATGAAAAGTAGGAAAAAATAAGTTGAAGGTAGAAAACATTTTTTTAAAAAAATAAGCAAAAGTAAGTGTATTATTTGGACAGACACTCTCATAGAGTCACAATAGGTAGGACTGCATGTTAAACTAAACTTCCAAACATTGAACACAAATACGTAACTCTTTAATAGTGTTAGATTCAGGTGGGTAGCTGTGTTAGTCTGAAGCAGCAGAACAAAGTTGGAATCCAGTGGCATCTTCAGTCCTTACATCTGTATTCTTACCAATTCCCCCAGAAGGGCTATCCATACTCTTTAATTCTTGTTAAAGAAGAAAAGAGGAATTGCAGATATATACTGCACCCTTCTATCTGAATCAGAGACTCAGAGCGGCTTACAATCTCCTATATCTTCTCCCCCCACAGCAGACACCCTGTGAGCTGGGTGGGGCTGAGGGGGCTCTCACAGCAGCTGCCCTCTCAAGGATAACCTCTATCAGAGCTATGGCTAACCCAAGGCCATTCCAGCAGGTGCAAGTGGAAAAGTGGGGAATCAAACCCGGTTCTTCCAGATAAGAGTCCATGCACTTAACCACTACACCAAACTGGCTCTCATATCTGAAAAAATACAATTCCCATATCTGAAAAATACAATTCTTTTCCTTGGTGCATATCCCTAAGGGAAATACATAAGATCTAGTTCCAGAAGTTTGCAAGTTAGTGAGGATGGCATTTGTAAACCAACATGTTATTTTAAGCCAGAAATGGCAGGATTGGCAACATGCAAATTGGCTATTGCTTCTGGTTAGCAGAGTGTAACAGTAAAAACAATCAAGACTTCCTTTGAATTTATAGAGGGAATGGAGTGTTAGTCAGGGAAAAGAACGGAACTGCAACATTTTTGTTGGCCCTGCAGTGCCATGCCTGCTGAAAAAGCTGGATATTTTCTGTACTATAAGAGTATTGCAGGCCCCAAGATGTATTGGAAGTGGCATGAATTGTGAAGGAGCTCAGAAAGCCCCATGTCATTGCTCTGCCTAGCTTAACTGCTATCAGTCTCTTACTTTCATGAGTCTAAACTTCCAGCGGTCCCAAAAGAAAGATAAATAAGAGCAAGTCACTTTGCCCCTCCAGACATAGACTGAGGAAATTATTTCAAATCAAATATATCATAGCAGGCAGGAGCAGAAATAGTATTTTTTTTTCTTGGTGAAGGTGATCTCCCAGTTGACAAAGTATATGACTGGTTCTCTCTCTACCCCTGCCAATTTAGGATCCTTTTGTAATGTCATGATTGTAATAAGCCTGCCGTTATTTAACCAGTGCTACAGCAGTTATGCAGTGCTTCTTTTTATCAGGTTCTTTAAAAGGGACCGTCCTAATCCACAAACAAGTTGGTATTACAGCAGTTTGTCCACTGCAGACAGGCTATGTACCTTTGCCATAGTTTATAACTATCTAAAAGATCACCTCTTTCTGTATGAATTGGCCCATTCTCCAGGATTGGATCCCAACGTCATTGGACAATGGCCTACTGTCAACATTCTCTCCTGCATTTTCCTTTCTGGATGAGAAAATCTCAGAGGTCGGTGATGACAAAATAGCACATTATCCAATGACATGCGGATCCTGCCCAAGTATTTGGCTGGGTCCAGTTTGTTGTGGTGGTTAAGTGTGCAGACTCTTATCTGGGAGAACTGGGTTCAGTTCCCCACTCCTCCACCTGCAGCTGCTGGAATGGCCTTGAGTCAGCCATAGCTTTCACAAGAGTTGTCCTTGAAAGGGCAGCTCCTGTGAGAGCTCTCTCAACCCCACATACCTCACAGGTTGCCTGTTGTGGAGGAAGAAGATAAAGGAGATCGTAAGTCACTCTGAGACTCTAATTCAGAGAGAAGTGCAAGGTATATACCTATGGTCTTCTTATTCCTATATTTTTAGTTATTTATTTAATTTCAGTTTGCATTCTGCCCACCCCCACAAGTTGGCTCAGGCCAGATCACAAAATAGGCTCTTAAAGCACATCGGATAAATACGTTAATAAAATAATTGAACATAGTTTAAAACTATCATCTGTTAAAGGGTGCAAGGGACACAACTTTCCCGCGGCTGCATCCACGCTTTGGACCTTTCTCCCTGCCCAAGAAACTCCCAGTTGGCAGGGCTTTTTTTGAAGCAGGAACTCCTTTGCATATTAGGCCACACACCCCTGATGTACTAGCCAATCCTCCAAGTGCTTTAAGTAGACTCTGTAAGCTCTTGGAGGATTGGCTACATTGGGGGGGTGGCTTAATATGCAAAGGAGTTCCTGCTACCAAAAAAAGCCCTGCTCATTTGTACTTCGCTTTGCTTTCTAATAAGAACTCTTTTGTTTTGGAAGACAGTTGGGAAAGGATGAGCTGAAAAGTGTTGACTAAAGTTGGATGCCATTGTTTCTAAATCATGTACTAGTTCTATAGTAGAAATTGCTTTGCTCCTCTTAATTGCTGTTTAAGATCATTATGTTATCTAGGAATATTTTGCACTTTTTGTGATATATAATTGTGATATATAATTGCTCACTTTCAGTGTTGTAGAACTGAAAGACAAAATAAAAAATAAAGCATAAGTCCAGTGGTACCTTAAATCCTAACAACATTTATTCCAGCATGAGTTTTCATGAGTCACTCACATCACATGCTGTACTTAGTTTGGCAGTTCCCTCCTAGGACCAATCAGACTTTGGGGTATAGGCTCCAATTTTCATACAAATGAAAAATAAATAAGTAGCACATATAGATTGCATTTTAAAAATTTTTTATTTATTATTATTTGTAACCCCAGTTACAATAAGTAAATGGTATATAAACAATGATACCAACAGAAGTAGTATAAGAATTGATAACTTGAAGCTTCTTAACCAATCATTTACATAACACAGTGCAGTAATAGACACGGGAGAGGTATATAAAAGTACAGCTATAGTTCCAAGATATACCAGTTTGAGCAATGTTGCCCAATACTTAAAATTGCAAAGTAGATATATCCAGTTGTGAGCAATACTTAATTCTCAAAATCAGAGGTTAACAATCATAGAGATGTAAGAAAATTGAAACATACACTCACATATGCCATTCACACATTACAGAAGATGGAGAGAGGATAAGCATGGCTCAGTGGTTGAACATCTACTTTGAATGCAGAAATCCTAAGCATCTCAAGTTAAGAGATGCACTTCTAGTGAAAAGGATAAGCATCTTTAGTGAAGATGATAAAGCAGTAGCTGTGGTGAAAAACCTCCACCTGAGACCTGGAGAGCTGCTGCAAATCAGAGTAGACAGTACTGGCCATGATCCACCAGTGGTCTGACTCAGCGGAAGATGGCTTCATGTGTTCAAGCGATCCCATCGTGTTACCACACATTAACTGCAGGCCTTGGATTCAATGGGAGCTCACAGGAGCACAGCTCCTGAACCTTTCTGAGGGTTCCCCCTCCTCCTCCCCACCTACCTTGTCCATTGAGTAGTAGGTGCAGCTGCATCACAATCCCTGGATTAGGAGAGCGGGCAGGCAGCCAACCACCAGGGGCTTTGCCATGCCCCCAGCAGCCCTCATTAACCCTTGGAGAAGCTCGCACCACTCTTTCTCCACTTCTTATGTGATTTTGGGTGGCAGGTGGCTTGCTGGCCTTTTGACTGGGGGAGGGGCAAAAGCCCAGGAGAACCCCAGGCGAGCAAGGCCTGCTTGGGCTGGCTGGATCTCTAGCCAGCCCAAGAGGCCTCACTCGCCCAGGGCTCTCCTTTCGTGTATCAGGTTGCTATTGGCTGGTTGGGGGGGGGCAGCATATGCTAAAGAGTATGCTAATGAGTTCCACCACCTATTTTCCTACAAAACAACCCCTGGTTAACTGTATACATGAAGGAGAGGCTGCTTACCACCTTGCCTTGCAGATTGCCAGCTCCTCAGGGCTGCAACTGTACCTGCTGCCCAGAGATGGTACAAAAACCCAGTACCTAAGACTGGGAAGGGAGGGGCTGCTGCCACCTTAACCTGAAGTTGTCAGCTTGCTTCAGTAGCTGTTGGTTTGCTGGGGTGGCATTTTCTTGAAGTTATGAATTGCATAATATGGGTTTGAACAATGGACAGTTTGATTTACTGGGACTTTAAGCAACTATATTATCAACAGTCTGTGATTTTATTGTAAGGTGCTTTGAGTCCTTTGTTAAAAGAAAGAGTGGCACATAAATATACTAAATGATAAAATATATAGGTTGCCTAGGATAGGCATAGACTGGGACACTGGGGGGGGGGGGGGACTGAAAGTGAAACACTAAAAAAAACACAAGGATATTATAACTCTATACCTTTGGCATTTGGTGTGCACTTATATAGGTGTGCACTTATTTGTAGTTGCAGTCACTTGTTGACCAATATGCAACCATTCTCCCGGCCTTTTAACTAAAACTTCTGCCAACACCAATCTGTGTGCAACAACCATCATCAATTTTGCAAAGAGTTTCTAATGCTGTTGTACTTCTAATATATGAGAGGGGGAAAAAAACCTTTTTCAATAGGGCAATGGATGTACTGTATAAAGTAACATATAAATCATTTTCAAATTAGCATGCCTTGCATCGGGAGAAGAGGAGGCTGGCTTACCTGCACAAATTGGCTCTGAACACATTGCAAAAACCTGTGTTTAATCTTAGCAATGAACATTTCAAAAGGCATATTAATATCTTCAACGGGAAGAAATACGGTATATTAAGCAACAGCCTATTAGAAACAGAATAGCTATGACTCTGTCAGCATTCCCATTATGGCCCTGATTTCTCAAGGTCTTATAAATCACTTTAAAGATTTCAGATTAGGCTAAGTGAGCATATGCAGCTTGCAAAGGCAGATATGTGGGAAACTTAAGAGCCAGTATGGTATGAACTAGACATTGGGGGGAGGGAGGGGGGGTTGTATGTTGAAGCAGGAAACATTGAAACACTCCTTACAGATCTTACAAAACTTCAAAACAACAGAGCCATGAGCTGGATAGCTCAGGCAAGCACAGTCTCATCAGATCTCAGAAGCTAAGCAGGGTTGACTATGGTTAGTACTTGGATGGGAGACTTCCTTGAAATACCCAGTCAAGAGGACAGGTGCAGCACTATTGTGCCATCTCTCTGAATATCCTCCAGGACCCCAGTAGGGGTCAGTCACTAGGAGTCAACATGACTGCCAGGTGCAAACGCACACACACATACACACAAACAAATATACAAAATACCCCCCCCCCCCAAAAGCCAAATAAACTTCAAAACAACTGGAAATGCAAGTGGGATGAAGCCAAAATTGTTGCATCAAACTTTAAGATAGAAATCAAATTATCTTGTGAATGTGGTAGAGTTACACACAAGAGGGCAAGGCTATGTGATAAACAGACCTGATGGAAATGAATGACACAGATGATTCACCGGAAGACGTCTACGTCAGAAAATCTGTGTTTTATGTTTTGGTAGCAGTACTGATGTCCAAAATCTTTGCTCAGAACCTGAGTTCGATCCCAGCAGAAGCTGGGTTCAGGTAGCCGCCTCAAGGTTGACTCATCCTTCCAAGGTTGGTAAAATGAGTACCCAGCTTGCTGGGGGGGAAGTGTAGATGACTGGGGAAGGTGATAGCAAACCACCCATAAAAAGTCTGCTGTGAAAACGTGATGCAACATCACCCTAGAGTCAGAAATGACTGGTGCTTGCACAGGGGACTCCCTTTACCTTTTTAGATAGTGTTACAGCAGGATTAACTGTCAGATTCAATTTAGTGAAGAAGTTGGCTGAAAAGTTTGATATCTTGTGGAAAATACCTCACCATGTCTGAAAGAGATTTGAAAGGAAAAGCTTTATTTTTATCGAAACAATATCCTGATGACCTTAATGATGAGGATTTTTGGGCAGAAATGCAGCATTTTCCTTCCGTACATAAGGCAAATTTTGGAAATGCACAGTTAAAGCCATTGGATCTGTTGAACATATTAACAGAATACAGACTTGGTGACCTGTTTCCAAATGTTTGTGTCAGTTTATGAATTATTTTAACAATTCGAGCGACAGTAGCTTCTGCAGAGAGATCATTTAGCAAACTCAAGCAGATTAAGAATTTTTAAGGTCTACAGTGCCTCAAGAACTTCTTGTGTATTTTGTCAGGCTCAGTATGGAATAAAACATTGCCAGAACAATTAATTTTGATGCTGTCATCAAAAATTTGATGCCGCCCTGAGCCTGCTGAGCCGCCCTGAGCCTGCTTCGGCGGGGAGGGCGGGATATAAATAAATATTATTATTATTATATTATTATTATTAAAATTTTTCACAAAAAGGGCAAGGAAAACTCGTTTTAAAATAAATACAAAGCCTTAAAAAACTTTTTTGAATTTATGCTTAAAACCTTCATGATTTTTTTTAAGGAGATGGCTAATGAAGCAGGAAAAGGGCCCTGAATTATTATTATTATTATTATTATTATTATTATTATTATTATTATTATTATTATTATTATTATTATTTTTGCATCAACTCATAAAATTCCTCTCAGATGCCCTGGATGTCCAAGTTATAGCAAGTGTCCCCAGGAAAGCTCAGCTCTAGTTTCAGGTTCAGTACCTGAAACCATAGCAAGGAACACCTTCCCAGCCAGGAGACATTTTTTAAAAAATTGTCCCACTCTGTTGGCGGGGGGGGGGGGGGAGTCCCTCAGAGCCTCCTCTAAATCTCCAATGCAGCAAGCAACAACTGAACTAATCCTTCTCTCTTTGTGATGCAACTGAGTCAGGATGTGGTAGTATGCTGGTATATAATCTGCTCCCATAATGGGGGCCCCATGGTTGGCTGCAATCAAGCTATGAACAACTGCTTTGGGTGTTTCTAGGGCTCTCCACATCCACCCCCAGCATTGCCTAGGAATTGATTGAATCAGCTCCTGCCTGCCTGGAGAACAAACTGCAAAAATGAAGCAAATGAACCACCATGGGAAAATGTGATTTGTTTTTTGGTTCAGGAATGATGTGACCAAACGAACTGGTTCGAAACAAACCATGAACCAGCCCGGTTCATGCTCGAACCATGGTTTGTTTCTTGCTTTGTGCCTTTCCCTAGTATACACAATAGGAAACAGCCTTAGCTTTCTCATGGATGAAGTAAATTGGAAGTTAACCATGTCACTGTGTAATTACTGTCTAGCTAGTGTATAGAGACATCCTAAGACTGCCTTCCTGGGAGTAAGCTCCACTGAATAAATTTGAGTAGGACTCTGAATAGACTTGCTTAAAGTTGCTCTCATGGTGATCTCTTTTGGTGGACTTCTCTGTCTTCTCATTCTTCTTCATGATAATATCTGGCTGCCAAAGAATAAGAAGATAGTGGACTTCCAGTGGCAACTCATTGTTGCTTTTCATTCAGCAGACTCATTTCATGTTGTGCAGAATTTCTGGGTTTAATGTGTATGGCAAGACCATTACAGGACCAAGTGGAGGTTTATAAATTAAACTAATTAACAGTTCAGTAGGGGTGTGGTGAGAGCATGAAAAGTACTCCTTGGAAGCTGAAACAGAATAAAAGCGTCAGAGGGAAGTGTAAATTTATTGTCCAAATGGCTGTGTCATAAGTTGCATGTTACAATTAATGCAATTCATCTCCATTTTAAACATTGATCTTAAAGCTAGTTGTATCATAAATCGTTCCTATTATTGTTTATCTTGGCCTTTCCTGTGGATTCAGTGGGACAGTTGCTTGATGCATTTGCTGCTATGGGCTGGCAGGTTTGATGCTTATGCTCCAATAGCAGCCAGGCTAGGTCACTAAAAGTGACACAGTGTCAAGGACTTATGAGCAGATGGCATGGAGGTCATACCAAGAAATGGGCATACGGTCACTATAGAAAAAATATATATAAGAAACCAAGATTATGAAATCAGAGAAGACCAATAAGGGAATGTATAGCCCAATACAATTCCTTTGTAGCTTAAAAAGAGGCACAAATGAAAACAGCACATCTTATTTCTCATTGCGGAAATGCAAACATTTTCAACCAATCAGGATGTTGTCCAGTTGCATTGGAAAAGGTCAGATCCTACAAGTCTGTTCCCTTGGGTGTCAGCATGTTCCTCTGGCACAAGGTGCCTCCCTCTGGTGGAAGAGCCTCTTGTATAGGGAGAAGACTCTTTCCCTGGACACTCTTCTTCCAGTTGCTCAGGGTGGTGGGGAGGGGGAATGCAGTTATGACAGCCACAACCACAAGAAGAACTCAAGCCCAATAGCACCTTAAAGACTAACAAAATTTGTGGCAGGATATGAGCTTTCATGAGTCACAGCTCACTTTTACAGAAGAACTCGGTGCATTTATCTCCTATCCCTCTTTTGCTTCCCACATTTGTTTTGTAAACTATTAAGGCTGAGCCATGCTTAAAAGACCAGTCTGCTGCTGCTATGATTTGTTGTTGTTCAGTCGCACAGTCAAGTCCGACTCTTTGTCACCCCACGCAAGGTCCTCCTGTCTTCCACCATCCTTCAAAGTCTGCTCAGATTTGTGTTACTTACATCAGTAACGCTGTCCAGCCATCTCATCTTTTGCCATCACCTTCTTCTTTTGCCTTCTGTCTTTTCCAGCATCAGGATCTTCTCCAGTGAGTGCTCCCTTCTCATTTGGTGGCCAAAGTATTTGAGTTTCAGCTTCAGCATCTGACCTTCCAGGGATGAACCTCATTCATAGTTCTTCAGGCACTCCGTCTATCAACTCTAGTTCCTTAAACCTATTCTTTACCTCCACTGTATATTCCTAAAGGATGTGATCAAGGTCAAACCTGCATGGTCTAATGGCTTCTCCACTTTTCTTCAGTTTAAGCCTGAATTTTGCAATGAGTAGCTCATGATCTGAGCTATGATACCTGCTATGAGAGGCTGGCCCTTTCCTTGTGTTTCCCAGCTACAGAATCCACTAAAGAAAGTTTTCCAAGTTATGTTCGCACTTTCTACATATTATATAGGAACAAAAAGGCTTTCTTAGGGCCCTGCAACAAAGGGCAACAGCAGTAGTTAACAGGTCATTGTCAGTAAAAAAGATTTTTAAGCCCAGAAGCTTGGGTCTCACCTACCAGTTGTCAACAATAAAACAACAATAAAAGCTCGGAGACTCCACAGGCAACTGGGCAAACTGTCCACAGGGATCCCAGTCAGCACTCCTAATGTAAATAAACAGCCCAGTGTTGAGTGGATAAACAAAAGCCTGGCTGTAACTGATCAGGAGGAAGTGAAAGAGGGGGAGAGAAATCAGGCGGCCATAAAACGATTAGAACAACAAGGAGAGATTAACTTTTAAGAAGCCCAGGCAGATCAGCCAGGCTTCTACTGTCCTCCTGATCACTCCATATACCCATAGTGTTAAAGAGGAAGTGTTGCCTTTAGCAACCACTTGACAGGCAGAATTTCAATAGATTTGGCATGGAGATGTCCCCAACATGGTGGAGACACTGCATAAAGAGACACTGTACCTATTGAATTTCTGAATTTGCATAATAGAGGCTAAGTCAATCAATGTATTCTCCTGTGGTAACTAAAGGGAATCCCCACATTCAGAGGCAGTATATGTCTGAAAACCAGTGCTAGGAGGCAACATCAGGGGGAGGGCTTGAACTTTGAGCCTCATTTGTTGGCCCTGCAGGGCAATTGATTTCTCCCCTGTGTGAAACAGGGTTCTAGAGTGATGAGCTCTATCTATGTATCCCCAGAAGAAGAGTCACCCAGCTCTTTTACATATACAGATAATGTAGTTTAGGGTAGATCCTAGTAGGCAGCCGTGTCGGTCTGAAGCAGTGGAACAAAGTAGGAGTCAAGTTGCACCTTTAAGACCAACAAAGTTTTATTCAGAATGTAAGCTTTCGTGTGCTCTAAGCACACTTCATCAGACGAGGAATCAGGTACAGTGAATCAAGTGCAGTGAGCAGAACTACATATAGCTGATAGGCAGTGGTATAGAATGCAAAGTGGTACAAATTTAAGATCCAATGACAGAGCAATAAAATTAACAGTATAGTAAAATTAACAAACGGAGCAAACTTTTGATCTGGGTAACATGAGTGTGAGAAACCAATAAAACAGGAACAAGAGGGATAGAGACAGTTCTGATCCAGGCAGGGGTTCTTATGTCACATCTATTACAGGCAGTGTACTTTGGTCAGCACCAGAAAATAGAACTTTTAGATACTAGATTGTTGACAATGAAACGTAGTGTCATTCAAGTGTGTTTGAGTTAGTCACTATGTAAAATAATATTTAGAGATTCAAGTTGCATCTTTCAGTCTGATTTAGTTACTTATGGAGAATGAGTTTTTCTTATGTGTGGTTTTGAGAGTCGTGAAAGACTGACACACTTTGACCTTTGATTTTATGTTTGCCTTGCTTGGACTAATTGCCCAGTGTGACACATATAGCTTTCGTTCGGATGCTCTTGACAGATAGTTGGGTGGAAGGTGGCAGCACCCAAGAGATAATGGAAAGGGAAACAGAGAAAGAATGGGAATCAGGATAGATGCAGAATCCAAGAGAACTGAGTTGCTTTTTTTCTCCTATATGCACAAAAGTGGAACTTGCAAGAACTCTAATGACACATATGTGAATTCCTCCTTCAGTCCTCAGTACTGATATTTCATTCTGTCTGCTTTCTAAAAAGACAATTGGATTTTGCATCCTCTTATTCACATTATTGAGGTTGGCTCATTCCGGAGAGGAAATTCATTCTGTGTACATCCTCACTGGCATCTGGTTGTTTATTGTATGCATGCCTCAATGGTAGAGCATTTGCTTAGAATTCAGGAAACTCCAGGTTCAATCCCTGTGATGCAAAAAACCTGAGGCCCAGGAAGTGACTGCCATCGTAGAGAATACTGACCTTGATGTACCAATGGTCTGAGTTAGTATGAGGCCACTTCCTGTCTTCATGTGCTCTGAGGTGAGTCCTGCATTTGGAACATCTTCTAAGGCTAAGCCCCAGTTCAAAAAGACCCTGGTGTGTTCCCGATTGAGATGCTGTGGAATGCCAGCTTAATTTTACTCCTAAAAATTGTCTGCATCCCATTTTCCCTAGGTTCTTAAAGATCCTTTCTTAAAGATTTTCTTAATTCTTCCTCTTTTTTGGCAGACCCTAGATCTTCTAACAAATGAGCCTGCTGTGTCCTCAAGCAACTTGAAAGCAATTAAGCAAGAAGTAACCATTTTAGACATCTATCATATAATTTTAAATTACAGATGGATTTAGAATGGAGAGGATGGAAGGAAAGAGTGCTTTGAGAGATTAGTTCACAAATTTTGATTTAAGAACTGAGTTATTAATTGAAATAATATGAAGCAGGACCTTCTGTTTCCCCTGACCTTTGCAGAGTCTAGCCTAGTCTATTATTACAGCAAGGCAGGGAATCAGAGAACAGTTTTGAATCCATCAGATCTAAACTGATTTAAATTTGTATGGGATTGAATAGGACATTTGTTTAAAATAAGTGACACCATTCAAATAATAGTTCTGTACAGGGGAGGAATTCTAGCAGGAGCTCCTTTGCATATTAGGCCATACCTCCCTGATGTAGCCAATCCTCCAAGAGTTTACAAGGCTCTTTTTTTGTAAGCTCTTAGAGGACTGGCTACATCAGGAGTGTATGGCCTAATATGCAAAGGAGCTCCTGCTAGAATTCCACCTGTAGTTCTGTAGAACCACAGGACATAACACAAACCTGAATGAAGGAAGACATCCAGTAGATAGATAGACAGACAGACAGACAGACGATTCAAGTATATGTTATGGAGCTTTCTTTTTACCAGCCAGAAAATAGGACGGTTGAGGCACAATCCTCTCCTGAAATCTTATCTATTAAAAGGAAGTAACTGAGTTTTTGAATACCATCATTTAGGGTGTATTTCTTAACTGACAAATTATTTTTATTTTATTTATCATCCAAACTACCTCAGAAGGTTGTAATAGTGATGGCCATGAGAATAGGTGGCTTTAAAATGGGCTTAGACAGATTCATGAAAGACAGGGTCCATCAGTGGCTACTAGCCATGATGACCAAAGGGTACCTCTATATTCAGAGTACTAGTGCTAGGAGGCAACATTAGGGAAGGCCATGTCCTCTGTAGCCTTTTGTTGGCCCTCCAGGGTAACTGGTTGGTTGCTGCATCTAGATGTGCCACTGGTTGGTCTGATCCAGCAGAGCTCATCTTAATTTTGTACTGGCATAAGCAACAAAAGCAAGGACAGAATAAACATTTTTTTACTTAAATATCATTGAAAGAACTTCCGTTTTCTGACTTTACCCTGACCCTTAAAGGCCTATCCCGACTGATATCTTAATCTCTCAAACTATTCAAGAAACTTTAGTTAATATGAACATCTACCTTTTTACACAACATGATATAATTTATATTCTGTTCTTTAAATGGAGCAGGATAATACCTTCTGAACTTAAACACTGCGAAATATTCAGATGGATAACTGTAATGGCCTGAAGCAATAATACGGAAGCTTATACCCAGAATGTAATTTTGTTGGTCTTAAAAGGTGCCACTGGACTTAATTTTTGTTCTATTACATATTATTATTATATATTAATATGCAAAATATAACATACAATATAAATTTTACAATGTAAATACATTTGCTTATTACCAGAAGCTTGAAATAGTTGCATTTTTAAATAGTGAACTTTAAGGTTGCTTACAATTTAGTAAACAAATGTTATCCCTTTCTGTTGCAAAGAAAGTCTGTCTTTAATAGGTACCCTTCAATCCATATTACAGTTCCATATCTAACCCCAAATAAGCTTGTGCTTCACTTTTCTCCTGGTTTATTAAAACTTGACCTTATTGATTAAAATTGGCCTTCAACAATTAGTTGATTAGGCATATAGTTAAAGCTGCTTACAGTGCTTTTGAAAAGCGCTCTGGCTTGGACTTCAGCAAGTCTGTGGTGGAACAATAGATGCCTAGTCACTCATTAAATCCTCATTTAGGCATCTGTCATTCTGCATTCTCCACCATTGGGTTCTAGCACTAAAATTAGAACCTCAACAAAATATGGCTCCCAACTTTACTTGTGATAGCCATTATTCAGAACGTTGTGCTTTAAGAATATGTATACATTTTTTGTTGAGGTAATCCAAATTCTGAACTGGAAAAAAAATGGAATTATTGTAATGTGCTCTTTATGACAAGCAAAGTTCTATATGGGAGCTGACTTTGAAAAGTTCTGAGAAATTACAGTTGGTCCACAGTGCAGCTCTCTAGCTGCTGATGTGGAAAATGCTTTGATCAAATTGTTCCAATTTTGATTCATCTTCATCGGCTTGCAAATTGTTGTCTCCATGCCCAGTTTAAAGTGCTGGGTTTAACATTTGAAACCCTGAGGCATTTGGGAACAGGGTATTTCAAAGGCTGCTTCTTCCAACATGAGCCTACTGATACACTTAGGTCAGCAGGAGACTTCATCTTAAGTCTATAAGAGCCTATTGGTCCGTACGAAAAATCCACCTAATTCTGCTAGTCATGCTGATTAAAGGGAACCTCTAGGCAGAAAACATCTAAATGCCAATGCTAAGAGGTAACATTCAGGGGAGGCATTGGCCTCTATGCCAGCTTGGTGTAGTGGTTAAGAGTGGTGGACTCTTGATTCCTGACTCTTCCACATGAACCTTGGGCCAGTCGCAGTTCTCTCAGAACTCTTTCAGCCCCACCTGCCTCACAAAGTGCCTGTTGTGGGGAGGAACAGGGAAGGTGATTGTAAGCCACACTGAGACTCCTTAGAGTAGAGAGAAATGGGGTATAAAATCCTACTCTTCTTCTATACTATATTGTTGGTTGGCCAGTGTGAGAGACAGGTTGCAGCACTAGAAGGACTGTTGGTCTGATCCAGCAGGGCTCTTCTTATGTTCAGGCTCCTGCTTCCAGCACTGACCTACATATGATCTCAGAAGCAAGTAAGGGATATTTTTGCTGCCCTAGAACTGGAACTCAGAAGTGCACTGCCCATGAATACAGAGGTTCCATTAATAGCTACTGATGGACCTATCATCCACAAATTCATCTTTAAATCAAATGGTCATATCTTCTGGTAGCAAATTCAGTTGGAAAACTTCCTTTTATCTGTCTGGACTCTACTGATCTTTAAATACTTTGAGAGCCCCAGGGTATGGGAAAGGGGGGAAATCCTCTCTATAGACCTATTAGCTGTGCTTTTATCCACCTTTTCTGGTTATGTGATACTGTTTTTGAAACAGGATAACCAAAAATGTATTCAGTGTTCCATATGTAGCCATGTATCTCTACAAGGGCATTATGATATTGGCCATTTTATTTCTTTGTTTTATATCACACTTTTCAGGCAAACTGACTCTCAGAGCAGCTCTTAGGAATAACAAAACAAAATCTTACCAATATTCCAAGCCAACATAAATGGTCCTTGTTAAAGAATTGAATCAGTTGGTCTGTTAGAGAATTGAATTAGTTAGCTGAGCTGGATCCAGGGAGGAAGAATGTCCGGTTACTTCCTGCCCTTCCCTCTGAAGGTCCTGTCAGTGGCAGTTAGAAGCTAGAGAGCAGGGAGGTTCTCTGCTGGAGCTGTCAGCTTGCTTCCGGCTTTCATTTGAAATCCTGCTTGTAAGAATGTCTAGCACAGAATTTGCCTTTTTCCCTACTGCTGCCGCCGTGACGTTGTCACTGAGATATTCCCTTCATCTTCAAGATCTCCTTCCCAGTCAGTTGCTGCAAGTTCAGAGTCCTTCAATGAGCATGCAATTTATGACTTTACCACAGCAAGCATCACTTTTACTACATGTTCTACATTTGTCAGAGGTTCAGTGGATGGCCTTGCATTATAAGGCTGGCTTGCTGGCAATGCCAAGATTCTGTAACTTACTTTTCAGGAATGTGCATTTGGTCCCATCCCTTTTCAGCTTCAGGAAACAGGTGAAAACTCTCCTTCCAGTGGGTTTTAGGCTGAGGATGATATGCTGAAGGTTTCTTTGTTTTGTTTGTTTCTGTGGATGTGGATGTTGTCTGGTCTATCTTTGTTCTCGCTCTCTTTTTTCGGTAGGGTAGCTAGTTGTGCAGGTGGTTCTTTTGAGTTTTTATTAAGGTTTATTGTGCTCAGGGGGATAAACCTGTCTCCTCTAGAGAGCAAGTTATATTTTATAGAAAAAATAATTAGTAGAAGAAAGTGACCTGTATATATTGTTAACATCAAATAGAACACAGTGCACTTCTATTTTGTCTGCATAGTTTATTCTCCATGGGCTCTGCAGAGACTGGAAGTTCACCCTTTCCCACACCCACCTGCTCAGCCACCATTTTCCTCTGCAGTCCGAAATGTTATTAGACATTGTCCATCTGCTTAAAAACATATCATTAGGCCTAGGAACTTGTTTTCCGTTGTTTATCCTTCACCGCAGAAATACAGTAATAGTAATTGCTCTGCTCACCTGAGTTTGATCCTGGCAGAAGCTGGGTTCAGGAAGCCGGTTTGAGGTTGACTCAGCCTTCCATCCTTCTGAGGTTGGTAAAATGAGTACCCAGCTTGCTGGGGGAAAAGTGTAGATGACTGGGGAAGGCAATGGCAAACTACCCCGTAGAAAGTCTGCCATGAAAACGTTGTGAAAGCAATGTCACCCCAGAGTAAGAACGACTGGTGCTTGCACCTTTACCTTTTTTAATTTGTGTAATAGTTGTTATAATAGCATTTTATCACAGTCAATGCTCTAAGGGATTTGAGCATGGATTTCCAGCATCATTTGTTTTGGCCTCCAGCCTCTGCATGGATAGGATGCACTCCCCTGTCTGGTCTAGGCTTTGTCTTCTCTGTTCCTGGAATCCTGGGGGAGATTCTGATAGTGCAGGAAGTGGGCAGATCCATTAAGGGATTTCCTGGTCTGCTGGTTCTAAGGGGAATTTAACAGGAGTCTGCTGTGGGGTAAGGGGATCTTCCCCTGGGGCTTCTGGAGTGCAGCCAACTTAGGACATAGTGCAAATCATGGGAAGCAGTTTCATATGTGTGCACATTTAAAGTCACTTCCGGACTAGGGTAAAATAACATGAGTAAGTTGAGGATAAAATAACAAAATAAATATATTGTGGACCTGAGTCCCAGTGCTCTGAAACTGAAAAGCACCGTAGAGCATAATGATGAGACATTTCAATAGAACTTAGATGAAAATGTGGTTGGCTGGATTGTGGATCCTGAGTGAAAAGAAACAGAGGAACAAGTTAAAACCGTAAAATAAAAAGGTTCTTCTTCCTCCTCCTCCTCTTCCTCCTCCTCTTCTTTGTAGAAATAGGTAACAACACATTTCAAATTGCTGAATAGTTACATTTGTGCATGCATGTTTAGAAGTTAACGGATCACCTGCCTGGAAATACCCAGAATATGATGGTGCACGTGCAGCTTTCTGTATGTTCTTTTTCAAGATATATACATCCAGCAGACCCAATTCAAAGTGTTTTGCCACCCCAAGGGCCTCCTACCGAGCAGCCACTGGCCTGGTCTAGCTGGCAGTTCGCTAAAGCTTGCATTTGTAATGGTCAGGAGGAAGCTGAGTCTCTTGGGATGCGTTATTTTCAGTGATTTGGAAGAACTGGCCTTGACATTTAGAATCAGTAACATCTCATTGAGGAGCCCCGTGGTGCAAAGCTGCAGTACTGCAGTCCAAGCTCTGCTCACGAACTGAGTTCAATCCTTGCAGAAGCTGGGTTCAGGTAGGCGGCTCATGGTTGACTCAGCCTTCCATCCTTCCGAGGTCAGTAAAATAAGTACCCAGCTTGCTGGGGGTAAAGTGTAGATGACCAGGGAAGGCAATGGCAAACCACCCCTTTAAAAAGTCTGCCAAGAAAACATCTTGATGCGACGTCACCCTATGGGTCGGTAATGACTCAGTGTTTGCACAGGGGACTACCTTTACCTTTTAACATCTTATTGCTGTGGCTCTTCTTAATATGCTTTCTAATCAATTGAGCATCACTAAAATGCAGTTGTTTCTTTAATAGTCAAAGCTAATGTTTTTCTCCATTCTGTCACAACAAAAAGTCTGATTAAAGGAACAGGGAGCCCTCAAATTCTAAAGTAAATGGGGAGTTATTCTGAACAATTTATAACATTCCATTGTTAATGATCTAGACCTGTTCCTTGAAAGGGCACTTTGCTTAGAAGCATCAATTTCTCAGTGATTATATGGCATCCCTGTCCTATAATACACTCTAGTACCTTACAGTTGAAAGGCCTTGATTGTATAAAAAACAGTTCCTAATCCTATTTTTAAACAAGTGTTAAGAATGTTAATTTTTAAGACCCAGAAGCGCTGTAGTCTCTAACTCAAAGAGCTGCATAAGTCTACTCAGTACAATTCAAGAATATTTCTCCATTTGCTCTATATAATATGTTATTTTCAGTGGACAAGTCAATGAATGCAGAGGACATAAAAAAGTACCCAGACGTGAAATCATCATCCTTTTCAACGTAGGAAAGCTGGGAAAGGAAAAAAGCCCTCCTGCAGATCACAAAAAAAAAAAAAACCCCAACAGAAAACAACTTTACAAAACGGTTCTCATTTGGATATCTACAGAATCCTCGCTAAATCTTGGGGATTTAGCCAGAGAACATATTGGTTCCAGCAGACTATGTAAAGTTAATTAAGGATGATTAATGGAGCATTTTCCTTCCAATGATATCTGTGACAGAACAAAGCTGTCTCAGGCTTGTCAAGCAGAATTTGAGTTGAATGAGTATTTATGTGATCAGATCTGAAGGGCTGCCTCTTGACAGACCAAAGATTCATCAATCAATTGCACCGGCTTGCAGTGGTGGGAAATTGGTCTATCAGCATAGCTATGCTCCCATCCCCCATTTTTTCATTCTATCATCCCTCGGGCTACTATGCATCTTTAGCTTGTACCTCTGAACACCTTAAGAGCTATCCGAGAGAAGTAAAAGCGAGAGCTAAAACATCTATTATGGAGGCGATTTCTCAGCTGTACTCATCCAATTGATTTCTTTGGAGCCGTGGCTTGGCTGATGTAAAATGATACCCTTCTGTACAGTGAATTAATTTTGTTTTAATAAAATGCTCAGATTTTTTTAGTCTGATTTTTTTTAAAAATAGCACCCTTGTTTTTTCTGACGATTTAAAAGGAGACACCTTTAAAAGAATGAATGTCCCGTGAATCCCCACATTGGTCCCTGATTGACCTCATCATTGGAATAAGTAAAAGCTGTTCCTTTAAATTGAATTTACTTATTCAATGAGGTGTTTCAAGATGCGTAAAAACAGTTAGAGGACATTAAAAATTAAATAAGGGCAATAAAAATACTGTATGGGGACAAAAAAAATGAAATATTGCATGGCATTGTGTGTGGAAACCAGAGGGTTCGGCTGTAGCACATTTCTGGCACCAAATAAGTGGCGAGCGACACATTGTTGAGGCTGAGAGTGCTGTGACTTGCCTAAAGTCACCCAGCTAGCTTCAAGTGGGGAACTAGGGAATCGAACCCGGTTCTCCAGATTCTCAGGAGAGCCCTGAGCCCTTCAGGGGAGGGCAGGATATAAATTTGATAAAATAAATAAATTAGAGTCCACAAAGTAGGGTGTGCCAAACTGGCCCACTGTATGGGAACAGACTTGGAATGATTCACTGGATGATTTTTTTTCCTTGAGGCAGTAACATATCAAGAAGAGCCCCATGGTGCAGAGTGGTAAAGCTGCAGTACTGTAGTCCTAAACTCTGCTCACGACCTGAGTTCGGTTCCGACGGAAGCTGGGTTCAGGTAGCCAGCTCGAGGTTGACTCAGCCTTCCATTTTTCTGAGGTCAGTAAAATGAGTACCCAGCTTGCTGGGGGGTGGGGTGGAGTGTAGAGGACTGGGGAAGGCAATGGCAAACCACCTCGTAAAAAGTCTGCTGTGAAAATGTTGTGAAAGCAACGTCACTCCAGAGTCGGAAATGACTGGTGCTTGCATAGGAGACTACCTTTACCTTTTTTACTTTAACATATGGGAGATTGTTTTGTTTTTAATCATGCCTTTGTGAAAGCACCACTATGCATGTATTTTATTCATATCCCACCATTCTTTCTGGAATTGAAGGTTGACTCCCAGCCCAGGCAGTCTCCCATCTAGGCTTAGAGCAGTCACAGTCCTGCTTAGCTTGAATAAGGGCGTTAAACTTCAGGTGCTATCAGATGATACTGACTTTCTCTGTTTTTTCAGATTGGGGGAAAACACCAGAAGGAGGTACTCAAGGTTAGAAGGCCATTTTATCATGCCAGAATGTTCAAAATTATTTTTTGATTCAGCCTTCTGTTCGTCCTCTACCAACCTGTCCCTTTGGTGCTAAAATCAAGTCAGAGAAGACAATCTAGACAAGCTTGACACTAAGCCACACACATAGGAAACACATATCCATGTAGAGGAGCACAGCCTATTAGGCGTCTAGTCCTCCATGTGAATCCTCAGAATGCAATGAAAGAGCATGCATTTGGAAGCACCCTGACATCACAGTCTCCTTGCACACAGAAACTGTGCTCATTAGACAGAACTTTTTAAAGCAACTTTTCTGTTCCTTTCTGCATGTAAGGAAATTTTGAAGCCAGCAGTCTCTATTATAATAGTTTGAAGAGGTCCTTGTACTGTTTGGAAGATGGTGAGGAGCACATTCAAGTCAAAGGTCATTTTGCTCAATGCAAAATCCAAGGTTTATAATTCCATGCATAAATCATGTGAATAATCATCTGAATTCTAGTGACTCTTTTTAGTATGTTTTCTTTCTGCAATGATTATGGAACAGATTCCACTCCCACCCCCTTGGCTTACCATGAGAGCACCATTTTGTATGTGTGCACTGCACACAAACCCAGAATGTCTAAATATTTAACCAATGCTATTTCAAAGCATTTCATTATTTATCTTCTCGATGGTTTACGTTATATCACATTCTCTCTGTCTCCCAGTTCTTTTTTGCGCAGTTGTGGTTTATCATGAGGCAGCACATCTGCAGCCGCTGCCAAATTGGACTGGGTGCAAAAGATGCGTTCAGATATCATAAACATGACAAAAGATAGATTACATTGAGCCTTTCTCCGTGTTTAACCATTTTAATATGTTTCCTATGCTGAAGAGGCTCTAGATTTACTTAATATATGTTAGCACTTAGGCACATGGTTAGGAACATGACTCGGGTCTTAACCTATTCGTAAATAAATGAGGAGCTTCCTGTCTGAGTACAAGAAAGAGGGAGAATTTATGTCAAACAATCAGGAATTTAATACATGGTGCTCTATTAGGATGTCCACTTTGTGTACATACTCTTAAAGGCATGATTACGAATAACTTCACTTCTTATAAACAACATGACTGGAGAAATTACTCACAGATATAACAAAAAGGGAAAGAAAGGTAGGACGTCTTGAGCTGCAGCCAATAAGGGAATTACTTTCCCTGAAAAGGTTAAAAACCACCGCATTTATTCCGCGTGCCATAATATTTGTCTTTGAAGGTTTAGTTTTCGTCAGAATCCAAGGGGAAGATGCGGCACTGGGTAAGATTTTAGTGACCTGGGTCTAAAGTTATATCATGGATCCAATATGTTACCTGACAGCTTTGGTTTTAATGTCAGACAAAATCTTTGCAGTGAGTATATATATATATATCTTCTGGAATAAAAATAAAAAGAAAGAAAAGAGCTTTCTACTCTTCAGTGGAGGAGAGCAACTGAATGAATTGTTCACTCCACTAACTTTCCACTGACGTTAGCAGAAACAGACCTTAATCCACAATGGAGGATCTAGACACATCTTGGAATTGGATTCTAGAAACTTTTTTTTAAAGTCAGTCATTCAAAACTTCAGTCTAAATCCACTCAGAATTTAAAAAAAAAATAACTTAATACAAAATGTTTGTTTCACGCAAATTAAAGCCCTTATAACTAATGGCTGACAAAGGGAGGCATATATTGACATTTAATGCAGTCCATTTGGAAACTTATGACTGCTTTTTAAAAAAGAAGTGCTAAATATATGTGTATGCAAATATTGAAGTATAAAATTAAATGTAAGTTGGTTTCTCTGATAATGATTTGTAGCGAAGCGCTATTGGCCGATACGCTGACATAGTCTGGCATTAATACAAGTTAAACATAACGGAGCAAGCCTTTATGGGAATGGAGTGCTGTTCCTTTGAAAAATATGACCCATAGAAAGGCATTCTGATATTATTGGTATCATAATATTTTTAAATTGTTTGTTCCACTGTTGAAAAATGTAACTTTAAAAAAAATTAAATTGTGGTTTATAGAGTTCTTATACCCCTTTTCTCGTGGAATATCTGATATTGGCCAGATGCTAAATCACAATAATGAATTGCAGAGACAAGGGAGTTTTCATCCAGTAAAGATTTGATTTAATATGTGAAGCCTGCTTCACACATTATGGGTTTTTCTATATGAAGGCCAGCTCTGTCAAGGAGAGTGCATGTATTCCATGTGTCTGTTGCCCCATGTGACAACCTGACTTATGGTGTACATACAGGGGGAGGTTGCGGTCACGTATGCTTCTCGAATACCCCATCATACTTCATTGTGATGGCCAGGTGGTATGATGTGGGGCAGCTTTTCCCCAAGTATGGAAAGAGTATCACAAGCAGGTAAGATTCTGTTTGTTTGTTTTTTTAAAGGAGCAATGTTCAGATTTAAAGAAGATAATGATATGAGACAGCAAGGAGCTCTTGAGAGGTTTGCTTTACACATGAGGAAAGTCTTGGCTGACTATGCTGCCGGGGAAGATAATGCAGCCTACGAAGCAGAGGAGTTCCCTGTGTATGAAGAATTTTCCATCAATAGAGACAAATTTCTCTAGCGAAGGAGCAATTTGGAACTGCTGCTTTATAAGAATAATCATATCATTTCTGTAAATGTTAGCATGAATTATGGGTGATAAGAGAAGTTTTTTTTGTTAGAGGGGGAAAAAATGGAAGAGTGCAAGAGACCCATTGGTGTTGAAAGAAAACGTGAATACAATTTTAAACTTCCTGTATGGTTTTCTCCCTTTGTTAACCACCAGATGTACATTTGCCACATCATAGCCACAGTTTCTGAAAGGTGTGCTTAGAAAAATCTCATTATTCCCCAAATCAGGGCTTTTTTTCTGCAGGAGCCCACAGGAGCAGAGCTTTTCCTGGACTGGCCAGGACTCCAGCTGGCCTGGAGCACCACGTGGCAGCCTAATGCTCATAGGCCAGGCGGTGTGGCCTAATATGCAAATGAGCTCTTGCTGGGCTTTTTCTAAAAAAAAAACCCATCAGTTTCCTTAATGCTAGTGCAGTGCCTTTGATTTTGGAATAAGTCTAGGGTTAGGGTTGGGGTACTGGCCTGGGAAATTCCTAGAAAGATGGGGGCAGAGCCTGTGGAGGGACGAATCTGGGGAGGGATTTCGCCTAGAATCTGTGGTATACTATAGAGTCTGCCCTCTGAACTTGCCATTTTCTCTGGGAAAACTGATCTCTGTGGTCTGGGGATGCTGCAATTCTGGGAGAACTGCAAGCCCTATGGCAGGAAGCCTAGCCATCTATTTTGTGGCCTGCTGTTACCTGAAAGGCTGGCTTGAGAAAAAAATGGTGGCTAATTGGGAGGGAGGATTGGTATGGTGCCAGCATGCAATGCTGCTTACAGTGAAAACTGGAAATGACATCTTGATATCAGAGGCACTCTTGGATTTGCCAAAAACTCTTTCCCAACCCTCAAATACTCTTGGGGGGGTGGGGGGTGGGGTTACAGACTGTAGTCTGGCAGTCTTAAATAGGGCGTCATGGCTAAAATGGGTTTCAGAGTTGCACAAGGAGACAGATCAGAGAAAGTGATAACTTTGATGCAGCCATACTATAACTAATGATCTACTGTGATTGTTCGAACATCTTTTTCAAAGACTGAGATCCTGCCTCTCCTGGCACTAGGCAGTTTATGGAAAAGTTGCAATTAAAACATTACAAAGTCTGTTCAATAGACACAATATTGCAATCAGTTTTTCAAGCTGCAATCCTGTTCACACATATCTAGGAGTAAGTACTGGTGAACTCAATGACATTTACTTCTGAGCAGATCTGCTCAAGATTACTCCCTCAGTCGTCAAAGCACCTGCATCGTGCAGTGGTTGGAATGTTAGACTAGCATCTGGGATGTCCAGGTTTGAATCTCCACTCTCTTAGCCTAACTAATGTTTAATGGCTGTTGTTGCGAGGATTAAGTGGGGGAGGGATAATGTTTATGTAAGTTGCTTTGGGTTCCAATTTGGGGGGGGGGGGGATGGGGTTTACATAAAACACAGTACACATAAAATAATTAGATCCTTCAAACTACTAAAGAAAACACTAAAGGTCTCCCACACAGTGAATGTTTTATACAATAAACATACATGTGTTCTTTATTCACAAGATGCAGAGCTCACATCTTCTCTCAAGGATGTGTTTCTGTTGCAGGAATAAAATTATTTTCTGAATGTCTGCAGTGCAAGAAACTTTGGAAGACTGTGCATAAGTACACAGGAACTGCAGTTGAACACCCACATCATGGTGGAAAGTGGGGGTGATGGATCCTTCATTGTCTAAAATGTGCCTGAACCACAATCTGGTTGTCCTAAATGGAAATTTTATTAGAGTTTCGGTAAACGCTACCCAGTACCCACCATAATGGATACAAAAATCCAATGAAAGCTGCAGAATTTTCCAGTTGCTGGACTGATATCTGTAATCTCTCTCTCTCTCTCTCTCTTTCTTTCTTTCTTTCATTATTTTTTTCCAAATTGTCTTTCCATAGAACAGCTGCTTGCATTTAATTTCCACCTGTTTTCAATGGCAGAAAATATCATTTATGCAAGGAAAATGCCCCAAGGTGTTGTTTTTCTGGAGAGTGGTTTTTATGTGTGTACATTTTTCCTACTGCCTGGTGAGCATTCTTCTGAGTGTAACTTTACCCCTCAATAAATAATGAAACAGGGTGGTACAACGGCTTGATGCTTGGTGGATATTGATATTTTCAGCCAACAGGAAAGTGTCATCTGGGTTTTTTCTATTTCAGAGGACAACCTGTTGAAAGCAAATTAATTATGCTTTCATGGTTGCTTTGCACCACTGGGAATGAAACTTTGGGGCATGTGGTGCCTCTTGGCCTCTCTCAAGGTCACAAGAGACCTGCTAGACTAGACCTGTCTAGGTCTGGGCCTAAGTAAACCAGCACATGGGCAGGAGGGAGGTAGTTGAAGGGAACACAGAAGAGATCCACAGAAGGCAGGGGCAATCAAAGGCAGGTCACAATCTATAAGTCCATCAAGAGGTCTAAATGAGGATACAGGCAGAACCACAGGCAAGGAAGTAGGGAAGATCAGAGACTGTGAAGGTAGGAAGGAGATCAAGGAAGACCAGGCAGACTGACACTTGGAGCAAGGGAAGGGAACTACTCAAGCAAAACCAAAGCCTGGCTTGTTTCCCAGGCTTTCGAGGCTTGGCCAAGAAGTATTTATAGCCAGGCCAGATCTGGAGGCACCAATGCACTACTCGTATGGAAGGGGTTGGATCTGTGCTGAGGCCTGAGAAAACATTTTCCTACATTGCATTAGCAGAAAGCTCCTAGTTTGAGTTCTAGGTGACCCAGACACTTTTCATCTCATGAGCTGAATTGTTGTTCAGGGCTGCCAAGGGTGTGGGAAAGAGGGGGGGACAAAATTCTAAAGGGGGGGGGATGTGTGTCAAATTCTCTGAATTCACAGCTTTCATTTTTTTAAAGCACATCTCTAGCCTTTTCAATTGAAAAAATTTGCAAAGATATCCCTTTCGCATTATATCTCCGCAACAGAAGGGAATAGAGACTTTGGAGGGGTTTTTTTAAATGAAAGTGAGGAACTCAGAAAACCTGGCACACATATTTTAAAAACATTAATTCAATGTGATATTCTAGTGCTTATTAAACAAATTTAAAGCCCCCTGTGCCAGGGGAGAAAATGACCACTGTGGGGACAGTCTTGGCGGGGGGGCGGGGGGAGATTGTTTACTGTGCTGCTCCTGTTCTCTAATGTCTGTTTTTATTATATTATTTTATCCGTTGTTTTATTGTTGTAAGCTGCTGTGAGCCTGCTTGTGGGATAGGGTGGGATATAAATCTAAAAATTCAATTAAACTAAAGTGGGAGATTCAGCCAGCGCACCTCCTCTTCCATGGACGATATTACCAATTTTTCATGTCTTCCCAACTTTCCTTCTCTGTTAAGCATCTTTACTATATTGTGAGTTTGCTTGCTTTTCTGGGGCGAAGAGAAATATTATAAAGGTGAGGGTTTTTTTACCCAGACTGAGTACATAGACTGTCTCACTTCTTTCACTGTGGTTATTCCAAGGTAATTTGTGTCTCACCAGTATTTAATTTACAGTGCATTTCAGTATTCTGACTAGGACCCTGATTCTGCCCTCTCTCGCTGTCTCTCTGTCTCCGTCTGTTATATACATGATCCGTTATGTGTCTATTATATGGAGTTCTTGCCTGGCTCATTGGAGCCTGTAGGACCAAGCTTGGGGACTTGAGAACAATAGGCAGTAGGATCCAAATCCCTGCTGCCCTGCTCCAGTTACGGGCCCCTTGCTGGTTTGAATGGTCCAATAGGACGCTAGCACGGGAACCTGGAATGTATATACTGTTGGCCCAGTAGTTAGTCTTTGAGTGCAGCCCTATATGATGTTGTATTGAATAAAGAGCTATGTTCACTACCACCTCGCCTCTTCTATCCATTGAACCCACTATATTATACTGTCTCTCTGTCTCTGTTTCTCTGTGTCTCTCTGTATCATACCCTATTGCAATGAAAATCATAAGCAAAATCTATTCTTTAACAATCCTGTCCATTCCCTAAGCTTTTTCTTAATTAGCAGTTGTTATTCTATTCATATCAGGAAGCCAAGTGATTTCATTTATTATTATATTAAATATGAATCAGGTCATATGGGGAGGGGTCAAGAGGAAATCTTCGTCAAGAGGCCCCTAGTGGGTCTCAGCAGCCAGGCTGATATTCTCATATATCCAACGATCTTCAGAACCAGCTCCAGTTGTCTACTGGAATGAATCCCTGCCAGAATTCATAGCCCTGTAAGGCAGTAGTCCTCCAGTGAAAGTTCAGTTTGAATTGGCCGTGGGAAAGAACAGGATAGGAATGCCAGGTACTTGTAATACTGAAAGGTAACTGATAAGAATGTTTCATAAGAACTTCTGAGCTTGAAATATTTACTTTTGTATTAGACCAATGCCAAGCTCTCCATCAATGTTGCACTGCCTTGAGAATCCTTCAGTTTGAGCCCCACCTCTTTTTACATTTATTCACTTCTATGTCATCCTCTCTTTCCATTTCCAGTTTATGAATGCTTCACCCCCAAAAATGTGTGGATGCACTCAAAAATGTCAGTCCACATTAACTTTTGATAATTATGGTTGGTCCTTGCACAAGATGGAGGCGTGATCTACACCTCTCTAATTCATCCCCTCTGTTCCCTCTTCCTTTTTCAACTCCTTCTCCTGCTACTGTATCTGACTTAGGTCACTCCTAAATATTTACTAAATGTTATCTTTTCTTCCACTGGTTAGACTTGTCATTTCTTCCAGTCTCACGTTTTAAAGCTTTCATCTTTCTTTAGCCCATTGGATGGATGTTTTGGGTAGACTTTCTTGGCTCTGGCAGGGTCAGGAAGACCAGATAGACAGCATAACAATGATTTCAAGGGCGTATAAATGGCAAAACCAGATATTGACAGCCTCTAAGAAGGTGTGCAGTTGCCATTTGAAAGATGTACACATCATTCTCCTTTGTCCATGACCGGCTAGTCATATATACCTGCTGCTGAACACATGGTTTATTCTTCAGTATGCAGAACCTGAAAAACTACACTTTCAACGCTTGTAAAAATGGATGGATGGTATATGACAGTGAATGAACAGGAATGGCTTGCTTTAGACTGGGAACCTTCATCTTCAGGATTTTTAAGCAGCTGTTGCAGACCGTGATGGCTGTGTGACTAGAAGGTGTGGTGAATATTTAGGAAATGGGCATGCTTGTGAAAGCAAGATGATGGGCTTCTCTTTTTTGGCAGTAGCAAAGGTACAGAGCATATACAACCTGTTATCCTGGATCCATCAGAGAATATCCACATGTGCAGGAGGGGTGAGTCTCCCTGATTTTCCCCTTCCCTTCCCCCTAAGCAGACTTTATTCCACTGAGGGATGGTGGCTCAGTGGTAGAGCATCTGCTTGGTAAGCAGAAGGTCCCAGGTTCAATCCCCGGCATCTCCAACTAAAAAGGGTCCAGGCAAGTAGGTATGAAAAACCTTAGCTTGAGACCCTGGAGAGCTGCTGCCAGTCTTAGACAATACTGACTTTGATGGACCCAGAGTCTGATTCAGTATAAGGCAGATTCATATGTTCACTGCTCCTATGGGTTCCCTGTCCCCCAGAAGCAGTATTTCAGTGTGTATTTTGGACTGCCGCAAACAAACACAGCTAGAGAGGACACATCCCTTCTTTCTGTGGAACCATTTCTCCTTTTCAGAGGGATCCAAACCATTGTATGGATGTGGTCTGGGTTTTGCAGGTACAAAACCAAACAGGAAATCTGGTGACACGTTAAAGGCTAACAGGATTTTATGCTGGACTACAATCTTGTTATCCTTTGCCACAAAATCCCTGTTTATTGTTGCATAGTCATAGGAGTCATTGAGACCTGTGCCTTGCACCTTTTGTTTTGGCTTCTAGCGTGATGAGTAATGATTTCTGCTTTGTTCTACTAAGGAATACTGTAAGGCACTACACAGTTAAAGCAGTTTCAACTCTGGTAAACTGCCTTGGCTCAGGAACTACAGTTCTGAGAAGGCACTGAGTGGATCTCTAAGAGAGAATGATCTCCAAGATTCTTTTGACTATGCCATGACAATAAACCATACTGAAAGCTGGTATGGCAAACTCAGCAAAACCTTTTAGAAGAACACTAAGTCGCTTTTCATTTAATCTCTTTTCAGTGGCTGTTCTGCCCCTCCTTCCCTTCTGATCAGAAATATATACACATTGGTATTTGTATATGACAGTTAAGCTATTTCAGTATCCATGCCAGCTAGACTTAGTCACAATAAATCAGGAATCGGAGCGATGTTGGCACACAGCAACTTTTAAAGGCTTTATACAACTATTTTTCCAAATGGAAACAGCATCAAATGTCTACATTTTGAGCTGTTCAGATAGGAAAGAGAGTGAGGGAGATAATTGCCTTTCCTTCTAAGTGGGCATATTATAGTTGCTAGACAATGGAAAACCTAGAAGGGCTGGAAGGGGGTGAAGAAAATGCCTGCTAAGAAGAGGCTGTTTTAGTTGGGGCGGGGGGGGGTCTGTGTAATGTAACCAGTACAATGTTTTGCTTTGTTTAAAAGTAATGGTGATCATCTGTCACCATAACCACCGATGTCTTTGCCTGAATACATTACTGACAATTCTACAACCAACCCACTCACCCCTCCCCCACCAAAGAACCCTCCACACCAGTTTTTAATTGAGTAACCAATGAGGCTCTTAGCCATAAAGAAGGATCTAAGGCAGCATTCTGTCTTCACATTTCTTAAATAGATCACTGGGCATTCTCCTTACATATTATTGGGCCATTATACAATTTATGGTGCTTCTGTAAATAGGCTATACAGGATGCAGGTTCTGTTAACAAGCTAGGTTTGATGAATATTAGAGGAGCAATCCTCATCTCAGTGACATTGAGAACAAGATTCCTATGGAAATGATGGAAGTATCACAGATTAAAGATGGTACCTGATTTTATGCTGTTGTGTTTCCTGCAGTGGCAAATGGACTCTCTGAGCAAGAGTCCAGTGGCACCCTAAAGACTAACAAAATTTGTGACAGCTTTCGTGAGTCACTGCTCACTTCTTCAGAGGTCAGGGGTTACTTCTCAACTGTAAAGCTCCTTGAGTGACTTTGGGTCAGTAAAAGTTATTCAGACTACAGTATATGAAAGATGGGGAAGAGAGCTAATACCCACCATCCTAAATTTTTTGGAGGAAGATTGTTATAGATAAATTTCTGCCCCTTTTTCTCACTGATGGTGGTAGCTTTGCTGTCTTCTGCCATCCGTCCACGCACAGAGTTTTCTTCACTGCTTTTTGTGGGCGATAAACTGCCTCCTTGAGAATATCCTTGATTTATACACCCTTGCTGTCTCCCATTTATTTTTATTCCACGGTATCTTCATGACATCTCAAGAGATGTAAAATTAATCTGTGTGCTGGGTCCATTTTTATTTTATTTTATTTTTTAAAAGTACCCATGCTTATATTGAAAAAAAATATTTAGAACTTTAGAAAAAAAAGTATCATTATTTTGGAATGAATGGTTTTTTCCTTTTTTGAGACATTCATGTTCCTTTCATCCAACCTTTTGCCTTTTTAAAAGAATGGAAGCAAATGTGAAGCGGGTCCTTCGCGTTCTCATTTCACTCCGAGTCTGTAATCCTTGCATCCGATTGATAAGAATTTTGCTGCTGACATTATTGTGTGTGCCTTTGTCACACTTCCTTTTCCAATGGTGGAGTTGTAATATATTCAGCAATCCAGCCAGTTTGGTGTAGTGGTTAAGTGTGCGGACTCTTATCTGGGAGAACCAGGTTTGATTCCCCACTCCTCCACTTACAGCTGCTGGAATGGCTTTGGGTTAGCCATAGCTCTTGTAGGAGTTGTCCTTGAAAGGGCAGCTGCTTTGAGAGCCCTCTCACACCCACCCACCTCACAGAGTGTCTATTATGGGGGGAGAAAATATAGGAGATTGTAAGCCACTCTGAGTCTCTGATTCAGAGAGAAGGGCAGGGTGTAAATCTGCAGTCTTCTTCTTCTTCCCCAGGAGCACACAATAAGAGTTGCTCCCTAGTAAATACATAGAGTGTCAAGCTGTAAGGTGGTATCTGTTAAACTGTGAAACGGTGTGCCAGTCTGCAGTTACTCAATACTGTTGGTCTTGATTCACACAAATGAGTGGCAAAAATCAAAATGGGGGGGGGGGGCAGGATGGTTTGGAGTTGTAACAGTGAGGCTGTGAAATTCAATAGTATCCTTGGTTCCCATGTATAAACTGTGACATATGAAATGGCCCAGTTTGTCATGTAGCTGTGCCCTTGATATTCCTGCAAGTATTTATGGACAGCTCCTTGGGGACTATTCGGCACAAGACCAGTGTATTAAAATAAAGACCATGCATGTGTAATGTCACCACATCCTAAATGCGCTCAAGATTTCGCATGAACATTTCCCTCAGTTCGATGGAGAGCTTAGCCCACAGGACTTTGCTATCCAGATAAAGACTTTCTGATATATCCCTTGAGATTTCAATGGAGCTATTAAACTGCTGTTATAGTCTCCTCCCCACACAAACACACACACAAAGTATGACTTCACTGCACCAACAGCAAGATACCATCTTGTCCTTTGTGTTTGTGCTAGATGACATTTTAGTCTTTCTCATGAAACAGGCAGTGCAGCTCCGGTTCAAGACGAGAATAGAACACCAGGTTCAGCCTGTCTGCCTCTGCCCTCGCTCTAGTCTGTGTGCTGAGATAAACATCTGATAAGACAGAGGAAGTTGGTCCAATGGAGGGAAACCAAAAGCTACTTTAACTTCTCCCAGCTCAGTTCTCATTGCGCAGAATATTGTTGGAAAGGCATTCTTAGTGCTAAATATGCCTTTTATGGAAGGACACTTTGAATTTCTCCCCACCCCCTCCTCCATCACTGATAAATATAACAGACAGTGGGAAATTTATGCCAATACTCATTCTTATTTGTGGTAGCCATTAGTAGGACAAAGCAAACATTGGATATGGTAATGTAGATGAATATATTTAAATATAAATATATTACTTGAATTCTGGAATGTTTGCAGAGAATATGGAACTGCAAATCAATGTCATATCCAAACATATGATGCATAGCGTAAAATATGTGTAAAGGGATTTTAATATTTATATTATGTTTATATTAAAGCATAAGTCTAGCTGACTACAAAGAAGATTAATTTTGACCATTGTGGTTGGTGGTGCTGACAAAAGAGTGGATAGGGTGTAGAAAACTAGGTTCAGATGCCGGCAAAGTCATGGAGTTCTCTTGGTTGCCAGTCATTTTTTCTCAGCCTTACCTTCTTCACAGGGTTGGATTGTCTAGGCTGGCCCAATCTCATCGGCACATCTAAGAAGCTAAGCAGGGTCAGCCTTGGTTAGCACTTGGATGGAACACCACTAAGGAAGACTAGGGTTGATGTGCAGAGGAAGGCAATAGCAAACCACCTCTGCTTGTCTCATACTGATCCCCATAAGTCAGCTGCAGCTTGATGGTGCTTCACACCACCAAACACTGTTGTATCCCTGTAGGTAAAATCAGCATACAAGTATTATGATAATACAACATAAAATACAATAAATACATAATCAGCTTGTTAAGCCAACAGACTCAGTTTAAGCTTCAATGAGAGCAAGGGTTCATAAAAGTTATTCAAACCATTTTTCTGAGCAAGGGCGGGCTTGAACTGAGGTGGCTCTTAATGCACCCCACAACTAAATGCCCCTTCTTATTTTCCTGAGGGACTTTATGCATATTAAACTTTGAAATCATTTTTTTTTAAGTTGTAAGACTGTTTATTTCATTTTAAAGTCTCTACAGAGTCCATTAATAATTACAAAGTTGGGTAGCAGTGAAACATTACCATACATATCACCTACTACAAAACGTACATACTACATAATAAAACAAGTTACACATAGTTTCCTCCCCCCTTTTACAAAACATTAACCAATTGCTGAAATACTAATTAATATATTATCGTATGTACCTTTATTGATTAATGGTATAATAATAAAACCTGTTGAAGGTTTGTGGATAGTTCATTTGAATCTTCTGTATATACATCTAACCAGACTGCCCATTTATTCATATTTTTAATATTATTTGTTGGGCAGTCCAATGAGCAATTTTGTCTAATACATCATACTCCCATATTTTTTGATACCACTGATACATTGAGGGAAGTTTCTGATCTTTCCAATGTAGAGTAAGTGTGTGTTTAGCTGCTGTCAGTAGTGTCCATATGAAATCTTTAATAATGGTGGGAACCTTGACAGTAGGCCACAAATTTAAAAGGTCAGATCTTTAGGTATATAATAACCTGTGATTAGATGTATTTGTGTATATGAAATCATATTTGTCAAGACTGAACTGTGAGTTTTCAACTCAAAGTCAAGGCTGAAGGGTCATACAGCCTTAGTTCCTGTCACTCACCTTATTTCTTTGTCCCTTTTTGGACCAAGATAGGTGGAAAACCTGAAGCGGATTGGTCATTTGAACCTTGCTGATTAAAAAAAAAAAAAGGAAAGACAGGATGTGGAGTTGAGGATCTGAAGGAGCTGGCTTTGACAAGAAAAAGTGTACAAATAAACCTCCTCGAAGTGGTTGCGCGAAACTGTTCTGTATTATATGTCTGGAAATTCTCTCACATACAGCTGAAGACAGATGGAGTTTGCTTTGGTTGGTTTTTTTTTTTAAAAAAAACCCATCCAGAGTAATTTTAGACTACAACAGTATTTAAGGCCAATCTGTAAAAAAACACATGGAGGATTTCAGTAGTTTAATGTTGAAAATAATTTAATATCAAACTGCAAACAGAACAAATGTTTTCTCTCTCTAAGCACATTGTATTTGGCAGGCTTTAGAAAGCTTCTATGTAAACATTTTTTTTAAAAAACACCACCAAATATATTACTGCAATTTCTGCCTCAGGCCCCAATCAACACGGTTATTATTTCATTTAGAAAGAAACAAGGAACAACATATGGTTATTTGCCTGAGTCTTGTGCTTCCTTTCTTTTTATGTTCTTGAAAGGCAATAAAATAGAGAAATAAAAAAGTCATGGATGTGTAGTTTTGTTAACTTTATCTCCCAAACATTAAACATCATGTTTCAAATTTCTTATGGTACATAAAATGGTTTGGTCTTTCTGTATCATGTATAAATGACTTCAAAAAAGTGAAAGAGGCCACTTGGTGAATATAATAGGTGTGTAACAGCCAGTCTTTAGATGTCTTGTACTTCACACAACATCTAGTTCCCAAAGGTACTTTTAACCTGATATCTGTGTGGCTGTTTCTAAAGTTATGTATTTCATTGCATGGTGAAAGAAAACGGGGAGTAATTAGAAAGTCTAGCCTATCTTGCTTGACAGTAAGTGATACTGCTTATTGGAGTTATTGGTTGGGAATGACTCAGAAAAAATGGTGCCCAGTGATTTCACATAGATCCCATAAAACCATTAAAGCTGCTAGGGAAAGCTGCTTTTACCATGTGCAAAGAGTTGTATTTGGATCCCACAACTCTGTTACATTATGTGCAATTAGGGGTCCTAACCCTCCCGCCCTGGCGGGGGAAACCAGGGTTTCCAGCCTCTTCCCCCGCTCCCCCCAAAAATGGAAGCGGGGGGGAGGGGAAGAAGGGCGCCAAAAAGCACGGCGAGCCGCCCCATCTAGGAGCCGCTTCTCTGCTTGGGAAGCGAAGAAGAGGCGGCAGCGCAGCGGCATCGCCCGCTCCGTCTCGCCCTCAGCAGCATTGCCCGCTCAGAGAAGGGAAGGGTGGAGGGAGGCCAGGAGCGCGGCAAGCCTGCAGCAGCCGCCGCAGCACCCCCTCTACGGCCGGCGAGCCCGTCTTCAGCGCCCCCGCCCGCCTACGGGAGCATGCCGGCCAGGGACGGGAGTGTGAGCCCCTCGCGGGCTGCCGGCCGCTGAGCCCTCCCTGGCTGCCCGGGGATCGGAGAGCTGGCCCGGGAGGCGGTCGGGCGTTGCTTTCTGCCAGATGGGCGATGAGGGCTGTGCCTAGCTGCAGGGGGGGGGGTCGGCGGAGCGAAAGCAGGGGGGGGCGTGCAGTGCCGCGCTCAGGGATGCAGGGGTGGGTGGCCTGCCGTGGAGGGCAGGGGGCTGCAAGGGCGGGCGGAGATGCCCGCGGTTTGGGGTGCTTAGTTTTCAGCCGCGCAAAGACGCGCCACTTGGCTCTGCGGGGGATGAGGAGGCAAGGAGCAGGGCGGCCCGTGAGCCGGGGAAGGGCTCGCGCTTGGCAGCTGGGGAGCGGGAGGAGGCTCTGGGGCATGTGCAGAGTGCGGTCTCGGACCAAGGGTCTGATTCAGTATAAGGCAGCATCATATGTTCATAAGCAGCTGGCCGCCTCCCGTCACCCCCAGCTGCCGCTGCCGCGCCTCCGCCAGCCCAGCCTGCAGCAGCTCGGCCACCACCCCCACCATGCCGAGGCCGCCGCTTTCGAGGCCCAGGAGAGCGCCTGGTGGAGGGAATGAAGACATTTAAAAAGGTGTGCCGTCCCTTTAGATATAATGGCCAGAACTCCCTTTGGAGTTCAATTATGCTTGTCACACCCTTGTTCCTGGCTCCGCCCCAGTGTCTCCTGGCTCCACCCCCAAAGTCTCCTGGCTCCACCCCCAAAGTCCCCAGATATTTCTGGAATTGGACTTGGCAACCCTATGTGCAATGCTGGAGGAACATCAACTAATTGCAAAGGCACATCCTCACAGTCTTCAGCATTATGATGAACAGGCCTTAAATTCAGCAGGAGTTCACAGGAGCACAGCTCCAGAACCTTTCTGAGGGTTCCCTCTCCTCCTCCCCACCTACCTACCATGTCCATTGAATAGTAGGTGCAGCTGCATAACAATCCCTGGATGAGCTCCACCACCTATTTTTCTACAAAATGACCCCTGATGGTGAATATTTCAGTATCTCCTGCTCTGGATCTTTAAAGATTTCATTGAAGAGATAGTGTACCCTTCATGGTCTGGGAAGACTGAATATTAGCCAAGCAGAAACACAAAGCATCACATGAAATATGGAACTGGAAAAAATGCCACATTTTAGTATCCATGGGTGAAAAACCTACAGCATCATCTAGAAGGCTATGGATAATTTGCATTATGTCTGTCCTTTTCCAGGGCCAAACTCCATCCTCTAAAACAAGACTCCTCACTTAGTGGAAGGAGATGCAGGAGACAGTGATGGCTTTGGAGCCTATGTTTCTTCCTCATACAGGTCAATTCCTCTGACCTTGTTGCTGTTGTGGCAATGAAGTAACTCACATAATGAAAGCTGATCCATGAAGGGAAGTTTTCTCAGAGCCAAACTAGATGTTATTGAAGTCATGGGTCCAACCTGTGGCTGCAGATGCCATTTTAGAGAAGAATGTGGCCATTTAAAAAAAAAAAAATGGCACAAGGTCCCAATCCTGATATGCTTAGGGCATGGCGGGATCAAGCAGTTTTGTTCCCCCACCCACAATGTGTGCTTTTATGAATGCCAAAATAGTCACAGGGCATGTTTTAAAATAGAAGAGTCCTGTGACACAGAGTGGTAAAGCTGCAGTTCTGCAGTCTTAAGCTCTGCTCACAACCTGAGTTTGTTCCCGGTGGAAGCTAAGTTCAGGTAGCCAGCTTGAGGTTGACTCAGCCTTCCATCCTTCTGAGGTTGGTAAAATGAGTACCCAGCTTGCTGGGGGGGGGGCGGAATGTAGATGACTGGGGAAGGCAATGACAAACCACCCCGTAAAAAGTCTGCCGTGAAAACGTGAAAGCAATGTCACCCCAGAGCCCAGAATGACTGGTGCTTGCACAGGGGTCTACCTTTACCTTTTATCTGTTTGTTTTAAATGACCTGATTCTTCTCTAAAATGGTGTGGGTTATAGTCTTGAGAAGTTGTTTTCATAGATCTCCCAGCTTTATACTTGATTTGATTGTCATATGTTAACAGCACAATGACAACTAGCTTGCTCAAAATATTGGGATATTCCAAAACCACCTAGTTACCACCTCATACTCTCCATGACGTCAGCAGGACTTGGGTGTAAATAAGTGCTTTTGGCCTGTGAAAGGCAAATATTTGACCAAGAAAATAAAGATAGCACATGAGAACCAGAGAGGGAAGTCTTGAGTGTCTTGAGTCCTGGCCAGAATTCAAGGTGATGGAGAAGGTTTGATAAATAAACTCCAATGAGAGACGGTAGAGTGCTGTGCGGATATGAATCAAAATTATAGAATCAATACATATTGATCTTTATATATCATGTGAATAAGTGGGGGCAAGGTGTTCAAATTTAACTTGTCTGTTGCTCAAGAGCTGATGGAAGTTACCCCAAGTGGAAAAGGAAATATTGCAGCATCTCATTGGTGAGACCAGTGAGCAGGCCAGAGAATAAAGGAATGAGTCCAGTTTCAGTGAGGAGAAAAGGAGGCAGCAAGAATACTATCTGAATAGCTGAAAGCACGAAGTAGAGAGAGACATCCTATTCAGAATAGCAAGACTGGAAAAGCAGGAACTAGTGGATTTAAGTTGGCCATATAACACATGTAAGCTTGAAAACAGAATAATTTACAGAAACACCAATTGGCAGAGGACTTGTATTACCTTTTATGGCTATCCAGACCAAATGGCCAAGCCACACTGTTTTACCATGTGACCAGTCTGCACTCTTAATCAACAAACTGCTTGTATTTCAGCCCACAATACCTGATCCTCTCGTCTGATGAAGTGTGCTTAGAGAGCACCCTAAAGCTTATGTTCTAAATAAAACTTGGTTGGTCTTAAAGGTGAAACTTGACTCCCGCTTTGTTGAAAACAGAATGATAGGCTCCCAATTGTTCCAGATGTTGAGCTTGGTAAACATTCTAAGAACCAGTGTGGATGCAAATGTGTCACTAATGTCAAGGCAGAAAGTGGTTTTAGACAGGCCAGTTCTTTGCCCAAATAACTGCTTGGGGTGTCACAAACAGGAGTATGTCAATACACCAATGGGGTTTGGCTTGTTCCCTACCAATATTGGCAGGGCTTTTTTTTGTAGCAGGAACTCCTTTGCATATTAGGCCACACACCCCACGATGTAGCCAATCCTCCTGGAGCTTGCAGGGCTCTTAGTACAGGGCCTACTTAAAGCTGCAGGAGGATTGGCTACATGGTGGGGGTGTGGCCTAAATATGCAAAGAAGTTCCTGCTACAAAAAAAGCCCTGAATATTGGTAAAGGAGGAGGTGGTGGGGATGACTCTATTCCTGCGCAGTTAATCAAAACTGCTGTTTTCTTTTAAATGGACAGCTGAGTTTTGAGTAACAAAAAAGTGTCAAGCCTCCTCTGACTGCCTTTCCTGCATGGTCACCAATCTGAATTGTGCTCCCCCATGGCTGCCCTTTCCCTTTAAAATATATTACTTCCATCATGTCTGATTTGACCCTCTATTGTAAAGAAGACAAGCCCTTGTATTTTTCCCCATCTCTCCTGCTTCCAGGTCTAAAAGAACTGATCCAGGTGGGAAGCCGTGCTGGTCTGAAGCAGTAGAACAAAGCAGGAGTCAAGTATCGCCTTTAAGTCCAATGAAGTTTTATTCAGAATGTAAGCTGATGAAATGTGCTTCTAGCACATGAAAACTTACATCCTGAATAAAATTTTGTTGGTCTTAAAGGTGATACTTGACTCCTGCTTTGTTCTACCTAGAATTGAGTCTGCATACAAAACTACTGCTGTAACTGCAGGCCAGGGTAGAAGAGTTTTTCATTCCCAATAAAAAAGGCTCTTTTTCAAAGGATACAAGACAGATTCTGACCTGCAGTTTCTGAAATGGTACATCCTCTCACACCCTGCTCAGAATTCACTTACTGGGAGATCACTTGTCTGAAAAACCCCTCAGGTCAGAAGCTGCCTGCAGGTAGGAAGGTGTTATGGAAAGTGAGTTTTCATGGCAGGGTGTTTTCAAGCAAGAGGCCTCCATACCAACTAGAGTTGGCAATCCCCCATTGCTTTTGTCAATGGTGGCTTGATAAATGTAGATGAAGAAGAAGAAGAAATTGGATTTATATCCTGCCTTCCATTTCAAATTTCAGAGTCTCAGAGCAGCTCACAATCTCCTTTATCTTCCTCCCCCACAACAGACACCCTGGGAGGTGGGGCTGAGAGGACTCTCACAGCAGCTGCTCTTTCAAGGACAATCTCTGCCAGAGCTAGGGCTGACCCAAGGCCATTCCAGCAGGTGCAAGTGGAGAAGTGGGGAATCAAACCTGGTTCTCCCAGATAAGAGTCCGCACACTTAACCACTACACCCAACTGGCAGTTTCATGTGTGCATGTATTGTTGCTTGAGCTGGTTTGAGGCAGAGTGCCTTCCTTACAAGAGATCATAGCAAAGGCAAGATTCCAGCAGAATTCCTAGCTTCACACAGTGCTTATTTACTCAGTTCCTATAATCAGTGGGATTTACACCCAAGCATGGTGCTGCCAAACTGGTACTATTAAAATCAGGCTTGTGTTGCCAAAGAACTGGACTCTACTCTTGAATTGTACCTATCTTATATGAATTGTGTGGCCTTTTTTATCCTCTCATAGGGTTGTCAATGCCAACCTCCAAGTGAGACCTAGTGATATCCCAGAATTACAACTAATCTCTGAACTACAGAAATTAGTTCCCCTGAAGAAAATGGCAGCTTTGGAGGGTGGACTCTATGGCAAACATGTGTCCCAGGGGTTGAATCAGGCCCCCGGAGGGCTCCTATCAGGCCCGGAGCAACTGGCTGCCATCTGCTTCCTTTTCCCTCTCTCTTGCTTCCTTCTGCATAACAGCTTGCTTTGCAAGACTTGCTCAATCGCACAGGAGCTGTAGAGCAAAACCTCTATTTTCTCAATTGACTGAGGCTCCTCCGTTGGGAGGGAGGCAGAGCTTGCTTTGCCGGGCTCTCTCTCAATTGCACAGCAGAGCTACTGAGCCAAGCCTTTCTTCCTTCAATTATCTGAGGCTTCTCTCCATCCTGGTCCTCTGGGGAAGGAAGGATAGAGCCAGAGCTCTTTGCCCAGTTCCCTGGACCCCATGGGAGAAATACAAAGAAAGCACCTCAACGTTTTAAGTGCTAACGTTTTAAGCATGTTTTAAGTTTTTAAAAATACTTTAATTGTGTTTGTCTGCGTCCTTTATAAAGTTTGTATCTTTGCTACCTAATCTTAAATAAGTACACATATGGCCCGGCCCAACCTGGCTCGGCCCGGCGAGGTCTCATTTATGTCAGATTTGGCCCTCATACCACAATGAGTTCGACACCCCTGCCTTATGGCGTTAGACCCCACTGAGGTTCCTCCCCTGGCTCTCCCCCTAAATCTCCAGGATTCTCCCAACCCAGAGCAGGCAACTCTATACTTGACATCCAAGGTTCTCTTTGCCCCATGTTTACCCTCACAACAAACCTGAGCACTAGGTTATCTTGGGACAAGCCCATGACCACCCAATGACAGGCCTAAGGCCACTCAGTGAACTTCATGGAGGGTAAGAATTTCAGCCTCATACTGTTCTAACACTGTAACTACTTCATTACACTGAGTCTATAATGAATACCTCATTAATAAGGTTTTAGTCCATTTATTTAACCCACCTAACAAGCCTTGAACATACAATCCCATAATTCATCTCCAAACAGAAATGATATTTAGCACCTTTGTCACAACTTGGCTTTGTAGAAATAATTCTGGAGCTTGTGTTGATCCTTATTTTGCCTGTAGCAAGCTTTCTATCACGTCTTAGGACAGTCAGTGGTTTTCTGGAGACGAATTAATCATTGTAATTAGATCTCTTTCCAGAAAAAGCAAAATTGAATGGCCCTTTCTCCCAGCAATGAGTTGATTCATCAGGAACAGTGTTAGTTAACTGCCTTTTGTGTGTGCGTGGAGCTTGGAAATTAAATTTCACCCGGCTTCTAGTTGAATGCCTAGTTATGATCCCTTTCAATCATGTAAGATTGGATGTAGCTGTGTTTCTGCATGATGGAACTAGAGAAAACAATGAAGAGATAAATTTGTATTGTGTTTCTTTCAAACTCTCCAAGAAGGTACTATGTATTTTTTTTAGAAAACGTTGCAATGAACAAGTTTACAAAGTGTGGGAGGGGAGGCACCCTGAACTTTTAGGCAGCACACCTGAAATGGTAAAACAAACACCTGAACATTCTAAAATGAGTGCTTGGCTTTTATTGGGTGATAAATGGCGCTTTAGCCTATAAAATCCACAGGTGCCTAGGCTTGTTACTGGACATTTACTTAAAAACTGAAGTGCATTAGAAATTGTGTGACAGTGGTCAGCCACTCCTAACAATCACTGTTATCAGTACTCTGTGGGGCGTGGGGCTGGGGGGGATGGCAATGACTCCTAAATTTTTTTATTGTAAAAAAAGTTTTTAAAGTTTTAATTTTCCATGGTGATCTCACTGTTGCTTAGAATGACGTTGTTCGATGATTGACTATGGCATGATTCACCCAGCTACCTAGTGGTTATTGAGAGTCAGTTTGGGGAGTAGTTAAGAGCAGCAGACTTTAATCTGGAGAACCAGGATCGATTCCCCACTCCTCTACATGCAGCTAGCTGAGTGAACTTGAGTCAGTCACAGTTATCTCAATCCCTCAGGATAGATTTTATTTACGGCAAAAGCCAACATCTTAAGCAAAAGGGATAACTATACATATGCATAAGAACCATCTGTTATCTCAACCCCAAAAATAAACCTAGCTCGCCACAGAAAAAGAGCTAGAGTTTCAAGCTGCTAAGCAATCTGAATCTCTTGGCTATACTACACTCACCACCATGTGATAATTAATTAATTAATAGTGGTTAAATATTAAATTCACACTGAGATTTCTTTTTTTTTGTTTCTTATCACACTGTGTCCTGCTCTTTCTCCTGGGAAGCCAGAGCAATGTACATCATTTGTTCCTTTTATCCTCACAACAACACTGTGAGGTAGATGAGGCTGAGAGACAGAGACTGGTGGAAGGTCACCCAGCAAGCTGTCTGGCACAGCGGGGATTTGAACCTCATGAAGTGTACTGTGTTCTTCCAGAAATGAGTAGTGCTGCTCCTACCTCTTGTGTTGGGCAAGGTTGTTAGGTTCACCAACATCCATTGTATGAGGCAGGGGTGGAATTCTAGCAGGAACTCCTTTGTATATTAGGCCACACACCCCTGATGTATCCAATCCTCCAAGAGCTTACAAAAAAGAGCCTTGTAAACTCATGAAGGATTGGCTACATCAGGGGTGTGTGGCCTAATATGTAAAGTTGCTCCTGCTAGAATTCCACCCCTGGTATGGGGTCTTGCCATGTGCTGCAACATCTCATAAATAAGTTTCTCCCCTAAACCGTTTCAAATTCCCTGATAGGCCAGATGCTGCTTTTTGCTGGCAACTTGTTATTTACTTAATTTTTATTCTGCCTTTCTCTCTAGTGGGGACCCAAAGCAGCTTACATTGTTTTCTTCCCCTCTGTTTTATCCTCACAAAACAACCCTGTGAAGTAGGTTAGACTAAGAGAGAGTAACTGAGATACGAGATTCTGTGGCACAGTGGAGATACGAACTGGCGTCTGCCAAGCCCTGGTCCAACCATCTAACAACTACACCATACTAACTCAGTCTTACAGTATTAGAAGTTTTCTGCCTTGTTTGCAGCAATTACCCAGAAATGGAGTAGAAAAGAGACAGCCAGTTTTGTGCAATGGTTAGGAGCGCAGACTCTAATCTGAAAGTAGTGGGTTTGATTTCCCCCTCCTCCACATGCAGCTGCTGGGTGACCTTGGGTCACTCAAGAGTTCTCTCAGAGCTGTGCTCTCAAGAGTCATTCTCTCTGAGCTCTCTCAGCCCCACCTTTCTCACAGGGTGTCTGTTGTGAGGAGGGGAAGGGAAGGGAGACTGTAAGCCGCTCTGAGACTCCAAGTAAAGGGCAGGGTATAAATCCAATCTCTTCTTCTTAAAGACTAACAACATTTGTGGCAGGGGACGAGCTTTCATGAGTTACTGCTCATTTCTTCACAAAAGCTCATACCTTGCCACAAATTTTGTTAGTCTTTTAAGATGTTCCTGGACGCTTACTCTTTTCAACTGCTATAGACAGACTGACAGGGCTACACATCTTGATTTTTCTTAATTGGCGTTGTTTAATGTTCATTGATCTAGAACATGTGTGTCTGCAGCTATCAGAGTGGCTCTGTTGGATGCTTGTCAAAAAGGAATACCTCTATATAAATCCCTGTTTACACATGCGAGTTTCTAGGATAACTATAAAAACAATATGTAGATCATTTGGTCATGATACTCATTAGGTTATTATTTAAACACTAAGAGTATTATTCCCAGGGCGGGGAGAAGGGGGGGGGGGAATGAAGAACATTTTTAAAATTCTGTGTTTCTTAATGAGGCTCTCAGGAAACTGCTGCTTAAGGCCACCTGAAATAGACTGGTTCTAACAGAAATTCCACTCCCTGCTGTCCACAAAGCACTTACTCCAGCGGTAGTGATTCGTTTATTTATTTTGAAATTAACACTTTCTAGTTGTGAAGTGTTTAAATTAACGCTTTCTGGTTGCCTCCTGAAGAAAGACCATTTCTACTATGTGCAAAACGAAACAACATTATTCTCCCAAAGTGTTTTCTTCTTGTTGTTGTTTTGTTTTTTTAAAGGTTTCCGGTACTTTATGGGTACCTAAAAATCATCTCCTTCCAAAGCCAAGAGAAGCTTTTGCTTTAGGTTGTTGGGCTGAAGACTATTATGTGCTGCTTCCTGAAACACTCACAGATCAAAACCCGAAGCAGCACCAAATCCACCCCTTCTGTTTCGGAGCTTAATTAAGTCGGGGGGAATCTGGCCAGTTGGCAAGGAAAACATCAAGGGGCAATAGCCAGACCCGATCATTTCTACCACATTGGGTTCCTGGACAATAATGGGGTGCTAATGTCGAAAGCCTACACCACTGTCCTGAAAAAGATGTTGTAGGAAATCAAGCCTCCAGCAGTCCTAGCAGAGCCCAGACTGACCCTAGCAAATGAAAATAATCAAAAGTAATTAGAAGCGTGCTGGATTACTCCTCGGAGATCTGAACGAGAGAATAAACATGCCGGAGCCCTTCCAGCCACTGCAAAGGGCCCATGTCTGAGCTGTTAGGTGCCCTGACCTTGTCCACATAAAGATGTGATTTATGAAGTGCGGGGCAAGCAGCAGGGGCTTCTGTCTTCTCCAGAAGAACCAAATTACTGAGGTGGAGATTAACATGCTTTCAGTCGGGCCCATTTCCAGACCAAGGGAGATTCCCCCTCCCTTTCTTTCTTTCTTTTCAGTTTAAAAAGAAGGAAAGAAAGCAACTCTTTAATTTTCTCTCTTCTTCCAATGTCTTTGGGACTGCTTGTAGAGGAAGGAATCCAGTAAGCTTTTGCTAGTTAGAGTTTCTTTAAAAGAAGGGGTGGGGTGTGTAAATATGAAATTGACAAGAGCAGGTTTTTGCATTCCCTTGGATATTTTTTTTTGTTTCAGTTTAAACATGTGCAACTAATACGGAGGAAAGTCTGTTAATATTTGGTTTTTTATTCTTGTTATTTTTAAAAAGGATCTGCCAGTAACATTTATGAAACAAATTACCATACAGCAAACTAGTTTCTTTCTTTCTTTCTTTCTTTTTCTTTACTTGTCTTTCCCGAGCTCTCACTTAGAAGCTCAGTTTATAAATTAGCTTCACCCCAAAAAAAGATAGCTGTAAGATTTAAGGGGAGCTTGTTATCCAGCGATTATGGTATTTAAAGACGAAATAACCCAGCTACCAGCTACTTGTCTGATTCCACCCACCCCCATTCCCCTTTCAACGCTGTCCGCTTGCAGAGCGGCTGTCCTCCCCAGGAAGCCTATTAAAAGTGGACAGTGCAGTTATTTCATCTGGCTTTGCCTGAGCTGCTTCCCCCCCCCCCCCCTTTTAATGATGTGCTGGAATGCACCATGCCCATAGGGTCTCCATTAGAGGAACTTTTACTTCTGGGACAGCCATGAAGTTTAAAGGCTTAAAAGAGGCATCAGTTTACATTCTGGTGGGAATAGCTAGCAGACTGCAGTACTTATGCCTTACTGCCACTTCTATTATGGCGGCTTATTTAAAATAAACAATTGCTTTAAAAAAAAAACACCTGGGAGGCACAGGCAGTGGCTTTTCTGGCAATCTTTGGGACCCTGAGCAAATCTAGGAGATCAAGGATAATGACAGATCTAAGATCTGTTTCAAACAAGGGCATATCTTTACCGCTCTTCTTTAAGAGATCAGCCAAGTCCCCATGTTATATACCCGGCTGGACCTGCTTGCAATGCTGGGGCACACAGCCCATGCTCTGTCACTTATGCCAAAGTGCTTACTTGAGGGTAAGAGAAGGTGCTTCTCAGGTGTTCCTTGGCTCCGCTGAGACACACCCGGCATCAGGAACAAACATCCCCTTTCTCACGTCATCCCATATGAAAACAGATAGGAGGCAGTGGCTCACAGTAAACTGCAAATTAGGATCTCACCTATGCCTGGAACTCAGTAGATGTCCTTCGGCAAATCACAATCTCTCAGCATCATCCTCATATTTTAGGATGATGGTCTAAAGTAGGGGTGTCAAACATGCAGCTTGGGGGCTGAATCAGGCCCTCAGAGGGCTCCTTTCAGGCCCCCAAGCACCTGGCTGTCATCTGTTTCCTTCTTCCTCTCTCTTGCTTCCTTCTGCGTAACAGCTGGCTTTGCAAGGCTTGCTCAGTCACACAAGAGACATGGAGCAAAACCTGTATTTTCTCCATTGGCTGAGGCTTCTCTCTTGGAGAGGAAGGCGGGGAGACAGAGCTTGCTTTGCCAGACTCTCTCAATCACACAGCAGAGCTACTGAGCCAAGCCTTTCTTCCTTCTATTGACTGAGGCTTCTCCTGGTCCCCTAGGGAGGGAGGGAAAGAGCCAGAGCTTCCTTTGCCCAGTTCCCTGGATCCCAACAGGAGAAATACAAAGAAAGCACCTTTAAGACCAACGAGTGCTAATATTTTAAGCCATGTTTTAAGTTTGTTAAAAACAATCTTTGTGTTTGTATCCTTTATAAAATTTATATCTCTGCTACCTGATCTTAAATAGGTACACACACGGCTCGGCCTGACATAGGCCCAGCCCGACAAGGTCTCATTTATGTTAGATCCGTCCCTCATAACAAATGAGCCCTGAACCCCTGGCACCACATCAATATTAACCTTCATTATTATGACTGCCAGTTTGAAGCACTAATTTTTATTGGGGAAAGAATTTCAGCCTGGACTCTGCAATCAGCGGTGCATGATTATTTTTTATATAACCATCAACGTAGAAGGCTCTACACTGAACAGGCAGGCCTCTGCCCACTCGAGCTTACAATATAAACAAAGAGTGTGAGAGGGATAACAAAGGGAAAACGGAAAAGGGAAGAAAGAAACGAGAAGAGTGAATGTGAGAAATGGAAATCTCTCTGATAACATCTCATCGGTGAATTTCAAATGGCCACTTGCAAAACGCTCATTCACTTGCACGTCTTCCGGGCAATAAACCTCTTATCTGTAAACAAAGTTAAGAACTCTTTGGTCTAGGAAACAAGCAGGGAGCCAAGGCTATGGGAGGAATCCTCTCCCACCAAGAAAGCTATTAAAAAGGGAAAGGTAGTCCCCTGTGCAAGCACCCGAATCGTTACCGACCCATGGGGTGACGTCACATCATGATGTTTTCACGGCAGACTTTTTATGGGGTGGTTTGCCATTGCCTTCCCCAGTCATCTACACTTTACCCCCAGCAAGCTGGATGCTCATTTTACCCACCTCGGAAGGATGGAAGGCTGAGTCAAGCTTGAGCCGACTACCTGAACCCAGCTTCTGCCAGGATCGAACCCAGGTAGTGAGCAAAGCTTGGACTGCAGTGCTGCAGCTGACCACTCTGCGCCATGGGGCTCTCTAAGCAAGCTATGCTTCTTCTTCTTCTACTACTACTACTGCTGCTGCTGCTACTGCTACTACTACTGTTACTTACAATCAATACTCCCTCTAAGCTGTGAAGTCTTGTGAGCAAAAATTCTGTGTTGTGAGCTACTAGCATTGAAGTTGTGAGCTACTGCATAAGTTAGTTTGCTCCAGGGCCATTTTTCCAGAGCTAAGATAAAAATGTGTGAGCCAAAGGGTAAAAAACTGTGAGTTAGCTCACACTAACTCAGCTTAGAGGGAACACTGCTTACAAGGTTTACAAGATTAGATAAGGTTTATTTTTTATACCCTGCCTTTCTCCCCAGGGGTGACCCTAAGCAGCTTACATCATTCTCCTCTCCTTCATTTTATCCTCACAACAACCTTTGGAGGTGAGTTAGGCTGGGAGAATATGACTGCCCCCAAGTCACCCAGCAAGCTTCCCTGGCAGAATGGAGATTTGAACTTGGGCCTTCCAGATCCTAGTCTGACCACAACACTACTTGCAAATGGCTGTTCAGTGATTTTTAATGGCAGAAGTAATTTTTGAAACCGTAATGTTCCCAGTTGGTTCCTGGTCCTCTTCATTGTTGTGGGATACAAATTCGCATATTGCTCAGAACTCCTCCCATGTAGCTTCTGTCCCGCCATTGCTGGTAATAGCAGTGCTGAGGAGCCAAACCAAGTCCATTTTCTCTTCCCACTTATGCAGGGGTGGAATTCTAGCAGGAGCTCCTTTGCATATTAGGCCACACACCCCTGATGTAGCCAATCCTCCAAGTGCTTACAAGGCTTCTTTTTTGTAAGCTCTTGGAGGATTGGCTACATCAGGGGTGTGTGGCCTAACATGCAAAGGAGCTCCTGCTAGAATTCCACCCCTGCACTTACACATTAACCTCCATCCCAGCAGGTGATGATCAGGAGGGAAGGACCGTACACAGGGCCTCCAATCTTATGATCAGCAGAGTGAAAGAAACCACGAGTAGAAAACTGGTGGGATTGGCAAAGGAAAGCCAATGTTAGAGTGCTGAACCAGGACAAGAGAAACTGAAATTCAGATGTCTACTCCCTGGGTAACCCTGGCCAATCACAGGGCCAATGTATAATCATCCACACTTTATTGGCGACAAGTACTGTTTGTGTATGAGCATACCATTGTCAAGCTGGTGTAAATTTTTGTGTCAATAAGGACACAGCCTAATGCCAAGAAAGGATAATATGGAATGAGGATTCTCTTCTGGCTAATTCCAGTGCATTGTTGGTTGGTTTGGGTTACTTAATTTTTGTTTAAGCATTTATATGCCACTTTTTTGCCCCATTGGCGGGCAGTGTGCAAGCATTCAGTGCAACTCTTTGATGGATCCAATACCTTCCCTGGGGGCCATTTTTTTAAGTCAGAGAAAAGGGTGTGGGGAGAAGGCTGGAGTCCTTCCTCCCCCTGTGCCATGGTTCAGAGTGGCCAAACTTGCTTAATGTAAGAGCCACATGGGATAAACATCAGATGTTTGAGAGCCGCAAGACAGAAAAGAATGAAAGCAAATGGAGGGTGGAGGGAGAGAGAGGTGGAAAGAAAGCAACTTTAACTTTAAATGCCTTCTCCAAGCCGGCCAACAGGACAGTGGGGGCTTTGAGAGCCACACAATATGTGTGAAAGAGCCACATAATAATAATAATAATAATAATAATAATAATAATAATAATAATAATAATAATAATAATAATAATAATAATTTTTTTTATTTATATCCTGCCCTCCCCGCCTAGGCGGCTCAGGGCGGCTAACAACAATTCAACAATAACATAAATAGATAAAACATTGAATTTAACAATTAAAATTAAACATATAAAAACCAGTTAGTTAAGTTAAAATACATAGTTTAAGTTACATTATATATATATCTGGCAGCAATAAAACTGTTCTGGTGCTGGTTCTGCCAGTTTAGATAATATTATAGATGGCGGTTCTTTGTTCTAGCAGCTCAGCAGTCGATATCGTTATAAGCTTGTCTAAAAAGGGCGGTCTTGCAGGCCCTGCGGAACTGATCGAGGCTCCGCAGGGCCCGCACTTCCTCCGGGAGCTGGTTCCACAGTGCAGGAGCCGCAACTGAAAAGGCCCGTGCTCTGGTGTTTTGGAGTTTGACCTCTCTCGGCCCAGGGATGGTCATTTTATTTTTACATGTGGCTCCCAAGCCACAGTTTGGCCACTCCAATTGCTGCAGTGCTTTAGAATTGAGTTTCCATGGAGAACTTGCAGCTGGCCTGTGTTTTGCAAGACCCTGTGGCAATCACATGTTCAATGGGATATGTATTTCGGGTCTTTCTCTCTCTCTGCCAGATCTTCCTCCTAGCTCCAGGCTATATAAGAGCTGACAGCCAAGAGCACTTTAGCTCTTGCCCCGTAGCTCATGCCTCTGGGCCAGCTTCAAAATGTTACCTTGTAAGAAAGGGGTGGGGCAGAGACTCAGAGGCCAAACTCACTTCTATCTAGATTGCATCAATCCCGAGTCCTCCTGACAACTGGCTCCATGCCACACTCTTCTAACACACTTCCTCCAAAACTGACACGGGCAGCAGTCACACATACTCAATGTGCACTTTCCAACTGGATCTTGCCAGTTCACACAGTAAAATCCAGTTGGAGCGTTGATTGAAAGTGCATTATTGGATGTGTTGAATTGCCGCTATAAACTGTTTCTTTCCCTATTTTGCCCACATCTTTCCTTTGCTTTGTGCTCTGCCCAAGTTGCTCTGTTGTGGGGGCCTCATTTCTGTCTGTCTTCCTTTGCCATGTTGCCCGCTATGACTGGAGCAGCTACTGCCCGTCGGGGCCAGCCCTAGACTGTCTGGCACTCTAGACGAGACTATCCTCTGGTGCCCGCCCTGCATTGATAATGTCACTAAGTCACATGGGGGCAGCCAATTTGGTGCTCCCCAGAAGCCTGGTGCCCTAGGCGATCAATAGAAAACCAGCAACCCACTTCCCTTTGTATCCTCTGATGTCTAATATTCTTGTTACCAAAAAGTGCAAGGAAGACCGTGTTATTCTTCATATGAAATATCCCAGGTTGCGATCCAAAGCACATCTTTAGAGCCATCCTAGTTATACTGACTGAAGCAAGTCCAGTGGTTTATTTTAATATATGTCGAAAGATAGCAGTGGCACAGTCCTCCTGCACAACCCCCCCCTGGGGCTGTTTCCACACATTATTCCAAGGCAACCTCAGTTTAGCACCCAGGTTTTCACTCAAGAAGGAGGTACCAGACAGTCCCAGATGGGGATAGCCCCGGTTAGCCCCATCTCATTGGATCAGAGGGAAAGCAGGGCTCACTCTGGTTAGGACTGGGATGGGAGTAGGGCCTGCCCTACCACTAGGCAAACTAGACAATTGCCTAGGGTGCCAGCCTTCTGAGGGCACCAGATTGGGTGCCCCCCATGTGACTCGGAGATGTTAGCAGTGCAGGGGGGGGGCACCAGAAATTAGCCTTGCTTAGGGTGTCAGAGAGTCTAGGGCCGGCCCTGGATGGGAGACTAGGGCTGTGATCACACGCACACAATAATGCACTTTCAATCCACTTCCCGACTGGATTTTACTGTGTGAACTGGCAAAACCCAGTTGGAAAGTGCATGGAAAGTGTGTGATTGCAGCTTAGGATGGAAACCCAGGGTTGCTATGCAGAGGCAGGCCGTGGCAAACCACCTCTGACCGTTTCTTGCCTCGAAAACCCTCCAGGGGTCCCTATAAAGTCAGCTGTCACCACTGTTCCCTCTCAGCTGCAGAGTCTTGTGAGCAACAATTCTACTTTGTGAGCTACCGGCATTGAAGCTGGGAGCTGCCGCATCAATGAGTGTGCTCTGGGGTCCTCCTTCCTGAGCTAAAACAAAAACGGGTGAGCTGGAGGCTCACAATCTGTGCGCTGGCTCACGCTAACTCAGCTTCGAGGGAACACTGGCTTTGATATGAGGGCACCAAAACATACCCCAACAAAAGAGGGTCTCACCATGAGAACCGTGGCGTCCCCGTCCCCCTCCCGAATCAACCTCTCCACATTTACTGGCATGTCAAGAATCTCAGCCAGCCTCACAGGGCTCTTGGGAATGAGCAAGGAAGATAGGAGAGAAACCTGGCCAAAACATACACACACACGCTGCAAGTCCATCAGCGTGTCCCTTCGGGGCGCAATGCGACTCTCTGGCGAAAGCGGTAGCAAAGCTCTCCTCCTCGGCACGAACGGCTCTCGATTGCGCCCTTGGGGAGCAACCGCGGCAGCAGCAGGAGAGGCCTGGCGCCCTTCCATTCGGCCGCCGCCTGGGTTCCGGCGGGGACGGGGGAAAGGAGGACCTGCCAGCCGCAGGCCCCGGTGGGCTTAACACCAGCGCGGCACGCCATCTACCGGCCGGTCGCCGCAAGCACACGCCCCCAGCAACATCCTCGCTTGCAGCAGCAGCAGGGAAAAGAAAGGAGCGGTTTTGTGCGACGCGTGTACAACTTTGGTCTTTCCCGCCCTAGAGCGCCGTCCCTTAGGCAGGGCTTGCCCCAAATCCCTCCCCGGCTTTGCACTTTTGCATCTTTCTCACCTGCACCCCGCTGCCGCCGCCCGGTCTTTCTTTCCCTCGCGGGCTTTGTCGCCCAAAGGGAAGAAGAGGGGGAAAGAAGAAGGTGCGCCGCGGTGGGAAAGAGGGGGGAAGAAGAAGCTTCGTCTCCGGACCTGCGCTCAGGCCGGCGCGGGCCTGCAGAGAGCCATCCGTTTCCCAGATTACTTGTATTTAATACACAATGCATCATCAAAGAAATCCCTCATCCTGACAGGAAGAAAATAGAACAGCTCATAGCTCGAGCTGCTCCAATTTATGGCTAAATTTAAAACGCGGTGGGGAGGAGAGATGGAGGAAGAAGAGGAGGAGGAGAGCCACAGAGCGCCGGCACGGGGGGGGGACGGGGGGCTCAAATCAGTGAGAGCGGGATCTGGGATGCGCAGGGGGTTCCCAGGCTCTGCGGGTTTCCTGGGACACCTTCTCCTCTTGGGGGAGAAAAAGGTGGGGGGGGGCCTTGCTCCCTTTGCAACCTCGGGATCGTTTGCTGCGCCGCCCTCCGCCTCCCCCCTCCCCGCCCTGGAACAATAGCCATTATCTGAACTAACAGTTCAGTGTCACAGATAACAGGCCCGGGAGACGAATCCATCATCATCTTTTGTCACTTTCTTCGGCGGCTCCCGACGATCTCCCCCCCACACACCCCTTTCCCTTCCCTTCCTCAATCTATAGAATGAGCCTTGGGTTTGCGCGTTGGCAAAGCCGAGCAGCGGCCCTTTGGATCCGACGCTGCTGACAGATGGGAAAGTCCAGGTCCCTTTCTGGGAGCTGCGTGCGCCGACCGCTGTGGGTTGGGTGGGGGCAGAGCCGTGCGCCTAAGCTCGCCAGGCCCCCTTTCGTGGGCAGAGCCCATTTTCGTCCGCGTAACGGCAACGCCGCTCGCGTTTGTTTCGAGGGCTCCGGAGCTGGGCCGCTTCACTCGCTGGCGCGCCACTTTCTCGGGAACCCGTTGCTCCGGCTTACCGCTTCGCATCCGGGATCGTGGCGTGTCCGACGCCGCTCTAAGAGGGCAGCGTCGTCAGGCTAATGAATGTGGAGGGGAGGAAGCGAGCAGATCCGGCCCTAAATTAATCCCGAGCTCTATATCCCACTTTCAGACACCCATGCATGGCAAACGTAGATAAATCGACGTTTCCCCTTTCCTGTTCTTTCAATGCTGCTTTATTTAACGAATGCATCTCCCAAAAAAAGTGTGGGGCTCCGCACCGGCTCCTTTGAGGCAGTCATTTCCGAAAGAGGGAAAGAAACATGCCTTTGTAGGGTTGCATCAGCTACCTGTCCCAGAAATGTGCGAGCAACAATCTCATAACCCAAAGGGTTCTTCCAGGGATGTTATTTGTTGCTCGTATTCACACACACCCCCTCTCTCCCTCTGTTTTGTTTTTAGAAAAGTTTTATGAATATTTTTGAAAAACCGCGCCCAGGGAAGGCCATTCGCTGGGGTTGCTATCTGGGTGGAAAAAAAGCTATAATGAAACACCGATCGGCAAAGTGTAACCTTCTATTCATCTGTCTTTTCGCCTGGAGGCGGGAAAAATATACACTCACTCTGGGCGTTTGTGTGTGTGTGTGTGTGTGTGTGTATATATAAAACTACACAAACATACTTTAGGTCGCACGCCATCCATTTGGCATTGGATTTTTTTTTGTAAAGTTATTAACATTCTCAATTTCATCTCAATTCGTTGTTGCTACCGTTGTTTCTTTTTTAATTTTAAAAAAGCTGCTGATTTGTGTAAAGCTCCCCTTAAATAAACATTTCCATAGATCAAGTGTGTGTGCGGGAGAGAGAGAGAGACGCAAAATAAAACAGGAGTCCACTTTTTAAAGCCAGATGAGGCGCGCCCGAGGAGGGGGGGGGGCATCTCTCCCAGCCACCCTCCTCCCGTCTTCACCCTTTTCTGGGAAAAAGCAAAAAAAACCGGGGGGGGGGGTGATTGAGGGGAACTCCCCCCCAAACAGCCCCCCCAGCAGCGAGATCTCCCCAGTGGCCGTGGGCGGCTTGCGTGGCCTGGAAGGGCCCCCGGGGCAAGGGGACAGGCGCATCCGTAATCAGGCTGGCCGGGCTGGGGACTTCTGCCGGGGCGACCTTCTGGTGACCTCTCTCGCCCGAGGAGGCTGCTGTCACTTTAAGACTGGCCTGAAAGAGGAGAGCCCCTGTCTGGCTTCCGATCGGCAGGCGAAAGGGAGAGGGAGAGGTGGGGAGGGGAGGGGGAGATACCTCGGCTTCTCGGCGCCCCCACACACACACCTCCTCGCCCCCTTCGCCTGCTGGGGCTCCCTCTCTCCAGCCCACCTCCCCCCCTCTCCTCTCCACGGCTGGCCGGAGAAAGCCTTCTTCTCATTAAAGAGACAGTGCCTTAGCAAATAGAAACGCCCGGGCTTCCTTGCGGGTTGCGAGGCTGGAGAGGAGGCAGGGAGGGAGGGGAAGGACGGGGCGAGGAGCAGGGGGCGCGGGGCTTGGGCCGGGAGGGGAGGGGAGGGGAAGGCTCGCCCCTTCTTCTTCTCTCCCTCGAGGGTCTGCGATCGGGACGAGAGACAGGGCTTTGAAGAGGCGTGCACCCCGTCCGCGGGCGGGGGGGGGGGAAGGCTGTAGCCTCTCTGGGCTGACCCACACGCTCTGTGATCAAGCAGCGGAGAGAAGAGCAAAAGGAAGTTTTTTTCCCCCCTCCTCCCCCGCAGAACTTTTTTTTTTTCCTCGACGCAACTCGCACACACACGCCGCCAACCCCCCAAGCAGCCGGAGGGCAAGCGAGGCGAGGGGGGAAAGACATTAACACGCCATCTCCCCCAATCAATGGGGGACAATTAAAGCCGCCGCCGCGCCTCTTCTGGCCCCCGCCCCGTCGCAGCATCAGCACCAGCGAGATCTCTTCTCTCGAGAGGGGGGGAGCAAGGATGGGGGGAGAGGCGCTCTCCTAGCAGCCCCCCCCTCCCCCGCCGCCCGAGGAGCCCAGGAAGTTTTCAAGCGAGTAAAGTTCGTCTCTCCCCCCCCCCCCCCCGCCGCCCTCCCGCCCCCCACCAAATGCCGGAGAAGGAAATCGGAGGCTGGGAGAGGCAAGTCAGGAAGCCGAGCCTGCGGGACTCCGCCAGGTTGCTGCGGCGGGGCCACTCTTCTTCTGGCGGAGCGGGGCGGCCAAGGAGCCCGGGGGGGCGGGCGGGCGGGCGGGCGGGGGCGGCGCTGGAGGATCGCGGCTCCTTGAGATGAGCCTGGCGAGCGCTTGAAGGATTGATCGCCTCGGAGGATTGCTGCTGCTGCTGCTTTTTGCGACACCCCTTTCCAAGTTTTGCCCAGCGATTTCCCCAACGCCACCAGCCCAAAGACTTTTTTTTTTTTATCATTATCGTTATTGTGTTTTGGGGAGGAGAAGCGGCGGACCCGATGAGTCGAGCGAGGCAAGGTAAGAGGAGCCAGCCGGCGCCAGACGATAGCAAAAGCCCAACTAGTCATAACAACAACAACACCCCCCCCCCCCAAGTGCGCGTGGCCACTTTCCCCTCTCGCTCCCTCCCTCGCTCCCGGCCTCCCTCCCTCGCTTCTCTGCCTGGGTCCCCCTGGAGGTTTCACGCAGGCGACCGGGACTGACCTGACTCTTGACGCCTCCCCCCTCCAATTCCAAATCGCCCCAAAGTCCCTGACCCCCAGCCTGAGCGCGCGACCCTCTCTGGGGCTGGGGACGCAAAGCGGGGAGAGGCGCGTGCGTGTCCCGGGGAGGGGGCGGCCGGTCCATCTGTCCCGGAAAGGTGTCTCGGCGTCGGATCCTGAATCCTGCCGGTGCAAGTCCGTTTAGATAGGGGGTCTCAGGTATTTGGCCAAATTAGTAAATTTGGAGGGGGGGGGGGTCAGAGAGAAAGAACAGAGAAGCTGCAACTACGAGTTCCTTTCATTATTGCTGCAATTCTTCTTAAAACAAAGGCACCGAACGGTAGCCGCCGCTGACACCGTTGGTCCTTGTAACTTTTCGCTGTAAGCGAATCGGAGCTGGGCGAAAGTCAAGGCTCGGAAACTTTCGCCTGCTTGGATTCTCCAGCCGGAGAGAACCCGGGACGGCTTTCACATCGAAACTTCTGAGCCATCGCCATGCGTTAGGACGCACACACAGACAGACGCGGCCCCCGCGCACACGGAACCGTCCCTGACATCAGGCTGGGTGGGAGAGAAGGGAAAGTGAAACGCTCTGGGGGAAAAAAAAAATCACTTTCCTAACTGCACCCCCCCCCCCCTCGGCCGAAATCGCAACCAAAACTGCTTGGAGCCCAGCAGTTCCAAAGAAAGGCGGTGGGGGAGGTGTGGGTGGGCGACGAAGACGAACCCCTGGACTTGAACTTTACACTTCAATGGCTGGATTAATGCACCGGTGACACTTGGAGTCCGAACGGAAGTGAACGAGAGCACGAATTATATAAAGGCTTGAAGCCTCAGACTGTTTTTTTTTTCCTTCCCTGCTCTCCACGTGTCTCTCCCCCCCCCTCCAATTTTCCAGGATTGATTAATATACCTTCTGGACCTTGAATGGAGATCTCTTAGGAAATTCTTGGAGAGGGAAAGGGGTGGGGTGGGGGTCAAAGGCTTCAAGTCCCTGACCCACCCTGCTTATTTTCCTCTTAAATTCGGAGAAGGGCCCAAACCAAAACCGATCAGCTCTGGCTTGTTTTCTTTGCTATATGTCAGACTTCTAATACCCTTTTAAAAATATTATATCTATTTTAATGTTGTGTTTGTTTTTCTTTGGTGACCTTGGCCGGTTGATGAGGTTAGGCGGGTTAAGGGGTAGTTTCACCCTGTGAGGTGGGGGAGTCGCTTATGGGCTGCACAAACTCCCAGGTCAACTTTCCTTCTGATGAATCGTGAAGTCAGTCCCTGGAATGTTCACACAGTTTGCATTATGTGGAGACTCCAAACTCCCGGGTAATCTAATGAAATTGACTTCGAAGTGATTTTTCCTCCGGCTCACCTTCCCCCCCTCCCACACCATTCAAGCAGCAAATAAAACAAAAATGGAAGGCATTTTTCGTTTGCTCTTGAAAGTGCAGCTGATTAACAAAATTTTAAAAAAGGCTTTTAAAAATATATACCTCTTGCTTTTTTGTCTTTCCCTGTGCCCTTTGAAAGCGTTTCAGGGGAGTGAATGATCTAATAATGGGGTTGGGTAATTTACCTGAACTCTGTATTATGGAAATGCACCTTTTACTTGAACCTTCAGGTGGATCTTGATAAAGCAGGGTTCAACCCCCCCCCCCCAATTCATTTAATTCCTGATTTTGAGTTGGTAGAACAGATTGTTTAGTCTTACATAGGCAACTTCCTTTAGGTTTTCATTAACCAAAATGGTAAACAGTACCCAGATGTTTAAGGTGTTCAACATGGATGCCAAAAGTTATCTGGAGATACACTCAAGTTCTTTTTTTTTTTTGGAAGAATTTTACTCTTCTCTCTCTTTCCTTTTTACACACATATGTGACAGTTATGAAGAATTTTTGGAAGAATTTTACTCTTCTCTCTCTTTCCTTTTTACACACATATGTGACAGTTATGAAAGTTCCCAATACTAACCAATTAATGTGTTTTCTATGCACATTATTGTGATAAGATTGTGATAATGATGCATGAGTATAACAACATACATTTCTCATAGTATTCATATAGCATGTTCTTTTCAACGCAACACGAAGCCGGTTTGTTCGTTATCCGCATAACCAAAACGTTTTAGAGGCACTTGCGAAGCAGTGCCATGTTTTGAACAAGTGTTTGTGTTTTATTTTATTTATTTTCTTTGATGTGGCATAAAAAGGGACCCATTATTATTATCCAAACGCTGCAATTTGCTCTGATTAAGGAGGCATGAGTTGAGTATTGCATGTGAATGGGATAAACAGAACATTAAGGGAAAGATTAATACCTTGAAACCTAAACTTTATTTAGTGGGTAGAATTTTGAAAGGGAAAAGCCTCATTAATCAGAGTGCGCACATTCACTCGCAAAGTGCTAAAAGACTACACATATGAAATGCCTTTATTCCCTGATAAAAACTTCACATTTTATGAAAACAGTTAAAATTGTAATTATTTTATGCATAGCGGAAAAGCCACTTGTTTGCTTTATTGAGACATTCAAATCGTTCATTCTGCAGCTTTTTAAAGAAAACATATATGGAGAAATATATTCTGGGGAGGGTACACTTAACGCAGATTGATGGTCACTTTAATTAGCAGGCTTGTTTGATCTTCAGGGCTTTTTTTTTTAATCTTATTGGAGAAACATGTTTTGCCACAAAACAAACTTGAGCCATTTGATTATTTGAAAGGCTATGATTTATCTTTTCGTAAACGTGGCACCACAAGGCCCCCCTGACCAACCCCCAACAATTTATTGTTTTGTATTCTTTTCTTTCTAGATCTTGGATGAGTATTACAATGTGAAATTCTGCATTGATGCCAGTCAGCCAGATGTAGGAAACTGGCTGAAGTATATCAGATTTGCTGGATGCTATACACAGCCAAACCTTGTTGCATGTCAAATAAGCAATCAGGTATGTAGCGGACATTTTCCGGGCTTACTTTTAAGAGCTTTATGATGTCCTTGGGAGAATATCAAAATAGCAGCCAACCAGTGTGGTCTGTTTGCTATATAAAACACAGAACTATAAAGCAGAACAGAGAGGGCTGTTAATATTTTTTAAAACATACCAAGAGGTGGATTTCTCCTATTCCCCCCCCAATTGGTTATCCTTTTTATACCTTTTATATCCAGAATGAGATATATTCTAAATATCTTCATAGCTCTCTGCAATACATCCTCTCATATTTGCAAGCTTGTTTTAAATAGGATGTGATTCTCAGTTTAAAACTTCAATGAAACACTATTTGTTTAAAAATGTCAATGAGGAATGGTGAAAAATGCCATCTCCAATATATTCCATGTGTCAGTTTCCTATGGATATTCAAGCCTGTTTTTCCAGTCGTTGCATTTATTAACATTTCCTTTCTGAAAATTATTACCCTTTTTTCCTTAATAATTTACAGCAGCATTAGAAAGTCCCATTTGTAAAGGAATGGGATACTTCTTCTGTTTGCTTTTAAAACCACTTTTGGGATGGAGCTAGAGAAATTGCAGAGGGGTTTTTCGCTTGGGAAATGACCTCACGCTGCTTTCCTTCTCTGTGCACCGATTTGTGAATATGACCTTGACTTGTAAATATCATACAAATACATTGATGGGAACTTTTAAAGTTAAGGGAGCTCAGTTAAAGATATGAGGGTCACTGATTATAAGCAACCATACCATAGCATGTGGAAGCTGCCAGAGCAGTGATGGATGCATTTTCCTTTTTGTGCATTAATTGTTTCATATTAATAAAAGCATAGCTGTTAATCATTATAACCATCTTTGCCCCCCTTTCACCCTATAATTAAATCAACTGGGTTTTAAAGATTATGTTTAGCTATTTTACATGATGGGGGGCGGAGGGGAGACCCGCAAAGCTTCAACTAGAAACCACTGTTTTCAGTCTAATTCTTTTCATCTCTATATTCAGTTTCATGCTCTCTGATATTTGCAGCATTTCCCTGTGTTTATCTCAAGCGAGATAGCTGGCGATTGCAAAGCTAAATTAAACAAGCTACATTTTAAAAGAAAAATAAAAATGGTGGCCAGGTATCTTTCCAGCACTGACCTTTTAAAGCTCCGTGTTTAACATATCGAGCAAACAGAGGTATCGGGCCCTATTGGTTGTTCCCCCCACCCCACCCTTTGTCAAGCACATGGTTCAAGTAAAGAAGTAATAAAGGCCATTAGCAAATGAAATATACATTCCTAAAGTTGCAGTCTGGTTGGTAAAGAAAAATGATCCATCCTGAGATTGTGCAGCTGCTTGCAGAAAGGAAATGACAGCGTTGTGCTCAATTTATTTTTACATATAGTAAAGCTTGGCTTGGGGGTGGAGGGGGGGGAGAGAGTAAATTTTAGTAAATAGATCCAAGTGGATTTAAGGGAGAAAATAGCTCAGAGGCTACCTCTTGACATTGTTCTAAAAATAATGGTGCGTATGTCAGATGGAAAGAGAAATACATTTGGAAAAGGCAAACGTTCGCTCAAAATGTATGCATGCTGTTTGGAACGACCATTGGGGAAATTGTTACTTTTTTAATGTTTACATTTTTTACATTTGGTAATGGCACCTTCACTCCTGCCAACATGCTTTTTTTTTTTTTTTAAAAGAAGTCACTGGAGATTTATGTATTTTTGTACCACTCTGTGCTGTTTGCAGCTCCATATTTATGTAACTGATTGTTCTTCAATTCTGTAAACCAAAAAATTAGATGGCTTTTATGGAGAGCAGGACCCAAAGTATGCCAGGAGCAACAAAAACAGACAGTTTCTCTGTAAACTGTCAACACACAAGCATTCACAGATTTTGCTTACATAGCATAGATTGGAAACTACCAATGTTGACTGGAAGTTTTACTTCGAAGTAAAACATGCTTCAGGTCAGGAGTACATGGTGGTCAATGTCATGTCATGGCGCGAAACTGAGTTACTTTCCTTGTGGTTAGCTCTTCCTACAGTATTCTAGTCTAAACTTGGGAGAGGTGACAGTAAACTAAGAGAGATCAAACTGGAATTGACATTGTGTACTCAAATGCGTCTGTGTATACACAGTAATGATGGCAGAGTTGAGCTGGAAAGGGTGTGTTCTTTCTTGGAGTGATACATATGGGTGTGATTTTTGTCTGTGTCATAGGTATTCCTGCCCACTGCCCTAATAATACGATCCTAAGTGGAGTTACCACCCTTCTAAAGCCACTGAAATCAGTGGGTTTCGAAAGGTGGTATCTGTGTTTAGGATTGCACTGTAAATTGGCATTCAGATTGAGGGAATGCACCCGGACTTTGCAGACTCCTAGAAGAAGATTAATTTGTATTTCAGGAAGGCCCAGTGGAGCTTAGTTATGTAACAGTTGTGCTAACATAAGGTAAACACAACTGATTGGAAGTGTTTGCCATCTCTGTTGTTTCACTCTTTCTTTATAAGGATTAAGGGCAAATGAGTCCTGCACATCACATAATTGAACGCCCACATTGACTGAGATGTTATTAACTGCCGGGACCAGGGACAGAGATACTTGATCAGTAGTGACTTGTGTTAACCTCTAATTACCTCCGCTCACCTGTAAAATTCACAAACACCGAAGGGGAGCTGCTGCTGCCTGCCTGATGAACTAAAGGTGTGAACTCACCTTTAGAGTGCTGGGAAGGAAAGGCAAGCACGAGCTCCGTGTCTCCATGCTCTGTGAGCTAGCCAAGATGTTCAGCAAAGCCTTGTATCATTGAATGGCCAGAGAAAGAAAACAACTTTTGTTGTTGTCTATTCTTAAGCCCCCCCCCCCTTTTTTTTTTTTGGCAAAACCGCTCCCTTCCACTGTCACTTCTCCCCCTCAATTTCTTGTCTAAGGTCAGATTTCATCACTTTGGATCAACTCTACAAAAGGCCCAAGTTCCTTCTTATTTACTATATAAATAAGCCTTACTAAGATGTACAGCTCAGGAATAATGGGATGCAGTCAAAACATGTATACCGAGAGCTGCTCAGGTTTCATTTGATTGGAAGCGGAGAAGGGCTTTTTAAGACCGGTTGGGGATAGCTTCTCTCCCTGCCTAAAGTTGATCTAGAATTTCTCAGCGTTGTCCTATTATCTCCTGTCGTGTTTAATAAGTCTTAAAAGCGTGTAATTCAAAATGTTTGCAAATAATGAATTCCAAATATCAGTCTCTCGCTTGCTTCCACCCTCCCAACTTACACCAGAGTTACCAGCATTCCTTAGCACTCTAAGGGATCTTGTCACCCAAGTTTCAATGGAATGCAGTTTGCACTATAAAATCCGTTTGGACTTGATGGCAGCTTTAGCAAACTTGCTAGAAGTTTCTTATTTTGAGCTGGGAGAGGCCTGTGTCTGCCTTTGTGTACCCTCCGGTGCATTTGATACCTGGTCTGTCCATCTCCACCGATATATGTCCTAGTTGTTGATCTGTAATAACTTTGCTTCTGCTGTGAGAGCATATACTTCACATCGCTCTTCTTGGTAGATAGAATGTGTATTCTTCAATAATGGCTGCAGGTATTTTATTGGCATATTCTGAATTTTAAGATTTGGAAAACTGGAGTATTGAAGATCCAGGCTCAGGAAGAAGGTATACCTTTGTAGCAATCTAATTGTGAGGGGAGGAAAGATGCACTTTCCAGATGGCAGTGGCGAAGTGTATATTGTTTTATGTTAAGGTGTTTGGAATTCTCATGGGAAGCAAGGCTATAAGCACACCTCATAGAAGCTGGCCACTTAGACTGCTTTGCAGTACATCAGCAATTTTTTTTTCATTAGCTGTAAAACAAGTGTACCTGTTTTGATCCAGCACATCATAGGGTACCTGTGACGTGGATGGTTAACATCTGAAAGTGCAGGCAAAAAGGAACTCAAAACTAAAGCTGACTGAAATGGGAAAAACTAATTGCAGCAAAGAATGTTGAGGAGCTCGATCCTCTGCGCATTTACACTGAAGCAAGTGCCACTCAATTTAGTGGGTCTTATTCCTACATAAGGAAAGATAGTGTCACAATTGTGTCAGACTAGTTTAGAAGACAGTTCTGTGCTCCGTGGGCACATAAAGTAGACCATCATCTTAAAAATAAAACAAACATAAACAGAGCATTGCACTTTTTAGGTATTAAAGTTGTGTGTATTTCTTCTTATGATAGAGAATTATTAAAATACCATTATCAGAACTAGAATATTGTAACAATTTTCTCTTGCTTGTATTACAAAATTGACAGAACTACTAAAGAAGCAAGGATTTCAACAAGGGAAATCAGAACCCTGTTTGATGATGAACCTAAACCAGTAAAAATACTATCTGAACCATTTATATTCTTCTGGAAATCATCTTAGTTTGAGCATGGTTTCAGTTCACATACTGTAATTTTTAAAAACTGAAATGTATTTTGTAAACTAAGCTTCTTCAAATCTTTTAAAAACCAATGTAGTTAGAAATTTCCCCTCTCTCCGTCCTCTACAGAGTTCATAAGCATTTCTAAAGTTTTAAAATGCTTTTGTGCTCTCTCCCACACATATAGAGTCAATTTAATTTTTTTAACTTTTTGATATTGAAGTTAAACTTGGGAACAGGTGATCAGTAAGCTTATATTTATTGCCCCTGAAGACCATCAAGTTCTAATCATATTAAACCTCTTCTGCAAATTTAAGAAGTAAAGAAGTGCTTGGATTTAAGAAGACTTAAACCCCAGTCCTAGACATATTTACCTGGATGTCAGTGCTGTTGACTTTAATGGCATTTACTGGTACATTGTAGCTCAAATCTAAAACACAGTTAAGTAGTTCAAATCCAAAACACAGTTAAACTCTGGTTTAGGACTGGAAAGCAAACTGGCTGGATTTGAGTCGACTGGTTTAACTCATTTGTGAGTTTGGCTGAGGGCTGACTGCTAGACAGGGCTACTTCATTTGGTGAGCTTACTCAGGAGTAAGTAGAGTTTGTCTTTCAACACCCCCTTCCTCCCAAGCAGTACGCTGAACAATAACCTGGAGAATAACATGTTTGCCCCTTTCCTTGAAGCATTTGGAGTCTCCAAATGCTTCAAGGGAAGGGGCAAACTTGTTACTGGGGGTTGCATTTTGCTAGCCCATATACTTTACAGACATCTGTGTCGCTGAGCAAGTAAAAAATCATTTGAATGAGGGGTGGGCAACAAGAAGACTCAAAGCTCCACCTGGCCCACTATGCCCCCAGGCCAGAGAGTCATGTGCTATCAGAATATGGAGGCACTCCCAGAAGCCACGTAAGAAATGTTTTCCAGACACGGGCTGGCTTTTGTCCTCAGGCTTTGCATTGCCCATCCTTGGTCCTGTCCTGAGATGGCCTAAAAGAGGGGAAGGAGTTTAGCTGAAATCTGAAATTGCTGGAACTCTTGCCAGCACTCACTGAGAGACGTAGCCAGTTAGCCTTTAAGAGGCACAGTCAGACAAGCATGCCGTTCCCTCTAAGTGAAAAGAAATTTGTTGATGGGAGATTATCAAATAATCTTTGCAAGCATTTAAGAAATAATGGAGAGGATTAACGATGCCTATGGTGAAAATGCTAAGCTGTAATTCACTTAGTGGTTTCTGCCAACTCTCTCTCTCTCTCTCTCTCCTTTTAAAAATGGCTACCGCTGCCTGCCTGATGAACTAATGATTGGTTACTTAATAAAGCCTTTCAATAATACTTCACAACTGAATGTCTGCTTTGGAGACTTTGGCTTTCATTCCACCATTCCGCAGGTGGACAGGGGTCTTCATCACTGTGAGCTTAGACACAAATGGAGTTCAGTGGCATGAGGTGTTTGCCAGACTTCTCAGATTGTCAGTGTGGTCATGGTGATGGAAAAGGTCACCCTGCAGGGATGGCGGTCTCACCACCTTAGGATTGAGGTGTATAATAATAATTAAGTGCCATCAAGGTAGAACCAACATGTAGTGATGCCATGAAGTTCCACCTCATGGGTGAGCCAAGGTGGCGTGCCATTGTGTACCTCTGCATAGCAACCCCGGTCTTCCTTGGTGGCCCATTTAAGTACTAACCACGGCCAACCCTGCTTCGCTCCCGGCTAAGTCTGGGCTATTTATGCTACTGCTGAGGTAAGTGGACTGTTTGAAAGGTGGGGTAGAGGAGTTAAGGACAGAATTAAAGACAGAGCAAGAGGTAGAGAAGCATTGGAGGTAGAGAATTATTGGAGACCTCCCTCTGTGAATGTCTAGAAAAACTGTGCCATTGATCATGTGTTTAGGCTTTTCATAAACTTTAAAATTCTCAAAGAAAGAAAAAATATGGTGGGTTTTTTTTTTTTAAAAAAACACCTCAGTAGATGTGATCAGGTTGTTTTTACTTATTTTTAAAATGTCTATATTGCCTTCCCAAATGCATTGCCCAAGGCATTAACAAATAGAGCCAGTGTTGGGTAATGGATAGCGTGTTTTTCTTGGACGGAGGATCAAATCCCCTCTCCTGCCCACAAAGTTCACTCCAAGAGCTCAGTCCAGCCGTTGTTTCTTCGCCTAACCTACTTCAAAGAACCAATGTGAGGTCAGAATGGGATCACGCCATGCCTGCCATTTGAACAGCACCATCCTAAGCAGAGTTACACCCTTATAAACCCATTGACTTCCATGGTTCCAGAATGGTATAACTCTGCTTAGGGTGGTGCCGCACTTGCTATAGACAAACGCAGGAAAAGAATGTGTATAAGGGGGTATTAAATCAAAGAGGAGCAGCAGCAGAGAAAAAGAAAATCTTGCCCCCCCCTACCCCCAATTACTGTATGGCCATGATTAGATTAGCATTGTTCCAGTAAATGAATCTGGCAATCAGTTTTAAACACCTGGACCTTGGATACATGAAAGCCCACCTCTTCAATCAACCCAAAGCGTTTCCTTGGTTGCCACACTTCTATGCGGTCTGAAAAAAGGAAGGGCCTATAGAGAGGTGTTCTGGTGGCTGTTTTGCAACTTGGCAGATCTTTGGAAAAGATCCTCCCACACAAACACACAAGTTCAGAGGAAAGTTGTGGAACTTTAAAGACAAAGATGCTTTATTCCAGCAGAGCTCCCTTCTTCAGGCGGAATACAGGGGCTCTTCACTAGGCTGAACTTTAATGCAAGATGAATAAAGAATTGGGCTCTAGACCATTAAAAATATGCTGGAACAAAGTTGTTGTTAAAGTGCCACAAAAAAAGCCTTGCAACAGACAGACTTGGCTACCTCTCTGGAAGCTTTTTTCCAGAAACTTTCAATACCATTTTTTTTGGGGGGGGGGTGAAGTTATATTGGAGCAGTTGTCATCTGTTTCCATATATAGTTTTTATACTTTTTAACTGAGTATTCTATCTTGCTGGTTTTATAGCGTTGAGTTTTTTTTTAAAAGTGCAGCCAGGCCTTGGATTAGAAATTGAAATAAATATTGATGTCTGAGTGCGCTGTGTTCACCAAGCACACTCGGGACTGGGTGTTGTGTAAAGGTGGTGCATTCTTGGGGCATTGTTAGTGCTGATCTGTTCCATGCAACATTTTGTCTTTGTAAAAAGCAAAAGGGTTCCATGTCTCTTGCTATGATTCCTCTGGCATAAGGCATAGTGCAGACGCAGCCTAATTTGATTAGGCTCGTGGAGCTGGAACATGCCATGGAAGTTGCTAGAAGAAATGGTATGGGCTTCAGTCTCCAGGGCAGATGTATCTTGCTGTTTGTTGCCTGGTCTTTAAGAACAGGAGAGTTGCCTTCTTGGGTGAGAACAAGATCCTTCCAGTCCAGCTTTTTGTAGCCAGCTGATTAGATGCCTCTAAGAAGTTCATTAACAGGTGATGGACTGGATCCCCCTGGTTTATGTGCTGGCCAAGAACAGAGAAAAGCTCCCTCGGATCACACCAATAATATTATGGTAGGGATCATGGGACCTTCATGGGCAAAAGCCATGTGAGATGTGGACTGTAGTAAGGAGGAGAATTCAGTGAGAGTAAGTATAAAAAGCTGCCAGGATACAACCCATCGTCTTTGGAAAACGTTGTGGGGGAAATTAGTATGGGAAGAACAAAATCTGGAATTGGAATATCCTAACTGGGGACCTGACAAAAGAAGTGGTACCCAATCACACTGGATCTTGGAAGCTAATAAAAAGGTTGGTCCTGGTTAGCCCTTGGACGGGAGACCACCAAGGGACTCCAGGGTTGCTGTGCAGAGGCAGGCAACGGCAAGCCACCTTTGAATGTCCCTTGCCTTGAAAACCATACAAAGCCACCCTAAGCTGGCTCTAACTTGATGCCACTTCCACAACTACCACAGACTTGCCTCAGCTATTCACAGTAGAATATGTCTACTTCTATACATGTCCTACAAACAGATGTTGTTCAGTCTGTTCATTACAAATGGCTTTGAATTCATCCCCTGATGTTAATAATGGAAATGAACTTGGCTGACAGAAAAGTGTCATGCAGGGAAACGCATTTCTGGAGGTAGACAGCAAAAGTTAAGGGTCAGAAGCCCCCCACATATATAATGTTTTGTTTTGTTTTTTATAATCTGCCCTCCTTCTAACAAGGCAATAGACTTGTCTGTTTGCCCCTGCAGGTGCCAGGTTACCATGGTACCTAGAAATTTCATTGCAGTACTTAGTATTTTCAGTCGTTATTTTATTGTAGTGTTTCTTGGTGATTCTCAGAAGTACAAAGCTTATTTATCATTTCACATCAGATGTATGATATTACATCTTTTTGATTACTTTTTGATGTATGATATTACAATATGTGTGCATGAAATTCTTGCCACTGCTTCCTTATGTGTTAACTTCACACCATTCAGTGGTCACAGATGAATTCATTTATTAACCCCTTGGTTTCTGTACTGACTCAAATATTCAATTAAATTGAACTTCTTAAAGTAATCCGGGCGGGTAGCTGTGTGGCTCTGAAGCAACAGAACAAAGTTTGAGTCCAGTGGCACCTTTAAGACCAACAAAGTTTGATTCTGGATATAAGCTTTTGTCTGTGTGCACACTAGGGATGGGCATGAGCCCCCAAAAAATTGGTTTGGTTGGGAGTGGCCACCAAACCAAATCCTGAATTGAGCCAAAAGGCCCTGAACTGAACCTGTGAGTTTGGTTCCCCCTTTCAGCCATTCTCCCTGTCTGCTTCCTTCCACTTTGAAGCAGGGGGAAATGAAACAGATGGGTTTAATGGCTCACAGCCATTTAAACCTAACAGCTGATGGGTGAACCATCAAGCAGGTGGAAGCAAAACCCACTGGTGAAATGCCTCACAGCCACAGAAACCTAACAGGTCAGCTGTGGACCCATATTAGGTTTAAATGGCCTAAACAGCCAAACCAGACAAAACTCTGGTAAATATTCAGGGAAGGTGCCTTCCCCGAACATTGGTTCAGTTTGTGCTGAATTTTGTGCCAATTCCTAATGCACACTTCTTCAGATACATTGAAACAGACTTCCTCAAGCCTTACATATGGCTAGATAGAAGGTGGGGTGGTGGGGGTTGCCCTTCCTGACAACGACCCCCCCACCATCCTCTCTCTACTCATATGTAAAGGATGAGGAAGTCTGTTTCAGTCTATCTGAAGAAGTGTGCATACATACAAAAGTTGATACCCAGAATTAAACTTTAGTTGGTCCTAAATGATAAAATTAGGCTAGAGTGAGAGGTTAGCTTTTTGTTGTGATGAAGACAAGCAGGTTACTCCATATTTGTTTGTATACTACAACACTTTTGCCATAGCTTTAAGAAAATTACAAGAAATGATGAATGGTTTAGAATTATGCTCTGTGGTAGCAATACTTAGAAGATGGTGGTGGTGGAAAGTGCTATCAAGTCACACCCAATTTATGGTGACCCCATAGGGTATTTAAAGCCAGAGATGTTCAGAGGTGGTTTGCCGTTGCTCGCCTGCATGTTACAACCCTGGTATTGCTTGGTAGTGTCCCATCCAAATACTAACCAGGGTTGACCCTGCTTAGCTTTCAAGTTCTGACTAGATCAGGCTAATACAATCACTAAAGGACAAAACTCTGAAAATGAAGCTGGCTTCTAAATTTTGGGGCTGACTTGTAGAGCCAAAGAAAATTTGTGAGGCCTTGCACAAGGGGACGAATGTATGACTCTTTCCTTCTGCCTGGTGTCCTGAACTGAATCACATAAACATATCAGAGCAGCTATTAATTCTGGGAGGGGGAAAAGATATATCCTTGTCTCCATCTGCTTACCATGGAGTTAATTCCAGCTTGAGAGAAAGTCAGAGATTTAAATGTGTGTGGGGGGAGCTTAAACAGCTTCTTCCCCAAGTTTCCAGGGGGTTGCTTTGAAGTAGAAATCAACCATCCAGAGGAAGATCCTGTTCACAGAAGATCTAATTTGGTCCTTCCGGAAAGCCTGTGCAGACAGGCCTCTGGGTTTTATTGACATTTGTTGTTTGTGATCTGTTCCATATAGCTTAGGGTGTGTTTAGTTAGTGAATATACTGTTCCATTTATTTTGATTTTGCGTGTGTACCTAGAGTGAGCTGTTTCTTGATAAGTACTTCCGCTTTTAATCCTCCATCTCTCACTTGGGAAATTAAGGCTTTGGCTCAGCCCTCAACATTTACCTAATCAGCTAAAGTGGTTAACACTATTCCATTGGAGGTGCCTGTTAATTGTCCTCCAACACAACCTGGCGATAGTGATAACTTGCAGTCTGAAGGACCCCTTGGTCTCTTGAATTTCTTCCTTTGTCCTTTATCCATCAAAGGAAGATCTAAGACAGAGACAGGAAGAGAGTGGGAACCCCATTTGGTTCAGTCAGTGGGGGGCATTAATGGTTCCTTCTCTTGCCCTCCTTTTGTTCCTTTCTACATTCTGAGGTATTTGTTGGGGGGAGTGGTTAAAAAGTTGGACTAGAATCAAGGAGATCTGGATTCATATCCCCATCTCTGTCATCAGGGCTTTTTTTGCAGCAGGAACTCCTTTGCATATTAGGCCACACACCCCTGATGTAGCCAATCCTCCTGGAGCTTACAGTAGGCCCTGTACTAAGAGCCCTGTAAGCTCTTGGAGGATTGGCTACATCAGGAGTGTGTGGCCTAATATGTAAAGGCGTTCCTGCTATAAATAAGCCCTGTCTGTTATGAAGGTCACTGGGTGACCTTGGGCTAGTCCCCCTCTCTCATCCTAACCTACCTCTCATGGTTGTTGTTGTGAGGATAAATGTGGAAGAGGGTCGACAAACAGACACTGCCCTGAACTCTTTGGAGTATACAGCAGAATAAAAAACAAACTGAATGATAATAAATAAAGTGTAGCAAAGGAGCAGCATGGGAGATAATTAGGTCACCAGTTAGCTAGTTCGGGCCAAGTTGGACTATCGTTGCAGTCCTTGCAGTAGGATACCATTTTGACTGCTCAAGGCTGCTAGAATATATGTGGACTATTTTGCGCAGTCCCATTTTCTTCAGTATTCACTTCCTAGTCACCTAATGATAGATCTGGAGGACAGCTTGTTCCAAAAGACAGTCTAATTTCCCACTGCACAGAAGCCGGCTTCTTCCTGTCCAAGGTCACAAAGTGTGAAATGGGCCTTGCCTTAAGAGACATCAAGCACCTTCTCAGCTTAGTTTAATTTTGGCGTTTGAATGAGCACAGAGGTAGAATATTCATACGGTTAATCTTCTCTCCTCCTCATCTGCTGTTGAGTGCATTAAGGTCAGTGTTGATTTTTATTTTATGTTAATTTTCTTATTTACTTATAACCCAATTTGGTACTCCATGGGAGTTTTATGATCCATTGATGATCTGGTGAGAATCATCTTATGACTTTTTAAAAAAACAACAACAACCTTCCAGCTTCATTTGTGCTATCTGTGCACCTGTGTACAATTTGTTAGCAAAGAATAAAAAGCAGAAGACAATATTTTTTTTGAAAAATCATTTGAATGTATATCATGGTCTGTGCAATGTTTCCTCTAAGCTGCAGGGTCTTGTGAGCAAAAATTCTACTTTGTGAGCTACTGGCATTGAAGTGGTGAGCTACTAGCATTAAAGCTGTGAGCTACTGCATAAATTATTGTGCTTTGGGGGTCATTCTTCCTGAGCTGAGACAAAAATGTGTGAGCTGGAGGCTAAAAATCTATGAGCTAGCTCACTCTAACTCAGCTTAGAGGGAACAGTGGGTCTGTGTAAGTTTATACATTTGTTTTACAAACACCGGGTATGTTTTAAAAAGTTACTCAGTACATGCAAATACTCTTAACAGCCTGGGAGAGGACAGTTTGGTGTAGTGGTTAAGTGTGCGGACTCTTATCTGGGAGAACCGGGTTTGATTCCCCACTCCTCCACTTGCACCTGCTGGAATGGCCTTGGGTCAGCCATAGCTCTGGCAGAAGTTGTCCTTGAAAGGGCAGCTGCTGGGAGAGCCCTCTCCAGCCTCACCCACCTCACAGGGTGTTTGTTGTGGGGGAGGAAGGTAAAGGAGATTGTGAGCCGCTCTGAGACTCTTCGGAGTGGAGGGCGGGATATAAATCCAATATCTTCTTCTTCTTCTGTCAGGGGTTGCCAGCATAGTTTTTAACTTGGACATAGTGGTTCCCTGATTTCCTTGTCTCAGAATGGTTAAACTTACTGAAAAATTCATTTAAGGCTACAGTTGAATACCCATTTATGTGCATACATGGGGTGTCCCACATAAGTTCAGTGGGATATGGGTCTAAGTTTGAAGTGCTGGTCACATCAAATTCAGTGAGCATGGGACTAGTTACTTGGAAAAAGGTGCAGTCCACTTATGATCCTATCTGTATACTCTTCTTGGGTCCTGGATGACAGGTACATTAGGTCCGAGAGATGAGTCCTCGTTACAGCAAGTAAGAGGCTGTGAGACAGATTTTTGTATTCTGGCTTGTGAACTGGAGAGACATACGGAGAAAGGGCTGCCTGTGGTGTGCTGAACCATTCTTTGCATAAGGACAAAGCAGGCCACTATGGCCAGAGTCCAACCTGGCATTCTTAGCAAAATAAGTTAGATTGCCTGTTTTGTTTTGTTTTTTTAAATCTATGATCAAATTAGATTCAGGTGGGTAGCCGTGTGGGTCTGAAGCAGCAGAACAGAGTTTGAGTCCAGTGGCACCTTTAAGACCAACTAAGTTTTATTCTGAGTATAAACTTTCATGTGGTCTTAAAGGTGCCACTGGACTCGAACTTTGTTCAGCTATGATCAAAGTTGGTAAAAAGGACCAAGGTGTTAAGACATCCAGTCATCTTGCACTATAACCCAGATAAGATCCATTCCGTTTTAAGACCATATGGGCTTTACACTTTGGGATATAAGCCTTTACACTATTACGCTATTATGCATTGCACTCCCACCGATCAAAAGAACAAATCTTGCACTGGAAATGAGAGTAGCTGAAAGAGGGGAAATATGGGTGTTATAAATTCAAACAAAAGCCTATGGTTTTATATATTTATGGCACTGGGCATGATGAATGTGTATTCGACACTAATGGCTTCACGCATTTCATTAAAAAGCAGGGGGAGGATTCTGTCGATGGTGGGGATAAAAGGGCTACTTTCTAAAAGCAGCAAAGAATTTTAAAGCTGCCCTACCCTTACTTTATATAATGGTAACAGCAGTCACCTTTCTGAACACATGTCTTCTGCTTTTGTCTCCATGAAGTAGACGTCTGCCACTGTCCTGGAGAGGCTATTTGCTGAAAAATTTGAGTTTGGCAGTACCACAGTCCCTGAGGAACTCTTTATCACTGTATCACGTGTTCCGAGGATGATGTCTGGTCTCTAATCTAAGCCTCATTGAAGTCTGTCTCCAGCATTTATGATGTTTCTGGTCTCGAGCCTTCCATGAAGTCACATGCTCTGAATCTAATCCTGGATGTATGTTTGCTCAGGAGTGATGGCTCAGTTGGTAGAGCATCTGCATTCCATGTAGAAGGCTTCTGGTTTAGTCTTTGGCATCTCAACATAAAAGGATCAAATGAAAGATCCTGGAGAACTGCTGCCAGAATAGACAGCACTGACCTTGGTAGACCAGGAGCTGAAGGATAGCTTCAAGTCTGTTCAGTGGTAAAGCAAAGCACTTGTGAAACACACATGGAAGCTGTCTTAGATTGAATCAGATCATTGGTGTATCAAGTCAGTATTTGCTCAACTGTCAGCAGCTCTCCGAGCTTTCACCTCACGTCGTATTAACTGGAGATGCTGGCGATTTAACCTGGCATCTTCTGCATACCAAGCAGATGCTCTATCACCGAGCCACACCTGTCCCTCTCTCCACTCTGCATCTGCTCAAAAGCATTCTTGTTCTCCTTATCACTACAGAGGTTTGCATTTCAGAACCTACTAGTGTCTGGGAAACCTATTCAGCCCTGCCCTGAAATCCATTTGCCCCACCATCTGGTCATGTTGTGATTCAGTGTTGTTGTTGTGTTTTTTTTTTTTTTTGAAAGGGCAGCACACTCAAGAATTAAAAAAAAAAAAGTTTAATGCAGGGGCAAGAAGGTACAAATCCTCTCCAGCACTGAGCATGACAGATGTGTTGGTATCAAGTGTTGGGACTTTGTCAAGGCATGTAAATCGATCGTCACTTTCCCCAGAACTAACTATGCTCTGTTCAACCTTTACTGAACTTTATAAAGGCCAATGGAATGATGTAACGGTAAATAAGAGAATTCAAATAAAACATTCTAAGTGAATTCAAAAATCTGCAGTGGATTTCAAACCGAGCAGAATTCTGCAGCCTGAATAGGGTACAATGCAAGAACCCTCCTTTCTTTCCGTTTCTCCCTTTTCAGTTGTGCATTTTCCTCTATTATTTTATTTCTTATAACTTCCTGGATAGGTGGAAGGTTTTTCATAATTCACACATCTGTCACTCTTGCCAAATGTAGCCTGCTAAGTATAAAAAGAAACATCCAGCGCCTGACCAGGGAAAGTAAATTACAAAACCTGGCCCAGGAGAAAAGAGAGTATGCTTACAACAGAATAGTTTCATTAGCCCTGTAAAGTCTAGGTTCAGAAGCATGATACCAGAAGGCAAGCATCTTCCTATTAGGGCCTCTGCCCTCTATAAGATCAGCTCTGACAACCTTCTGGTCAACCCACCAACCACTATTTATTTATTTTAAACCTTTATTAGCTGACTTTCTACATCAGGGAGTTCAAGGCAGTTTACAATGTAAACAAAATAATAGCCATCAAAACACATTAAAACCACAGTTTAAAACTGTCAATAAATTGGAAGGGGGGAGAAACAGCTGTCAACTGAAAAGATTTTAGTCCCCCCCCCCCCTCCCGTAACTCCCAAGCTCTGGAATCCCTAAGCTTGCTGAATTTGGGATCTTGGAGTATTAAAATGACCACTGAAGGCTTATTTTTTTCTATGCAACTTATTTACCCTTAGTTGATTTTATTGGCAATGGTATAGCTTGACTGTTGCTTTTGTTGTATTATGTTCCTCCTCCCTACCTTATGAGTAATACATTGAAAGACATTTGCTAAATAAACAAACAAGCAAAGATATTTTAAGGTTACCAACCTCCAGGTGGGGCCTGGTGTGAGGGGCTCCCATTATCTGATTTGGCCCTATTATAGGTTTAAAACGGACATGCAGAGCTAAATAGATCAATGGGTTTACTTTGTATATGACAGCTTTACATTTTACTATGGTGAAGGTCTTCTTTTACTCTTCAGTAAAGCCAATTCAGTTGAGCCAGTTTGGAGTAGTTGTTATGTGCGCAGACTTTAATCTGAAGAACCACAAGTTTGATCCCCCACAAGCAACTTCTGGAATGGCATTGGATCAGTCATAACTCTGTCAGAGCTGTTCTCTCAAGAGCAGTTTTAAAAGAGCTCTCTCAACCCCACCTACCTCCCAGGGTATCCATTTTGTGGGGAGGAGAAAGGAAAGGAGATTGTATACTGCTCTGAGACTCCAAATGAAGGGTGGAGTATAAATGCAATATCTTCTCTTCATCTAAATTTATGCAGCAATATCTGAGATTAGGGAGATGAACTTTCTGGAAGACAATGTGGCTCTCAGGTTTGACTTAGCTTTAACTCCTTTCTTTATAGAAATTCCCAGCTGGTTTCCCCATCAGATAATATTTGTTCTCCTATAATATCCAAAAGTAGTCAGCTCATCTTTCTCACATGGAAAAGGTCTGTTCTATCACTGTAGACCTCTCTGAGGTTTCAGAGGTCATCTCATAAATAGGCCCATCTGCAATTGAAGATTTGGAGCTACAGTTAAGTAGCAAAATGTATCACTCACATATTGAGCAATACCAGTTCAAAGACCGTGGAATAAATATTCTTGGGCTTGAATCTGAGGACATGGAAGCCTCATGTGAGATGGAGACATGTTGTAATTCATTTACTCTTATTTTTATGGTACTCATTTTGTGTCTAGTTGTTTCTGGTCTTTCATAGCTTTTATTATTTCTTTTTTAAAGAAGACCTTTCCAATTATACTAGGTGAAGGAGAAATTTCCCTGCCTTTCACAGGAGAGTAATTCTGTATGCTTTCAAATAAAAAAGAAGAGGAAGAAATATGTAACATTAGGAATGCCTGTTCCAACCAAATTAAAATTACCAGCAATATAATATTTTATGTAATTCCATCCTATTCTAATTCAAATCCTGTTAAATTGAAGTTTGGCATCAGCATTTTTAGGCACATTATTAAATGTAATTTTATTTTGTTTGCATGTCCAGAAATAGAAAGGCTATAAGTCCAGGGTAGCTAAAAGGACTTCTCTGTGCAAGAGAAGTTTACCTCTGAGGACAAAAAATTGGGAAGAAGTACTGTGTTCATCTCCTGGTTTTGAGCTTCTCTGGCTGTCCGTTTTTGGAATCACACAACACCAGACTCAGTTGAACTCTGACACAGCTAATGACATGTTTTAGAAGTCTTGTGATTAATTGGCAACATTTTATTTTCTTACAACATTGTACTGGATCTCCCCTTCTTATCATTTCAAAGGAGGAAAAAGTCCGATTGTTTCCTTTCCAGTTGGCAAATTCTCCAGTTGTGAAAGCCACAAGGATGAATGAATGAATGTGATGCAAATGATGACCGTTGCGTGCTATGAAAATATGTGAAAGAGCTGCACCCTTCCAGCTCAGCATGCATTTCTCATCTGGACTTCAGTTGCCCTTCCTATATATTAGGAATGAAAAATATTAGAATCAAATGACCAGATCCTGCAGATCTGTTCCGCTAACAGAGGCACTTTCTCCCAGCAGAAGGAGACTTTCCCTGACACAAGGCACTTGGAAGATCTCAGAAGAGCATCTTGTATCAGGAGAAGATTCATTTATTTATTTTATCATATTTATATCCCACTTTCCCCAAACAGGCTCAGGGCAGCTAACAACAGTTAACCACATTCTGCTGGAGGAAAGTACCTCCACCAATGGAAAGGATCGTCAGAGAATCATGGAGGGGACCTCCAGGGTCATTTAGTCCAACCCCCTGCACAATGCAGGAAGCTCACAAATACCTCCTTCTAAATTCACATCTAATTCACAAATACCCCCCCCCCCTAAATTCAGATCTAACTTATTTTATTATTTTAAAATATAATAAAACATATTATTTTAAAATCTCCAAGTCTGGGTGCATATCCAGTTGGGACATTGTACTTCATAGAGCCTGCTGCTTTTCTCAGCCATAGTCAGTGACTGCAAAACATCTGTGACCACAAAACTGCAAATGGCAGCCATTGCTACTGCATTGGAGTCAGTGAGCTTAGAAGGGTGTTGCTTGGTTTAGGACTGCACTTCTAGCCTACCTTCTTCAGTGAGCTTAAAAGGCTGCTGAATTGGGATGGCTGTGACCATTCCTACCCCAGGCAGTAAATCAATATGAGTGTCTTTAGCTAGCTCAGTTGTGCAGGCCACAGTTGGAGGATGCAGCAGCTGCTCCACTACTAAGGACCAAATTTACAAATAATGTACAGGGTAATTTTAATGGTATCTATATCTTGGCTTTGTGGGAAGTCTGTAGCTCCCCAGCTGGTTTACACATCTGAATTTACACATGTCTCATTTAAAAATTAATAAAAACCAACAGCAGCAAACATCAAAAGATAATAAAAGGCAACTAAAACAGTGTTCAAGAAGAACAGCCACTAAAACAGCCACATTGAACATTTTTAAAAATGATCAAATCTCCCCAAGTGTCATCCAAAGTACTGTAGAAGTTTGGATTTTTTTTAACTGTGAGGGAACCAGGTGATCGTCCTGGGTTGGAGGGTTTCATAGGGTGGGTGAAATAGTTGCAAATGCTCTTGCCTATCATATCCACCAATCTCAGCTCTTCCTGTGTGGGCAATCAATTGAAGGAGGAGGAGGAGCTTGGATTTATACTTCACCCTTCACTACCCGAAGGAGTCTCAGAGTAGCTTACCATCTCTTTTCCCTTCCCCTCCCCACAACAGACACCCTGTGAAGTAGGTGGGGCTGAGAGAACTCTCCAAGAACAGCTCTGAGAGAGTTATGAAAAGATCACTCCAGCAGCTGCATGTGGAGAAGTGGGGACTCAAACCCTGTTCTCCCAGATAGAGTCTGTGCACTTAATCACTACACCAAACTGGGTCTTATTTATGTAATGTAAACATTTACGTAATACTTACGGTTTTCACTTTGACTTGCAACAGTCCTCCAGGCAGGCCAGTATTGTGATCCTCCATACTGCAGATGGGAGACTGAAGCTTGAAGAGCGTGAGTTGCCAAAGGCCACTGACTAAGTGTGTGTCAGAAACCAAATCGGAACTGGGTTTCTCCCAGCTCACAATTCTTAGCCACTTACACTTCTCCAGGTGAAGGCCACAAACCTCAGTTAAACTCATGGGGGTGGTGGTCATCTTTCACACCCTGTTCCTTAAGGCATTTGGTGATTTCAAGGTCATCACCGCCATTTTTAATTGGGTCTGGAAACAGTTTGCTGTCAGTGGATTGGGTGTTTTGTGTTTTTTCCCTGCCTATAAGGGCATCAACTCTATGATTCTATTATTCTATTTCCTGCATTGTGCAGGGGGTTGGACTAGATGACCCTGGAGGTCCCTTCCAACTCTATGATTCTGTGATTCTAAGTGATTACTTGCATATATGAATGATACATCATAGATCAATCAGCACAGGCAGACTTTTTGTATTGTACAAACATAACACTTTTCAGTAAAGAGAAACTCTCATGTTTGGGTTGTTTGCTCAGCCATTTGGGACTTCAATGAAATCCAAAGGAACAGCTAAAAAGAAGTGTCTTGAGGCTATTGTATACAACCTGGACATCTTGCCCTCCTTCTTCCCACACTCTGTAAGTCAGTAGTTCAGTCATGTCTTGTGTTGATCAGCCCATAACTTACTATTCCCTTTCAAATGCACCGAGGCCATTAGACTTCTGGAGAAAAGTCAGATTTAAATACATTTATCTTAATAAATGGAAAAGCAACTGTTGCTTAAAGCAAATATTCAGCGCATGCAATGTCGACATCAGATTTATTTGCGAGACTTAAAAGCTGGCCTTACTTAAATCTGTTTCAGCCTCGGATCAAATGAATTTGGTTGTCCCAACCTGGCCTCTAGTGAATCAAAGTCCACATCACCAGCTCACAGCATCATTTGTCACAATTGGCAGTATCTGCTCATGAGAAAATTATTTTCTGTGCAGTGGGCTTGAGGTATATTAGCAGAGCTGCATGGGGAAGCATGCAGAAGGTTGGCAGTTGCTCTGGACAGGCTGGCTCAGTTTCAGACCTGTTTTCACAAGGCCCAATAAATAGTAAGTTAAAGCTGAGAATGAGCTTGAGTCCAGTTACATCTCTGTTCTCCTATATGCCATTCTTGTTCAGTCCCTTTTCCAAAAACCCTGCATTCAAACTAGGGTTGCCAGTTGGGGGCAGGGGATCCTCCCCACCTCAGAGGGATTAGAAAGCGGTGGGGGGATGTCTGCTGGGCACTCTATTATTCCTTATGGAAACTGATTCCCATAGGGCATAATGGAGAATTGATCCACAGGTATCTGGGGCTTGGGGGGGGGGACTGTTTCTTGAGGTAGAGGCACCAAATTTGCAGCATAGCATCCAGTGCCTTTCCTCAAAACACCCTCCAAGTTTCAAAAAGATTGGACCAGTCCCAAAAGAAGGTGCCCCTATCCTTCATTGTTTCCATATAAAGGGAAGGCATTTAAAAGGTGTGTGGTCTCTTTAAATGTGATGGCCAGAACTCCCTTTGGAGTTCAGTTATGCTTGTTGCAACCTTGCTCCTGGCTCCACCCCCAGAGTCCCCAGATATTTATGGAATTGGACCTGGCAACCCTAGTTCAAACCCAACAATGGCTGGAGTTCTTCTAAGCTCCAGAATACAGAGATCAGTTCCCTTGGAGGGAATGGTGGGATCAGAGAATGAAAGCTCCCTTGCCTTCTTAAGCCCCACCCTCCCCAGGTTCTGCCCCCCAAATCTCAAGGATTTTCCCAGTCTGGAGTTGGCAACCCTACCTGACATGCTAGTGTAGTCGTCATATATTCTCTCTCTGAAATATATTATAAAACTCATTTGCTATGCAAATTTGCTGCAAAGAAGGAAATGCCTCATGGGTGTTCCAGGAAAAGAACCACAAGAACTGGGGTAATTAAAGAGGGGGTGGGGGGTTGACCTGCATAGCTCAGACAAGCCCAATCTTGTCAGATCTCAGAAGCTAAGCAGGGTCAGCTCTTGCAAGTACTTGAATGGGAGACCTCCTTGAAATACCAGGAGTTGGGAGGACAGGGGTAAGCTTTATCCAGCCAACTTTCTGAATATCCTCCAAGGCCCAAAAGTAACTCACCAAAAGTTGCCATGACTTCCAGATGCAGGCACACACACTCATGATACAAAAACACACACAAAAGGAAATGGGGGGATGGGACTTACTAGAGGTTCATATGATTATACACAGTGTGGTAGAAAGTGGTTGGGGGGAACTGTTTTCTCCATCTCTCATCATAATGCAAGTCAATCGATGAATCTGATTGGCAGTACATTCAGGAAGGACCAAAGCAAGTCCTTTCCCCAGACAACGCATATTATTTAGCTTATGGAATTCACCACCACAAGACACGACAATGGCCACTTGCTTTGATGGCATTTTAAAAAGGATATGATACATAGAATGGCCTATCCATGTTCGGCAGTGATGTGCTATGGCAGGCCAATTTCTGGAATTCAGTAGTGGTGAGGAAAGACAATTGCCTTTCTGCCCTTGTGGTTTTATCAGAGCACCTAGGCAGCCAATGTGGATAAAAGGATGCTGGATGGGATGGACTTTGGGTCTGACCCAGCAGGATTTTATATATGGCTGTTGCCTTCAGGCCCCGCTTGTGGGTTTCTTGGAGGCATCAAATTGGCTACCATAGGTGGACCTTTCATCAGAACTCAGTGTGGATTTGTTTCTGGGCCCTCATCCTAACCCCAGTGGTTTCAGTACATGCAGTCAGGAGCCAAATCCCAGTTCAAATGTGTTGTGAATTTTGTAATGAGTAGTTTCTCTCTCTGACCCACTCAGACTCTTAATTCTGTTGGCTCTTGGTATGGTTTATTATCAGCACCATCAGCACTAAGATCTAGCTCCCAAGGCCTTTTAAGGAACCCTGGACCAAAGGAGGCCAAACTGAAAGTAACAAGAGAGCAGGCCTTCTCCGTAATGGCCCCCCACTGGTGGAATCAATTACCGGAGGAAGTGCGAGCCCTGCGGGACTTTAGTCAGTTCTGCAGGGCTTGCAAAACCACCCTCTTTATGCAAGCATATAAGGAGCCCTGAAAACGATACCTAGTATATCCACTGAACATAGCACCTTAATTTATTGTAGTTTTAACTTTTTATGTAACCGTTTTTTAAATGTATGTATCAACTGTATTTTAAAATTGTTTTATGTAAATCATGGGATACCATGTCTTGTTAGCCGCCCTGGGCCTGCTTCGGCGGGGAGGGCGGGATACAAATAAAAGTTTATTATTATTATTATAAGCCAAGTTATATACCCCGCTAAGCCCCTTGACTTCAAAGGATGTAGTTCTGATTTGGACTGCACCACCTTGGATGCTGAGTTACTCAAGACAAAGTTCATGATGAATCCAAGTACTCTAGACTAGAATGTGAGCAGGGCTGGCCCTAGACTGTCCGGCACCTTAGGCAAGGCCAAGGGTGGAATTCTAAAAGGAGCTCCTTTGCATATTAGGCCACACACCCCTGATGTAGCCAATCCTCCAAGAGTTTATAAGGCTCTTCTTTGTAACCTCTTGGAGGATTGGCTACATCAGGGTTGTGTGGCCTAATATGCAAAGGAGCTCCTTTTAGAATTCCACCCCTGGTCAAGGCTAACTTCTGGTGCCCCCCCCCCACACACTGATAACATCACTGAGTCACATGGGGGTGTCTGATTTGGTGCCCCCAGAAGGCCGGCACCCTAAGCAATCACCTGGTTTGCCTAGTGGCAGGGCCGACCCTGAATGTGAGATGGAGGTGGCTGGTCTCAGCACCATTGTTGTATCAGTCTAATGTCCCCCCCTCCCCTATTTTTGATTTGTTCAGGTTAAGTCAAACAGAACCAGACCGAACAAAGTCTGCAATACCACAGTATTTTCTTTCCTTTTAAAGCAGCCAACCTGTTTTTGTTTTTTTTTAAAAAAAATGCTTCTGGTGTACGTGTTAAGGCAGCGTTTCTCTCAGTGAGACCTTGCTGTGAAGTTCTAATATGTCACCATTCAAATGTCAGCATGCTGTTGGGAAGGAAGCTAATAACTTAAACTTTTGAGAGCTGCCAACAAAAGGAGTAATTCAGATTGTGGAGAGAATGCCATTGTGTTCTTAGGGGAAATAGATTTCCAGAACGAAACATGCTACTTCGAAGCTCTGTGTGTGTGTGTAAACAAGGTGTGAGGGGAAGCATGTATATTATAAACCAAAAAGGTGGTTTGGCTAAGAGAGACCTAGACCTCAAGGAGGAAAAGGGAGTTGGCAGTATTGCAGAAGGGAACCTTTGTTCCTTCTTTCTCTTGGGAAAGCCCACAGCTAACAGTAGTCAATGGTCCGCATATTTCATGATTAGTGCTTTCCCCCCTTCAAACTTCTGTCTGTGGAGAAGCAGCCACAAGGAAACCCTCAGCCCGTCCTTTGGAAATGGTGTGTCACACACAAATTTAACCCGCATCACTGTACGTAGGATGTGCCATCTTCAGGTGATTGAGAGGGTAGTCCTAAAAATAAACATACCACAGAATTTCCAAAAATGAAATAAAAAGAAAAGAAGCAAACAAATGTGAAGAAATGTAATACTCTTCATTAGGGTATTTGTAGGGTTCCTCCCCCCCCCCCCTTCAGTGCATAACTGTGGTCAGGGCCTCTTCTGAGAAAATAAACAATTAGGTTTTAGAGCCACCTACTGGATTTACTGTAGAAGTGCACCAGTATTCAGTCAAGTTCTGTGCTCTGGGGATATTTGCTCTTGGCATGAGTGACAGACCTGTGAGCGTCTCATCTCTGAGAAACCCCGGGCGGTTTGTGTGTGTGTGTTTAACATTAATAAAGCTGCTTCTCCTGCTTCTTATACACTTTTGCCTGCATTTATTGTATGCTCCCAGCATTAATAACTGCCGCAGTTACTTAGGAAGAGAGAGAATGGCTTATTTTTCATTTTATTTTTGATAAAAGAACAGGTTAGGTAAAGCTTTTAGAAATGAATTTTTCTCATGAGACAGAATTGTCACCAGCCCCGTATATATCTTCCTTGGGCATTTGTGTTTAGCAGAGTTTCTGCACTTTTCTTTTCTTTTCTTTAGGACAGGGGCCTGCAACCACTTACAGTTATATAGCCAAACAATGTCAAGATGCAGAGCTAGAGACCAACAGAGAGCCAGGATAAGAAAATCTATTTGCATAACTGACACTGTTCAACTCTGCATAGCTGATAATGGCCTGGGGATCCATAACATTTCCACAGCACAAACGCTGTCTGCTGCATGTTCCTTATTAGGAATATTCACAGGAACACCTTCGGCAATTGCATTTTTTTTAGCAGGAACGCAATTCCAGCTGACTTGGCTTCAGGGGGTGTGGCCTAATATGCAAATGAGTTCATGCTGGACTTTTTCTAGGGAAAAAGATATATATACACCTGCCATTCCCTTCACATGCTGGCTATCCTATTAGATGAAAAATAGTAAAGAGTCCGGTAGCACTTTTAAGAGTAACAAATTTTCTTGTAGCATAAGTTTTCAAGAAATATAGCTCTCTTTGTCAGATGCAAAGAGTTCATCCACTCCCCCCTCTCCTTACCACCTATATATATATATATATATGGCCAGTTTTTACATGTCCTCCATGCATCTTAAAGGTACTACTGGACTCTGCTATTTTTGCAGCAGCAGACTAACTCCTCTGGATCTAGTTGATGAAGGGACCTAGGACTGACTCTCCAAAGCTTCTGCCCCCAAACCTTTTTGGTCTCTAAGTTGCTGCTGGACTCAAACCTAGCTGGTTATTCTAGTGTCCCACTTACCTCTCCAATATATCTTATCTTGATTTTCTTTTTCCAAAGCCATATTTGATTCCATACTGAGTCAAAGTTTGGTTCTGGAGCCATAGGTTGTAGTTTCATGCTTTAGACCAGAGGTTCCCAAACTTATTTGGCCTAACGCCCACTTTTCAGAAAAAAAAATTACTCAGCACCCCCCTGGAAATCTACCTTCAAGAAATGGACTAAAAGATGCAGTGGCATATTTGCACACAGGGTAAACAAAGATGTTGTAAAGAAGACACTTTGAAGCTTGAAATTCTAAAATTATTTTATAAAATCAACCATAGTAATATTTGCATACACAGGTATTTGACAAGAGAAGTTCTAGATGGGCCCAGCTAAATTGGTTGTTTTGTACCAATGATTGGTTGCACAATTCTAGCACTTTGACAGCCAGCCAGGGATATAAGTGGATTAGTAAAATATCAAAACTAAAGAAGAGCAGAAGATCAGTGCTGGCACTAGGGGTTCCGCCGCCCTAGGCATGCCCCCCCCTCTTTGTGCTCCAAAGGAGGGGGATATTCTTCACACACTGGTGATGACATCATCATGCCAGCCAGCAGGCAAGCCTAGAGCCCTGGGCGGCGCACACGAGTGCTGTCGCACCGCCACTTTTCTTCACAGGGCAAATGTTGTTTGTGCTTGTCAGAGGCTTCAAAGGAAGCCTCCGAAGAATGCCCCGTTTTACTGCTGCCTGCTGCATTCGGGTTGAAAGTGGCTGGGCAGGCAGCACCTTCTCATTGCACTCATCAACTCTGACGTGCAATGGGAAGGTGCTGCCACCCAGCCGCTTTCAACATGAACGCAGCAGGCAGCGGTAAAATGGGGCTGTCTTTGGAGGCTTCCTTGGAAGCCTCCAACAAGCACAGGCAACATTTACCCTGAGAAGAAAAGCAGTGGTGTGGCAGCACCACTCAGGGCTCTTGGCTTGCCTGTTGGCTGGCGAGATCATGCCACATGGGAAGCAGTCGCCTGCCCTGCCCACTCCCATGCACTGCCCCTGCAGAAAACACTCTTGTGTCTGGGGCATTGCAGTTGGCTAAAATCAACAGAAGCAACCACCTGGTAACCAGAGGACTGTAAGAAGCTTGATGCTCTGCAGAAAATCTTGTGAGGAGAAAGCTGCAGGTTGGAACTCTGCAGAGAAGTTTGTGCAAATGCCTCAGTGCTTCCACTGTCCTCACTTGAACTGTATTGCTGAGAGAGAAACTGCAAGCAACCTTGAGAAGCTGCTAGCTGTAGCAAGTATTGGCCACGATAGGTAGTAAGGGTTTTTTTTTTCAGTGTTTCTTGTTTGTCTGCACACCTCTATTTTTTTTTATTCTGTCTTGTAAATAAACTACATCCTCCTTATATTTTAAGTGGAAGGAGTTCTGGTCCTCATTACTAGTCTAATTGGGTGAATTTGCACTAAGTAGCAGACAAAAAGGAACCCTCTATTTTTGTTAATGGGATTTTTTCTCTAAATTAGAAATTCTAGATACCTCCCAGAAATGTGATGTTTTGACACCTACCACCTCTTCTCTTCTCTTCTCTTCTCTTCTCTTCTCTTCTCTTCTCTTCTCTTCTCTTCTCTTCTCTTCTCTTCTCTTCTCTTCTCTTCTCCCTTTATGCTTCCACTGCCCCCTTATTTTTATTCACCGCCCCCCAATTGTACCCAAGGCTACTACTGCCCCCCATATCACCCACTTTGGGAAACACTGTTTTAGACCATACCTAAGAAAATGATTGCTTGTAATGCAGTTTCTTAGTGAACTAGGGTTGCCAGGTCTGATTCAGGAAATATCTGAGGACTTTGGGGCTGGAGCCAGGAGAGTTTGGGGGTGGAGCCAGAAGCAAGGGTGTGATAAGCACGATTGAACTCTGAAGGGAATTCTGGCCACCACATTCCTTTTAAATGCCTTCCTTTTGTTGGAAATACTGGAAGACGTTGGTCACCTTCTTTCGGAGCTCATATAATTGGACCCCCTGATCCAGTCTTTTTGAAACTTGGTGGGTATTTTGAGGAGAGGCACCAGATGCTATATTGAAAATTTGGTGCCTCTTCCTTGAAAAATAACATCCCAAGAGCCCCAGATACCCATGGATTGTTATACTCTATGGGACCAGTCTCCATAAGGTATAATGGTGTGCCCAGCAGATGTTCAATCTCCCTCCCCCCACACACTTTCTGATAACCCTGAAGTAGAGGGAGGGCCTCCAAGCCAGGGGATCCCCTGTTCCCAACTGGGGATTACACAACAAAAAATGCAAGCTAGTGACCAATTTACTAAGAAGTATATAGAAATCAGTCCAAATGTCCAAAACATGTATATTCAAGTCCCAAAGTAGTGTGGTGACAAGCCAATCAATTAAGTACTTGTTTCTTTCCAGTCTTCATCAGACCTGGGACCACTAGCAAAAGCAAATATTATACAAAAATATCAGAAGGACATTCAGATACCACCAACCCTCTTCCAGTGCTTACATATTGATTCAATTATATAGATTCTTTACACAATTTTCAAAAAAGAGGGACGCAGAGCGTCTCCAGCAGCAATTTCACATTGGCTACAGCTCAATATGTGGCTTCTTGCGCATCCTAATGGTGCAACTAACATGTTTAAAAAGGCAAACATCTCATTTACAGCTGCCATTACACAAACCTCTTAAAGGTAAAGTAACATATTTCTAATGCAACATGCTAAAAGACACAAACACCACAAACTATATCACAGCAGATACAACATACAAAATATTCCATACAAAGAATATCAAATCCCATAATTTATACAGGCAAATTAAGCACAGCACTCATAATATTATAAAGAAGACCATTCATAAAAAACATGTCAAATCATTGGCCATATTCAGTCCATATGGAGAAATGCAATTCACTGGAAGAGGGTTGGTGGTGTCTGAATGTCCTTCTGATATTTTTGTATAATATTTTCTTTTGTTAGTGGTCCCAGGTCTGATGAAGACTGGAAAGAAACAAGTACTTGATCGATTGGCTTGTCACCACACTATTTTGGGACTTGAATATACATGTTTTGGACATTTGGACTGATTTCTATATATTTCTTAGTAAATTGGTCACTAGCTTGCATTTTTTGTTGTGTAATCCATTATAGTGACCTCTCTCAAATTGTATTCTATCCCAACTGGGGACTGGCAACCCTAGCAAAGCTCTTCTTGATTAAGGCCATTTGTAAAGGCCTCAACTGATCGCAAATGAGGGTTTCCTGTTGAGCACATGATGGCTTTTGAATATGTTACTGATATTATTTCTCTAAAAATTCTTATTAGAGCCCAGCCATCTGGTGCCTGAGGGGCAGCTCTAGAAAAAGCAGCTTGGTATTATGAAGGTTCAGTAAAGGCTTTTATTAGGGGAGCAAATATTTGGTTGCCTGCATCTCATGCTGTTCACCATTATGCCTGGCCCAACTGGAGTTTGTTGGCTTCCCACAAACCAGGATTCTAAACTCTGGGATTCTTTTTCTTTGGCAATTTACCAGCTTTTGGGTGATTGAGGCAGTTTAATTGGGACAACTTTTGGAAGTTATGGTTAAGCCCAGATCTCAGAATTTGAATCTGATGCTCTTTGATTTGGCTATTTGTAATCCCCCCCCCCTTTGTTACCCATTGAGCATTTGAGATCAGATGAATTATGTATTTAAATTATTTTCAAACTGCAAATGAAAAAAATTACATGAATGGACAAAGCTGCCTTATACTGAATCAGTCTATTGAGATATCTAGCTCAGTATTGGGCTTGCCAACTCCAGATTGGGAAATTTCTGCAGATTTGGGGGTAGAGCCTGGGTAGGGCAGGGTTTCAGGCGGGGAGGGGCCTCAGCATGGTACAATGCCATAAAGTCCACCCTCAAAAGCTTCTATTTCCTCCAAGAAACCTGATCTCTGAAGTCTGGAGACCAGTGTTAATTCCAGGAGATCTCCAAAGTCTACCAGGAGGTTGGCAACCATACTTAGTATCATCTGCTCTTAATTGGAAGTGGCTCTCTGGAGCTTGGGCAGAGGTTTTTCAAAGCATTTGCTACCTGAGATCCTATATGTAGAAGTGCTGGGGACTGAACCTGGGGTTTTCTTTAATGAAAGCACTTGCTCTGTTGTGGGGATGTGGCCCCCCTTGTCTACTTACGCTGGAGTGAGACCTCAAGATGGTGGGGTACTTCCCCATAGTCCATATTGTTCAGGCACTTCCAAGTGATATTCAGATATTCTGCTTGCATAAATTGTTGTTGTTGTTTTAGCATTTGCGTGTGTGCTTGCATGTCTGGAAGTCATGGTGACTTCTGGTGATCTCTAGTGGAGCTTGGACATTCAGAGAGGTGGCTAGGCAGCCTGCCTCTGTGCCATGACCCTGGTATTCCTGGTCTCCAGGGTTGTTGGGTTTTTTAGCAGGAATGCACAGGAATGCAGTTCCAGCTGGCTTGGTGTCAGGGGGTGGGGTCTAATATGCAAATGAGTTTCTACTGGGCTTTTTCTACCAAAAAAAAAAAAACCTGGAGGTCTCCCTTCCGAGTACTTGCCAGGGTCGGTCCTGCTTAACTTCCAGGATCTGACAAGATCAGGCTTGCCTGGGCTTTCCAGGTCAGGGCACATAAATTGTTCTTTATGATTAATCCAATGTTTCCCAATGTTACAATATAGGGGATTCTATGACTCCATTCTCTTTGCATAGGACAGCCTCTGCTGCGAAGTACATTTTCTCTGCTGCTAGCTCTTCCCTATGTCAGTATTTTTCAGTGAGCTCTCACATGGGTAGAAGTACTAGCAGTGGAAGAAGTGCGTTCCACAGCAGAGGCTGTCCAGCATGCACAGAATACAGTCATAGGATCCAAGCCTTGGCTGGATTCTCCTTCTGCACTTGGCTCCACTCCGATTGCCTCCATGGAATTACCATTCACTTCTGCTTCTGTAAACTGAGAGAAGCCATGTGTATTATGTCCTTGGTTGTAAATTTGAAAAAAAGAAGAAGAGAGAATTGCATTTGAATACATCTGTCTCCCCACTGGCCAGAGCTGCACAGAAATTGGGGTTTTTTTCAGTCCATTGCTTGAACAGTCCATATTAAGGAAAGATTTGTGAATTGACAGAGGGCATTAACAATCTTCTCCTTGTCACACAGTGTATTTTTCAACATATTTCTTCAAGGAAGTATATCTTTTTCATTGCATAAGAACTCAAAGAAAAACAGCTTTGGGGTCAGTCCAGGAAGTGTTCAGCATATCACTATGTATTGAACATATGAATCAGCTTCCATCGAGCCAGACCACGGGTTCATTTTGCACAGTACTCTTAACTCCAGCAATCCAAGCTCTTGGGTAGAAGATTTTCCCAGCCCTACTGCCTGAGATCCCTTTTTAAGCTGGGCATTCCAGATATCAAATCTGGGGGGCCATGGTATGCCCTGTGCCATTTTTGAGTTCTGGAGAAGTCAGAAAGCTCATATAATTTTGATTGGTCTTGATAAACAGGATGACGTGCCTTTTGTTTTTGGGTTTTTCTTGGGAACCAGCACAGCTACACGGAATTTCTGTTGATTTATTAGCTATTTATTTTTAAAGTTTTCTTCTCATGCCACAACTGGAGGGTTCTTGGGGGTGGCATCAGATCCAAGTGGCAAGCAATCAATAAAACGTAAATAAAACAGAACAAGCACTGACCTAAGGCCAGCCCCTAAAGGATAAGACTTTTGTACCAATGTCCCCTCTAAGCTGTAGAGTCTTGTGAGCAAAAACTCTACTTTGTGAGCTGCTGGTATTAAAGTTATGAGCTACTGCATAAATTATTGTGCTCTGGGACCATTTTTCCTGAGCTAAGACAAAAAGGTGTGAGCTGGAGGCTAAAAATCTGTGAGCTAGCTCACACTAACTCAGCTTAGAGGGAACACTTTCTGTAGCCTTTCATACAGTTATGGCTACTTTGACCTCATGTCTGGGCTTGAAACAAGAAGCCTTTGCAGAAACATCTAAATAAATATTACTGTAGAAAAAATCTCATTCGTTACTGTGTGCTTATGGCAGCTCATTGCAATTCTGTTTTTCAGATATATTACAGAGTTGTCAGAGACATTGAACCTGGAGAAGAACTCCTTCTGTTCATGAAGACGGAAGACTATTCACATGAAACAATGGCACCAGACATTCATGGTCAGCAGTTTCTTATGGCACTTACCAAATTTTATACCAGAACTTCCCTAATAATAAATGCTTAGGAGAAGCATATCTTCTTGCATTCATGGAAACCCTATTGAGAATGACAACCAATTTGCTTTACAGAGGAGCGTCAGTATCGGTGTGAAGACTGTGACCAGCTGTTTGAGTCCAAGGCACAACTGGTGGACCATCAGAAATTCCCATGCAGCACACCTCACTCAGCATTTTCCATGGTGGAAGAGGAATTTCAGCCAAAGCTTGACAAGGAGAATGACCTCCATGATATGCAAGATATCCAAGAGTGCAAGGAGTGTGATCAGGTGTTCTCGGATGTACAAAGGTAGGAATTGGGCATTTTAAAATGAAAGCAACTATGCAGAGATGGTCAGATTTGGGAATATCAACAGCCTCCTTTTTATATTGATTCATCTATCTCAGTATCATCCATTCAGATTCAGGTAGCAAAGGGCAAGATTCAAGTCCACTGTCCAGAAGCACCTTAAAGAACAAGATTTTTCAAGGGTACAAGCTTTCAAGAGGCAATTTTTTGTCAGCTTTGACTCTAGAAATCTGGAAGATTTTGATGCCCTTTAAGGTGCTACTAATGTCAAATCTTGCTTTTCTAAAGCAGACCATCATGGCTGCCCAACCGCCCACCATCTTGAGGTAGAGAAAGTTCTTTCCCAGCACCTGCTACCTGAGAATCTTTAACTGGCAATGCCAGAGACTGAACCTGAGAGCTTCTGCACTCAAAACGTAGGTTCTACCCCTGAGCCTTGGCCGCTCCCTGCTAGCAAGCAGAGTAGAATTTCCATTGGCTGGCAAGAGGATATATGACAAATCAAATACATTTTGTCTAATGCATAGATAGATAGATAGATAGATAGATAGATAGATAGATAGATAGATAGATGTTAGCAAAGTTCACTTTTCTGAGTAGAAATTTTGGTACAGAATTATATGAACCTGTAAAAAAATTAGAATACATAGCAGACCTCTTCAATTTGTGTTCTTTTGGAAGAAACTGTAGGGTCATGATCTGGTCCCTAACATGGAAGTACGCACTCTTCACAGAATGATAAACTTGTGTCACGTCCCCCTCCCCACACCCTGTGGCCGTACATAAAAGGGGTTAGCTCATGAAGCTAACAAAACCTTATTAACAAAATCATTTAGTACAAGGCCAAGTATTCCCGTATGTATACACATAGGCTGGAAAAAAAGGGGGGGGGGGACAATTTCTTGGATGCATCTTGAAAACAATCCTGTGAAAAGTCAAGCCCCACCCTTCCTTGTTAGAATCGTGGGAACTGGGACACAATGCTGGGAATTAGGACATTAAGATGCTTCTCTTATATTCAAATGTAGCACTCATAAAAAGCATGAATCTTAAGGGGAGGGGTGCATAAAGATTATTGTGGCTGTCAGCCCCATCGTGCCTGCCTCCATACATAGAAAGCTCCTTTGTGGGTAAAACTGACAAATTATATGCAGAACATATCAGATTTCATCTATACAACCCATATGTTTACTTCTTGTCCACCATAAATACTGAGAACAAAGTCATGATACTACATGCATTGATTGTATATAGTTTTAGAATATCTGGTATCAAAACCTTAGCTCTTTAGTTGACAACAGTATAACAAAGGATCTCCGAAAGACAGCCTAGGTACTACATGTGTGTCTCCTTGCTTGCCTAGCTGATAGTTTAAGCACATCAGCCAAAGCCCAAAAAATTTTTTTTCTTAGAAATTATCCTTTTTAATGTACCTTATCCAGCCCTGTCCCATCAACTCTGAGAGAAACTGACCATGTGACACTTCTGTAGGTCAACTGATCACCTGCCTGAGTCCTATGGCACTTCAGTAGGTCAGCCATCCACAGGGCTACAACACAACTGAAAAAGAGTCCATAAATAGTCTAGGGGTGACAGTGGTGGGCAGAGTCAGGACTGGTTTCCACATTTAGCCATGATCCTTATCTAAAATCAGGGCTTTTTTTGAGCAGGAGTGAACAGGAAGACAGTTCTGTCTGGCTTGGCATCAGGCGGTATGGCCTAATATGCAAATGAGTTGTGCAAGAAAAACACAACCTTGGAGGGAAGATGTCTGGACTTTACACAATAGATGGACAAGAGTTGTACTTTTCTCGACCTGAAAACTCATCTTTTGAGAAGACCTTAAAGGGTCATTAAAGGCTTGAAGCAAACTCCAGGGGTGGGGGGGGGGGGAGGGTGGAATCCCATGAAGAGAAATTATAAATTACTTTGCTGGTGTGAGTGAGAGAAGCGGGAAATTATCCCCGAGGCAGCCCAGCTGAAAAACATTTAAATTATTTAAAAGCTGGTACATGACAGGAACAGTTGAAGGCAGAAGAGATTGCTAGCATATATACACGCTTGTGAGCATATGTAATTAATAGGAACCCCTCCCTCCAAAAAAAGAAAGTACTACTTTACATCTGCGTTGGGGAATAATAGTGAAACCAACAGTAAATTTGACGTTAAATATTATGAAAGGAAACAACAGTCATATTAACTTAAGATGAGAAACATGACAAATTTAGTAGTGGCAGATCAGAGTCTTTGAAGAGATTCAAAAGAAATCTCAGTCTCTTGGCTTTTATAGAATGAAAAGCAGTCAATAGATAGAACATCCATTGGGGAGGGGCTGTGACTCAGTGATAGAGCATCTGCTTAGCATGCAGAAGATCCCAGGTTCAAGCCCTGGCATCCCCAGTTAAAAGGACCGGGCAGTAGGTGATGTGAAAGACGTCTGCCTGAAACCTTGGAGAGCCACTGCCAGTCTTAGACAGTACTGACCTTGATGGACCAAAAGTCTGATTCAGTGTAAGGCAGCTTCATGTGTGTAACATTGCTAAAACTGACAATATCCCATTCGATTGGTACATGCTGGAATGAAGAAGATACCAAGTGAAAGCATCTTCTTTTGAATATTATAGAAAAGATGCATTGGCTATGTTTACAAAGGGTACATACCTAAAGGCATTCTCTCTCTCTCCTCCCCCCCCCCCCCAAATGAGAACTGCTTTTTACAGCTATTTTTTCTGAGAGCAGGAAGTCTTTGGATCCAACCCAATAGCAATAAAACAAACTAAAGAGCTGCAGGTATTAAAGAACTAGCAGCAGATAAACAAGGATACAAGAGTTACCCCTGATTTTAAAAAACAACACATAGTCATTAAATGTCCACGGTGGACTTGTTTTGAACATTTTTGAGAACACCAGAAAAATGTAAATTAAAAAAAAAACCCTTTCCTTAGCTATCCAGCTTTTAGAGACTACACACAATAAAAGGAATGTTTGCATAAAGAATGTTGATTTAATTCTAATCTACCTCCTCTCTAATTTAAGGAAGAAATGAATTGTGGCAAAAGTATTATTTTTCAAATAATTAGGTTGTTTCATTATATAAAATAATTTCTTGCTAGATCCTTGGAATTTTTGGCCTTTCTTGTGACTCTTTTGAACATTCTAGTGCATCTCCTATATTATAATCTGTGGGGGGGGGAATCAGTAAGAGGTATGCATTTTCAGATATGTGTACATTGTTATTCAGTAAAGATAAATTTAAAACAATGTTCATTCCTAGGATTTGTATAATTAAATATTCTATTTATTTTACAATGACTGTGACTCTGAGTTAATAACATCTGTCTTCCTCACCTCTTTATTTTTAGAGAATAGCAGGAGAAATCTCTGATATTCCTATAACCTTTAATGTATCTTTACAGCTTAGAAAAGCACATGCTATCCCACACCGAAGAAAGGGAGTACAAGTGCGACCAGTGCCCCAAAGCCTTTAACTGGAAATCCAACTTGATACGCCACCAGATGTCACATGACAGTGGGAAGCACTATGAATGTGAAAACTGTGCCAAGGTACAGTGAATTTGTAGGGTGCCTGGGATTTTTCCATTACATGTTTCATGAGGTCCGGGATTAAATTCAGCACAGACTTTAACACCAAAGGGCATGATCAGCATCCTTGTGATGGATTAATTACTGGGCTGTACCACTTCATACCAAACATTTGTTGTTGTTTTTGCCATCGAGTCACCACTGAGTTATGGTAACCCAATATAGTTTTCAAGGCAAGTGAGGCAGTTTGCCATTGCCTGCCCCCACGTCACAACCTTGGTGGTCTCCCATCCAAATACTAGCCAAATGCTACCCTGCTTAGCTTCCAAGATCTCCCAAGATAAGGCTAGCCTGGTCTATCCAGGTCAGGGCTGGTAGAGGACTGAATATAAAGGTAGAGAACTGAATATTTGCATACAATGACATCTAATATATACTGAACACCATCTGAAATGAAACAATATCAACTGATATTAGCACCAGACTGTTTTAACTGTTTAATTTTTAATTTATGATGTAAGTAATGTGAGTGAATTGTTTTGATTTTACTGGTTGTGAGCCGCCCTGAGCCTGCTTCAGTGAGGAGGAGGGGCTATAAATCCAATAAACCTTAAATCTTACCCTTTTACACACACACAAACACAAAAATAGTTCTGAATAGTTGGGGGAGGGATGGTGGCTCAGTGGTAGAGCATCTGCTTGGGAAGTAGAAGGTCCCAGGTTCAATCCCTGGCATCTCCAAAAAAGGGTCCAGACAAATAGGTGTGAAAAAACCTCAGCTTGAGACCCTGGAAAGCCGCTGCAAGTCTGAGAAGATAATACTGACTTTAATGGACCAAAGGTCTGATTCAGTATAAGGCAGCTTCATATGTTCATATAAACTAGATATTCAAGAAAATTATAGAGCCTTCTCCATGACATGCATCTTTGAAATGTGCAGGGAGATTTTTTTTTTAATGTATAAAAGCACTGACGAGTAAGACTACACTTCCTGCTGCCTGAGGTGGTACAGTCCAGCAACAGGTACATCACGGGGGGTTTTGATAGTGGTCCTCGGTTCTCAGAGTTTAGGAGAATGGTAGACTGTGTACTTTTGCATGTATAAGAATACGCAGATGCAACAGAATCTCTGTTTGAGATCTGGGAGAGCTAGGTTGAAAAAACATTAGTGACTGGATTAAGGATTAGTTCTCACCTGACGTAAGAGAATTGTTGATATGCCACAGGAAATGTCACAGTACAAATGCCAAAACTAGTGTCATAGGGCTTCTTGAGGCATAACATCACAGCATTTTATACTACAGAACTGAAACTGCGACATGTTTATGAGATTATTTCAGGGTCATAACTGAAGCATAATTGTGTGTGTGTGTGTGGGGGGGGGGAGATTGACCATTTGTAGGAGATTATATCAGAACATCTTGGGAGATACTGTTTATTTTGGTAGCATTTTGCTATTTGACATAGCTTTAGATAATGCATGTACAATTTTCCCACTGAGACTGATTCCATAAATGTTAACAAAACCCTTGAAATTAGAGATGAGGTGGGGAAAATCCCTAGCGATCATATTGTCATGACCCAAGATGGCTTCCATTTTGTTTTATGCCCAAGGCAGCTGCAGCAATCCAGAGATGGGAATGACTGTGCATACACACACACACATCTATAACAGGACAAGTATGAGCTGTGAGTAAACAGTGTAGATAGGAACTTCTAAGTATTAACTGTGCAGAGTTATAACTGTTACAAGTATTAACTGTTACAAGAGGTTCCCAGCGCCTTACTTCTGTGAATTAAGTTTCTGGGTTTGTTTGATTGGTATTCATGACACTTAAATGGACCTGACATTGCTTCCACTTAAAGTCAAAGGAGGTGGAAAACCTTTTGTCCTTTCTCCCAGTTTTGCCCATTTTAGGACCTGTACAATCCTATGAAATTGCTGTTTCCCCCCTCGCCCCTGTTGTTTGCATCAAAGTTTCTTGTTTAATCAGTACTCATTTCCTAGCAGGTTTTCACGGACCCCAGCAACCTCCAGAGGCATATACGTTCGCAGCACGTCGGGGCTCGTGCACACGCTTGTCCAGAGTGTGGCAAAACATTTGCTACTTCTTCAGGCCTCAAACAGCACAAACATATCCACAGCAGTGTCAAGCCTTTTATATGTAAGTCTCATGCTTCTGTGTCCTTTCTGTTTCCAAGCAAGAAGCATTCACACTCAGATAAGCATGCTCATCTGGCCCGTAGCCATGAGGGGGCCTGTGGGGGCCCTGCCCCCAGCTTTGGGCCAGAGGCCCCTGGGTGCTGCTGCAGCAGCTGTAGGGCCACGGCGGTCCTTTCCTAGCCCACCGTGTCCTTCCCCACTCTCCTTCCCCACAACTGAAATTGTGGGGGAAGGGCAGTGCTGCAGCTGCCAGCCTTTTGTGCTATTTAAAGGGCCCGTCGATCAGTTTCACTGCCCTTCCTGCTCAATATGTGTCACAGGGGAGGGGGCAGCAGAGGGGAGAGCGGCCCCTTGAAAGCTGCAGCTACTGCTGCTGCTGCCTCCTCCCCCTTCCACTGGGGGGGCCCCCAAAATTTTCTAATCCTGGCTATGGCCCTGATGCTCATGCTGAAAGATTAACTCTTTCATTAAAATTAAAGGGTCTAAAAAGCTGTGGCTGGATGGGGACTTTGGTCAGAAGAACCAGCCGTTGTGTTGGTGCAAGATCCCAAACTATCTACCACCCTGGCAAGCCATTTACTTACTATTATCAACCTCTGTTGTAAGTGGCTTAGCTCAAGAAGCATTGTCTAGGTGTACTTTTGGGCTCTAACCTACAAAAATCATGAACAGTATAATTTCTAGTTTTAACACATTGTCATTGTACTCTGTTTCTTTTCCCCCAAGCAGATATTCACTTTAGTGTTCCCTATAGAAATGTGGAAATGATATAGCTTTATCGTTCTAATATTCTGGGGCCCTTGGCCTGATGGGATTTATTTGTGATCTCCCTGGTGCTTTTCAGGGGGCAGAGTGGGAAGTTAAAATGGCCCAGGAACAAGCCAGGCTGAATAACCCTTGATATGCCATAAACCATTGATGCTGGAACCACTCAGTTCAGAAAGGATTGCTAGTGCAACAGTGACTGTCAACTGTTGCAGACACCACCGGCCAGATCTTAGCTGAACAGACCCTCACCCTGCAGCACTGACAGGGCTTGACTCTACATGCTTCTGGCCCCCAGTCGCCCACAGGAAACTTCCCTCTTAGTTAAATATCCAGTTTGCTCCTTTGTTCTTTGCAGGTGGGCACCTTTAAATAGCTCACAGTTGTGAATGCAGTGGCTGTTCCTGTGTTAAATAACAGCAGAGCAATGGACATGGCCTGTTTGGCTTGAATGACTGGAAGTTTGCTGTCTCACGGGCTGGCTCCAATGTAACCAGGGTTGGGCACTTTGTAAATGAACTTTACCCTGATGTAGATGGCCCAGGCTAGCCTGATCTCATCAGCTCTCCCAAGCTAAGTCGAGTCAGCCCTAGTTAGTACTTGGATGGGAGACCACCAAGAAGTCCAGGGGTGCTGTGCAGAGGCAGCCAATAGCAAAACCACCTCTGCTTATCTCTTGCCTCAGCAGCCTATGAGATCACCATAAGTCAGCTGTGACTTGACAGCGCTTTCCACCACAAGCAAGCCTCAGGATCAGACACTTCCTCCTCTTCTCAGTCATTGCAATGCCCTCCCTCCTCCTCCTGTTTTGAGGCAAACTGTAGTTTGCCTCAAAACATATAATGTCAAACTATGGTTTGTTGCAAAAATCAAGGAATCTGAGCACACAAGGGAGGAGACAGCATGTGAGCTTGTGGCTTGGTCACAGATCAACAAACCATGACATGATATTTTATTGTATTTTACTTTATTTATATCCTGCCTTTCACCAATGGGGGCCCAAAGAGGCTTACATCATTCTCCTCTCCTCCATTTTGTCCTTACAACAACCCTGTGAGGTGGGCTGGACTGAGAGTTGTGTGACTGGCCCTAGGTCACCCAGGAAGCTTCCATGACACAAGTAGGGATTCAAACCTGGATTTCCCAGATCCTGATCCAACATTTTAAACACTACACCATGCTGGCTCTCATATGATTTGAGCCACTATATATATGCATTATACAAAACCTAAGTACATCAAACCTCTTGTCACACATTTCAGTTTTGGGGCCTCATTGTATCTGACCGAAGAGCTGTGACCTCAGAGCGCAAGGTGGCAGACACAGTTCTCTCTTGCCCATGTTATCCTCACAGTAAGCCCATGAGATGCATTAGACTGAGAAAGTGTGACTGGTTCAAAGGTTACCTGGTGAGCTTCACAGAAGTATGGAAGTTAAAACTAAGAAGTCCCGGCTCCTTGCCCTACTCCCTAGCCACGACGCCATAGTGGCTTTCATCACGCATTAACTGCCTTCTGTATAGCAAGAACTTTAAGCATTATGGCATAGAGTTGAGCCTTCACCACAGGAATGTTGTTTTTGGTTCCTGTGCAGGCCAGCTTTTAGAGGAGAGCTCTCTGGTGTTTCTGCTGCATGTTTCATGTCAGAAGCCTCCGGGTATCTGAGGCTCCATGGGCAGTTCTGGAAATACTTTCATAACCTCATTTTATATTGTGTGCTCTGGCAAGTTTCCCCCAGCCCAAGTCTAATTATGCTTTGAACCTTTTGTAAGTTTATTTATTTTTTCTTAATGTAGCCCCAGGAAGAAAAGAAGAGCTACTGGTGGATGTGACTAATAAAATGTAAGAAGATTCCACCAAAATGAGCTTCCCTTTAGCAAACCACTGGAAAAAAACTGGACTCTTTCCAGATCATTGCTAATTTCAAAACAGGGCTCAAAAATGAAGGAAGGACTCTTTATACATAAACACAACCTAAAATCCTTCTTGACCTAATCATAATAGAGTGTTTCATTAGCTGTCCTCCTCCAGAATTAAGGTCATAAAAGTCCTTATCATGTATCATCTTCCATCCTAATTAAATGTCTAGAAATGAATTATATACAGCATTTACGTCTTACACTTCCTGCCAAAGTTTTATCTCCACTGCAGCTTACAATTCCATACTGTAATATCTAAAATATTACCTATAACATTTTAATTGTGTATATATAACATAACAACCTTAAAATATTAATCGAAATCTTAAACCAAGAAGCTAACTGTAGTAGCCTTAGAACAACCTCTACGCAGAAGTAAAAATAACTCAATATTTCACTCCATGAAAACATAGTTATGAAAAGTTGGGGGGAGTTGCTGAGATTAAGCTGCCTTTTTATCCACATCTTGTCTTCAAGCTAGTTAAACTATTAGGTAAAATCAGGGCTTTTTTTTTTCTTAGCAGGAACACACAGGGACACCGTTATGGCTGGCTTGGTGTCAGGGAGTGTGGCCTAATATGCAAATGAGTTCCTGCTAGACTTTTCCTACAAAAAAGCCCTGTGCCAAAAATGGTGACATCAGGGGTGTGGTCCAATATGCAAATGAGCTCCTGCTGGGCTTTTTCTACAAAAAAAAAGCTCTGAGTAAAATAAATTACAGAGGAGAGGAGTCAAATTTCCATCTTCCTCATTATACAAATGAGCTTCTTCTTGTGATTATTGTGTTTATTTTGCCCCTCACATTAAATTTCTTTGCTGGTCATAAAACAGCAGCTGTTGCCTCATCACTTAAACAGGAGCAGCTATACTTCCATTGTGAGATTCCCACTGTGGGATGTTATCATACCAACCACAGAATGGGCTGTGTTGTTGAACTTTTAAATAACTGAAGGAAGAAATCAAAAGAAGAAGCCTGCATCTGGGGGGGGGGGGTGTTTTCCACATGTGTGTGTGTGGGGAGGACTGTGGCTGTCTGAAGTTCATGCAATGTGGGCATGTGCAACTTTTCCTTACCCTTGCAGCATTATGTCATGAAAAATTCTTGATTTTACCCTTTTGTTTAGGTTTTGCAGTTGTGCCCAGTGCCCACCACCATGTGTCAAAATTCTGAAGGCTCAAAAATGTTGGAGACCCCAGGGCTTTTTTTGCAGCAGGAACTCCTTTGCATATTAGGCCACACACCCCTGATGTAGCCAATCCTCCTGGAGCTTACAGTAGGCCCTGTACTAACACTGTAAACTCTTGAAGGATTGGCTACATCAGGGGTGTGTGGCCTAATATGCAAAGAAGTTCCTGTTACAAAAAAAAAAAAAGCCTTGGAGACCCCTAATCTAAAGGATAGTGTGCTTGTTATTTGTTTGTTTATATATTTATTTCAGTGCTATATTTGATTTAAGTGGAGCAAAATTCTTATAAAGTAGTTACTTTACACTCCTATGAACTCGATGTAAAGATAGCTGTTTACACTGACTGGCAGAGCTGGCATGGAATACTCTGTCATTCTGGGAATTAAACAGTTTACCCCACCCAGTTTCTGTGAAGCAGATGAACATTGTCAGTTGAGGAGTAAAATATCACATCAGGGCAAGTCAAGAATGAGAAATAAATCCTGGGGCATAGGGAGGTTAAAGGACTGAAGAGCTAAGATGTAAGATGATTAAAAGATGGGTAGGCAGAATAACAATGGCTCAAAAGTTAATGAATGGGAGTGGAGACTGAACTAAATTTCTTCTACTGATTTGAACCATTCAGACAGTTCTTTGACTACAGATTTCTTGTCAACTAGAATCATCTAAAAATTCCAGCTCTGCTGACCTGCAGCATTCTAAATATTCCTGTTGCTGCCAAAGCTGGATCCTAGGATTGCCTATGACCAGTGTTCCTTCTAAGCTGAGTTAGTGTGAGCTAGCTCACCATTTTTTAGCCTCTGGCTCACACATTTTTGTGTTAGCTCATGAAAAATGCCCCCAAAGCAAACTAATTTATACAGTAGCTCACAACTTTAATGCTAGTAGTTCACAAAGTATAATTTCTGCTCACAAGACTTCACAGCTTAGAGGGAACATTGCCTATGACTTCTCCTGTTGCAATGCAGGATGAAACCTAAATGAGGGCAAGAGAATGAAGAGATGCTTGGGATTTTTCTAAAATGTCCCAAATACCCTTCCCTGGATTGAATTAAAATTCAGTGAATTGAGGCACTCCGAGATTCACTGTGCCCCTTCCCCCTGTCTGCAATATGGAGCTCCTTAAGTGCCCTTTCTTGTGGAAGGGTGGGATGAAAATGAAATAAATATCTGCAGGTCCCCTCTCTCCTTTTTCCCCAACCCCATAGCCATAGTCACCATTAGTATAAATATCCAAAGCCTTAATCCTTCATTAGTATTAACCAAAGTATTGATTAACCCGGTTAGTCTCTGCCCAAATAAATTCTTTTGCAAAAATGAATATTTGAAATGCAAGTGTAAATATTTGTTAAAACGAATATTTAGAATGCAAGTGGAAGGTAGCTTCAGACATTGCACGAACCAACATGAAAAAGGATACACCGTTGGCCCACGTATCTGTTTTTGTAGCATCTCTGGGGAAAATTTTTCCTCTGTTGTGAAACGCTGCCTCCCTGCTGCTTCTGTAATGTATTTATGTCACTCCAAAGGAGTTTGGGTCACTTTTAATCCTTCCCAATTCCGTGTCTTGCCCCTCCTGTTCTGATACCAAGCTAAACAGCATGTTGTGGTTTTCCCTATTATGCAAGTCTTTATATTGAATACAGAAACAGCTCCCAAAGCAATCTCCACTGAAAGGATTTTAAGCTGGCTATGTTGCACAACTAGGCCGTGGAACCCAGGCCAGACACACAGTGTGGAGGTGTGGGGTCAAACAGGAAGCCCATTTAATGGAGAGAGGGGCCGGACTGCAGTTTCATATCAGCCCGTGGGGACTTGTGGTTCAGGCTCTTGAGAACTGATGATCAGCTTCCTGTAGCTTTCGAATTAACTTCTTCACTACACAGGAACATACACTATACATTCATCAAGGGAGCAGTCGAATGAATCTGTGTAAGCCTCCAGTCTCAATAATATATCAACATGATTTTTAATGGCTTAAAAGAATCCCTCTGAGGCCCATGGGCCTGCCCTCGGATTTCTTTATTTATTTGTGCTTAGGCTTATTTAAAGCTAGTGAAGAACATAATTAACAGGACCCTGTTACAAGCATCCTTTTAATGATTTGTGTTTCTCTGCACAATATCAGAGGGCAGTCTTTTAAAAAAAATATTTGTGAAAATAAAATAATTAGTGAACAATAGCTTCCCAGCCATATAGGGACCGTGCATATACTGCAGCTCAAGTTTCATCTTTTAAAAGGAAATTCAGATGCTCTGCCACTCTTTTAAAAATTAAAAGTCATGGGAAAATCCATCTCTGGTTTTTAATTTTTTTTTTTTATTAATTTGTGCAGGCAAAAACCAAAGTGCAACTGTGATTTTTGAAACTCAAGGGGTGATGGACTGAAGGAACAAAAAAAAACCTTAGGACAATTACCAATAATTGCCATGTAATTACAGAACAAAAGAATTTAAGGATCACATGTCAGGCTAGGATTTTGTGAGCGATTGTGGCTGGGGGTAGAGGGTCACCTCGAGCAGAGATATCTGGTTCCCAGCAAAAAGGCCACACACCACGCTGTACCTTCCCCGTCTGTTTATGGCAACTGTCTCTCGTTACAGTATGCTGCCCTAGCTTGGGAGAAAACTCACCAACACCATCTCACCAACACAAAGGTAATTACACACTGCCTGCCTTCATAAAACCTCCAGCTTGCCCAAATAGAAACCACATGCTGGAACAGAAGAGATGGGGGAATGTATTAAAAATACCACTTAACAGTGATTTGTTTAATAAGCAGAAAATATGCAAACCTTTTTTTTTGCACTCTGAGCTAATTTCTTCTTACTGAACAACTGAAGGTTTAAAACATTGTGGGCAGGTTGGTGGTGAAACAGCTCAGGGACCAATAGAAGGTGCTCTGGGTCAAAAATAGTTAACAAAAGTCTAAAGGCCAGGAAATGAGAGCTCTGGTTTGGAAACCTGAAATAGAGGTAAGAATGTAGAATATAGATCCTTATTAGATGTTGGGGGTGGGGGCGGGGATGCCACATTAAATACCTGTTGCTTTAATAGGTCAACCCCTCCATATGCTCTCAGCTTCAAGCAAAAGCTTTCATGGAATTTGCAATAATAATCAAAGAGACTGATAGGGCTGGGGTGGGGTTATGAATACAGGAGCCTGTCTTACAGTCAGGACTTTTTTTGTAGCAGGAACTCCTTTACATATTAGGCCACACCTCCCCGATGTAGCCAATCCTCCTGGAGCTTACAGTGGGTCTTGTACTAAGCGCCCTGTAACCTTTTGAAGGATTGGCTACATCAAGGGTGTGTGACTAATATGATGATGATATTGGATTTATATCCTGCCCTCCACTCCAAATGTCAGAGTCTCAGAGCGGCTCACCATCTCCTTTATCTTTCTCCCCCATAACAGACACCCTGTGAGGTGGGTGAGGCTGACAGAGCTCTCCTAGAAGCTGCCCTTTCAAGGACAGCTATGTAAAAGCTACGACTGACCCAAGGCCATTCCAGCAGCTGTGAGTGGAGGAGTGGGGAATCAAGCCTGGTTCTCCCAGATAAGAGTCCTCACACTTAACCAATACACCAAACTATGCAAAGGAGATCCTGCTACAAAAAAAAAGCCCTGCTTACAGCCAATCAGACCAACAACCCATTTAGCCCAGCATTACCTACTCAAATTGGTAGAGTCATTACAAAGTCTCAGGCAGAGAAAGATCTTCCCAGCCTTGAGATCCTCTTCATTAGAACAGCCAGATTTTTATAACGACTCCCACCCATCCCAGGGTTACCTCCTTCACTATGCTTTGTCTCATGGCACACTTGTGCTAGTCTAGAAATGGAGTTTACTTAACCCTTCACAACAATTCATACTCTGCCATCCATTTCACAATTTTTCTCCAACCTTGCCAAGCTATGAGCCACATGAGTCCTACCTGCCTGCACAACAACATGGGCATTTCTCTTTAAATCTTTTAGTCCAGGCATCTCAGCCCAGCCTAGTCCTGTTTCTGTTTCAGCACCGCAACTGCAGCTCGTGCCTGCGGATCATTCTGCAGACCAGTCAAGAACTTTGCTTTGCTTTAGGCAATTGAATTAATGCCATAAAAATCAATCGCGGGAATGCTTCTGAAAGTTCAGAGGACTGTTGATAGAAGGAGGCTATTTGCATAAAGTGTGCAGCGCATTAGGCACAGAAAGGAAAAAAATGTTCCAAATTCAATTTACTGATCCAACGATTTAACGATGAGATTCCATAGATGTTTCATCTGACTTGAACGTGGCCTCAAATAAAAGGAAAAATCACCACGCTTAGAAGACAAATCCAAACCCATTTGTATTCTCATGTGGGCAAGGTTTTGTTTTTGTTTTTTTTAAAAATTAAGAATTTCTTTAGCCAGAACATTCCTTGTGAATAAAAGATACCATACAGGAACATCAGCCAATATAGGGTGATAACGTCCTTCCTGCATCGTACAGCAATTTGGCTTTTCTCCAGTCCTGCAAATACTGCTCTTCTGTTGTCTGAGAGATACCACACGATCCACACCAGGTGGAATCAGGCCCTTCTCAAACAATGGATGTCTTTGTTGTTGTGATGGGAACAGACAGCTACAAGAGTAAACATTTAAGACATGACAACAAGCAGGCAGGTTTCTCAAGGGTAAGCTTTATAAGAGCAGGAAGGTTAGCACCGGCAGCGGTGCGAGTGGAAGTCAGAGGACGTGATTATAGTTCATGGGAACCAAGAGTGCAGGATGGGATACATTCAATTCAGTTTCCTTTGCGGGCTTAAAATAGATCCATTGTAAATTATGTCAATCTGTCTGAAACCACGAGAATAATTGTTAAGAAGGTCTCAGAATTCACAATGTGCATTGTTGTACGGCTTTGATGTGTGAAGGGCAAGAACCTATGATATAATGCAAGCCGAGCAAAAGTTAAGCTGCCGAAACCAAAGGAAGCTGGGGGTTTTTTAAAAAAAAAATGTAATTGGGTAATATTGCTTAACATTGATTTTGAGGAAACTCTCTAGTTATCAAAGCTAAGCGGAAACCCTGCCAAAGGTTGACACTCACTAGTGTGTTCAGTGCATTGTATGATGGTGCCAGTCGTAGTAATAAGCATAGCAAATGTCTCTCTTGATCACAGCATAGAGAACAGCCCTGCCTTATTTCTCAGAGTGGTTCAGTACTATGTCATGGCTATACTTTGAAATCAGTACTGGGACCCTCCAACTGAGGTGTTTTCTATCCAGACATTATAGAAAAGAGCAGTGAATGAAGTAAATCATGGGGTCATGTTACCAATAAACATAGAAGTGTTTCTTGCATTTTTCCCTCCTCCTCCTTCCTTCTTCAATTTATTCTGTAATCATGGCTTGTTTTAATCAGGGTCTCTACACATCACTATGGCATACGTTCAGGGACATAAGTACCCTGGAGATATGCAAAAGAGTCACATGGGGACCTGAGATTTTTGTGTCATTTCCCAGTCAACAGCAGCAATCATATTCATTATGAGCACCATACTGCTTAAAAAAGAGTCATGATTAGCAGACTGGGGGCTCTTGAATCAAAAAAGGACATATAAGCAGGGGTGGAATTCTAGTAGGAGCTCCTTCGCATATTAGGCCACACACTCCTGATGTAGCCAATCCTCCAAGAGTTTAGGCCCTCTTAGTACATGGCCTACTGTAAGCTCTTGAAGGATTGGCTACATCAGGGGTGTGTGGCCTAATATGCAAAGGAGCTCCTGCTAGAATGCCACCCCTGATCATAAGCATCTCATGTTGGTGCACATGTGCTATGGCTTTTGCAAAGAGGCTGTAAAATATTGTGAACATTAAAACATTTATATGACATTGTTGACTTTTATAGGTAATGACTGTGGGGATTTTCTCATTCTGTTGTCTCATAGCTGATTTGGATTCGGGGAGTGGCTTTCAACAAGTTCTCTGATAATCGTATTTGGCCTTTTCAATTGGCTTCAGTTTTTTAACCAGTGGTTCTAGGAAGTATATCCCAGTGGTGCTTATTTTTGCTTAAACTTGTTTAGGATGGAGCTATTTTCATGTACGGTATAAGATATTTCAGATAACTCTTATTTGAAACAGAGGGGTGGGTTCCAAGGGGGTGGGGGAAGGGGGAAGAGAAAAATGAGCATCAATCCTGAGATCTGTTGTTGTTGTTGTTGTCGTTTACACACAGGTGAGGTCTGCCATAAATCCTATACTCAGTTTTCAAACCTTTGCCGTCATAAGCGTATGCATGCTGATTGCAGAACCCAAATCAAGTGCAAAGACTGTGGACAAATGTTCAGCACTACGTCTTCCTTAAATAAACACAGGAGATTTTGTGAGGGCAAGAACCATTTTGCGGCAGGAGGATTTTTTGGTCAAGGCATATCACTTCCTGGGACCCCAGCTATGGATAAATCTTCCATGGTTAATATGAATCATGCAAATCCGGGCCTTGCTGACTATTTTGGTACCAATAGGCATCCTGCTGGTCTTACCTTTCCAACAGCTCCTGGATTTTCTTTTAGCTTCCCTGGCCTATTTCCTGCAGGCTTGTACCACAGGCCACCTTTGATACCTGCTAGTTCTCCTGTTAAAGGACTTCCAAGCACAGACCAAACAATCAAAAGTCAAAGTCCCCTCATGACACATCCTCAGTCACTGCCAGCTACCCAGGATATTTTGAAGGCACTAAATAAGCACCCACCTAACCTAAGTGACAATAAGCCAGTGGAGCTTCAACCAGAGAGGTCCTCCGAAGAGAGGCCACATGAAAAGATCAGTGACCAATCAGAGAGTAGTGACCTTGATGATGTCAGTACCCCCAGTGGGAGTGACCTGGAGACCACCTCTGGCTCTGATCTGGAAAGTGACATTGAAAGTGATAAAGAGAAATGTAAAGAAAATGGTAAAATGTTCAAAGACAAAGTAAACAGTCTTCAGAATTTGGCTTCCGTAAATAATAAGAAAGAATACAGCAATCATTCCATCTTTTCACCATCTTTAGAGGAGCAAACTGCGGTGTCAGGGGCTGTGAATGATTCTATAAAGGCCATAGCCTCTATTGCTGAAAAATACTTTGGTTCTACAGGACTTGTGGGTCTACAAGACAAAAAAGTTGGAGCCTTACCTTACCCTTCCATGTTTCCCCTCCCATTTTTTCCAGCATTCTCTCAGTCAATGTACCCATTTCCTGATAGAGACTTGAGACCGTTACCTTTGAAAATGGAACCCCAATCGCCGGGAGAAGTAAAGAAGATCATAAAGGGAAACTCTGAGTCTCCCTTTGACCTCACCACTAAACGTAAGGAGGAAAAACCACTTACTCCTGTAACCTCAAAACCAGCAACTCTACCAGTAACCAGCCAGGACCAGCCTCTAGATTTGAGTATGGGCAGCAGGAGTCGAGCCAGTGGTACAAAACAGACTGAGCCTCGGAAAAACCACATCTTTGGAGGGAAGAAGGGAGATGACCTTGAATCGAGGAAGTCATCGGACATATCTTTACAGCATGCAAGGCCTACTCCTTTCTTTATGGATCCCATTTACAGGTAATGCAGGAACTGTGAAAGTCAAATTAGTTCTTTCAGATGTACAGCCAGCCCAACTGGACCATAAAAGGTGGCCTATGATTTTCAGTCATTTATTGTAATACAATTGCACAATACTTGAAATTTGAATTAATGCAGCTCAGGTACTGGAAATTTATAGAACATTTATTCTAATACAAATTAACTCTATATCTTTGAAGCAGTTTTCCCTTCAGAGGAAAAAAAAAAGAGAATGTATTTAAAAATTGGCAGTCAAATTCGGCTTTTGTTTGCAAACTAGGAACGTCGATCTCCACTGCAATCAAAGGTGTTTCACCCAAGAACTCAAAACACGTTGTACCATAGCAACACAATGTGGAACTCAAGGGTAAAAATTCTGCCTTTATTTACAATAGACTAATCTGCTGAATTGTTTTTGGTAACTGGAAGGGCTTGTACCATTCTATGCAGATTGTTAATCTGGTGTCAGAGGTATTTGCATGGGAAAACCTATTTTATTGATGAGATTTGTACATTACCCTTCCTCAAAGACGTTTAGAAAGCCATACATGTTTACTCTTCCCTGTTTCGTCTGCACAACTACTCAGGTGGGTAGTTGTGCTGGTCTGAAGTGGCAGAACAAAGTTTGAGTCCAGTGGCATTTTTAAGATGCTTTGTTGGGTCTTAAAGGTGCCACTGGACTCAAACTTTGTTAGCCTGAGAGGACCTGTATCCAACCACATTCTGAAGTTTTAAAAGTGCTTGAATTTTCTTAAGAGGAGAGGCAACAGTTTTTGCTTATTCTCCCATACCACTGTGGATTCCCTCCCCCCCCCCAACTGTTGTGTTCCTGATGGTCATCTGACCCCCCCACCCCTCCCCACAAGAACAAAATTTCAAGAGGCTTTAGTGGAATGCAGTGTAAGGGGGGAAATCAGCAGATAATACTTTCACCCTCTCAAGAAAAAGACACTTAAGTTTTCTTAACTATATGTTTGCAGGGTAATGACTGGCCAAAGATCAACCAGCGAACTTTGTGGCAGAGTGGAGATTAGAAGCTGAATCTCCCTAGTCCTGGTCTAAGCATTACACAGACACTAGCCAGATTCAGAAGTCATGAACAAACCTTAGGTTCTTCATAACAAGAACGAACCAGGAAGTCCTCAGCTGAAGGGTTCCTGATTTGGAAATAACTGCTGGGAGGTCTGCACTGGATACTTTGTCAAAATTATGGACTATTTATTTCAGGCAAACCAGGATTCTAAACCTTGAGCAAATCAGAATATATTTTTGTCAGAAAGAAATAAACTGCAGTTTGCCAAAGTGAACAATTCAGATGATGCAATAAGTTGTGATTCGTTCTAGCTAGGATGCCTTCAGTCTTGCCGCGGAGTGTGCAAGGAAGGGAGTGTGCAGACTTCCAAGACTTGTTTGGTTGTCTGAATGCAGTAAATTTAATGAATTAATAAATCCAAAGAGAAATGTGGAATGCCTTTTACAGTGTGAGTATTTTCCAGGTGGATGTTCCCCTGTATTTTTAAAAAGTATTTATTGTGGAAACTGCTTAACTAGCAGACCCTTATCGCTACCTTCATTTGGAATATTTTATCTTCCAAACGGCCCCTTATGATGTATTTGCATCACCTGTTCTCTCTGGATATATCTGACAGAGTAAAAGAAAGAACTAGTTACAGTCTAATTGACACAGCAGGACAATTTAAGAGTTCTTTGCCTCTGATTAGGGATGTTAGGGATGTATACCCAAAAGTGGATATAGTCATGAAAAATATGCCAACCTGTTGTATCGAGTAGGAATGGTGCACTTCTGCTTTTGTACTTACTCATGAAGGGCCCTAACCTTCTGCATATGTCAGTCACTGCCTGTCTTATTCCCATATGATACGTGTGCAAAGACACAAAACATACCACAGGACCAGTGGAACAAGTGAAAGACAGGGAGAGACAAATATAACAAAGTGAAATTAAACTGTACAACACAGCTGCATCATGAGCTAGCAGTTCCCAAGGTACATGTCAACTCTTACAAGTGTGCCATGAGAGAAAAAACTGCTAGTTTTCCACAAGAAATAAATTAAATAATTAAAGGCTCCCATGAACCGAATGCATAGGGCTGCAAAGCTGAGTGTGCCTCTTGTGATTAATTGCTGTGGCTTAACCCACTCTCAGTGAACCTCTGCAGAAAATGGGCAATTCTGGTGGGTTTCCATGCTGAGTGAGATTGGAGAAGTCAGTGGTTCCCAATACAGATATGCAGCAAAATTTCCACATGGAATCTGTCTGTTGCATTTTTGCAAATATCAATACTACTTCCTCCAAATCAGGAACCAGACTCAGAACATTAACTCGTGCTTTTTGAGGACGATAGGCTTTTTGAGGATAACAGTGAAGAACACGCCCAGTTTTAATTTATGAAGTGATGTCTCAGCTATCTGAAGCTGGCAAAGCTTTTGAAATATGTGAATTTGTAATTTCAAATCAGTGGGTCAGATTTGGACCTCCATTCAGGGATTCAGATCTGAATTTTAAAAATAACATTCTAGTGAAAATTAATTTTTCTTTCACTCCATAGTTCATTGGGTAATCTGGTATATAAACTGTTCGCTATTATGGAATTTGCTGCTTACCAGTCAGTGTAGCCCTCAAAAGGTCTTTTATCTAAACAGCCAAATATGGTTATGTAACTCCAAAGGTTATCACCAAATGCCCTAAGGTTTTTTTTGGGAAAATAACATGAATCCAGAGGTAAATTTTCTGTTGATGTGAAATAATGAACACTAGTGTTTGGGATGGGGGGTGGGATCACTTAGAATAATAAGATCTAACTTAGAAAACTTATTTTACTTCAAAAGTGAATAGTGGAGAATAAGAATCATAAAGGTTCCATTGAGACCATTTCAGCCAAAACTTTCTTTTGATTTTGGGGGGTGGTTAAAGCTTCAGTACTGCAGTTGGAGCCCTCTGCTCACGACCTGAGTTCGATTCCAGCGGAAGCTGGTTCAGGTAGCTGGCTCGAGATTGACTCAGCCTTCCACCCTTCTGAGGTCGGTAAAATTAGTACCCAGCTTGCCCTAAGGTTTTTTTTGGGAAATGCCCTAAGGTTTTTTTTGGGAAAATAACATGAATCCAGAGGTAAATTTTCTGTTGATGTGAAATAATGAACACTAGTGTTTGGGATGGGGGGTGGGATCACTTAGAATAATAAGATCTAACTTAGAAAACTTATTTTACTTCAAAAGTGAATAGTGGAGAATAAGAATCATAAAGGTTCCATTGAGACCATTTCAGCCAAAACTTTCTTTTGATTTTGGGGGCTGGTTAAAGCTTCAGTACTGCAGTTGGAGCCCTCTGCTCACGACCTGAGTTCGATTCCAGCGGAAGCTGGTTCAGGTAGCTGGCTCGAGATTGACTCAGCCTTCCACCCTTCTGAGGTCGGTAAAATTAGTACCCAGCTTGCTTGGGGGAAAGTGTAATGACCGGGGAAGGCAATGGCAAACCACCCCGTAAAAAGGTCTGCTGTGAAAATGTTGTGAAAGCAGCGTCACCCCAGAGTTGGAAACGACTGGTGCTTGCACAGGGTACCTTTCCTTTTCCTTTCTTGCATAGTCAAATGTATAGCTCAGCACTCTATTTTTTTGATAATATAGCTATGTTCCTGGCTATTTTGTTGGATGTAGTTACTCACGAGCTTCTCTTGTGTGTAATAATAGATAATTTAAATGAGAATGGATTGGATCCACATGATATTTTCTGTTAATGGAAGGAGGGATGGATTTCACCAGTTTTCACCCTCCCATTGCAGCCATCCTATTTCTTCATGCTATTTCTGGAGGGGTTCTCTGTTCCCTAAGAATAGCATTTAGGGAAGCTCAGTAGGCTAGAGAAAGAGGGAAGTTCCATGCCATTAATGGAAGTATTTTCAGAAATTATCAGCAGGATCCAAGTTTGCAAAATAAATGGATATAATATTTTAAGGGATGTTCACAGCTACATTAGCACCAGGGATAGAATTCTAGCAGCAGCTCCTTTGCATATTAGGCCACGCACCCCTGATGTAGCCAATCCTCCAAGAGCTTACAGAAAAGAGCCTTGTAAGCTCTTGGAGGAGTGGCTACATCAGGGGTGTGTGGCCTAATATGCAAAGGAGCTCCTGCTAGAATTCTACCTCTGATTAGCACTAAGAAGTACAGTATGCCTACCGCTCAGAATTGCACCTCATTGATTGCAGTGACTTAGAAACTTTATCTGTTGTCTGCTTAGAAGCCAAGTCACTAAACAGGTACCCATGAATGAGACCGAGTCATCACAAGAAAATTCTCGTTTTAACATTTACAGAGTAGAGAAACGAAAATTAACCGATCCACTTGAAGCTTTAAAGGAAAAGTACTTGAGGCCGACTGCAGGATTCTTGTTTCATCCCCACGTAAGTATTTTTTGTGTTCAAGATGCAGAGATTGTAAACAAACATGTTGATCTGTAAAAAGCAGGTGCACAGGAATGCCTGGAATCTTAGTCATTATCGGATTTCCTAAAACGTCACAGTTTTTTAGCGACTGTGAAGGCAAAGAAAACACATACCATTGTTTTAACCTTCACGATGTTTCCCAAGACTGTTCTCCCATAGTCCAGAGAAATGTACTGTGATCTCTATGTGGTGCATTGGGGCTTTCTCTCTCAAATAGCACTCCCCCTCACCACCACTGCCAGATTACTTCTGGAACTCAATGATACGGCACATTCCAAGTCCGCAGTCACACTAGTCATGTTGAAATCTCTAGATGCAGCTGAAATATCTTTCTGAATTGTAATCTTGCTTTATAAAGATTTTTGGAAGCACATTTCAAGGCCAATCCACATGATTTTATGCTTGTGCCTGCATGAGGTCTGTGTCCATACCATCTGTGAGTACGTGGTGGAACGCGATCAGTTCACCATATGTCCGCTTCAACTGTGCAGCTCTGTCATATATGCCAAAGACTAAAAATATGCAGCCCAATAGCCTTATCAATAGTTTACTTTTCTGTAACTTTGAAGTTAATGGATTCATCTTTATCTTTTATAACCACTTCCATCTTAATCTGTTACTCTTGAAACAGATGTAATCTTGTATTGCTTGCATAAATGTTGCCTGTTTGACTGGTTAGATCATGGTGACTTCTGTTGACTATATTAATACAGTGGTTTAACCACAAGTCTGGGATCTTGGAACTCTAATTTCTCATACCGTGGGCAGACATACTTTCGGCTATGGTAATGGTTCACAATAATCTACAAAATTACTGCTCAATTGTTTGATTTTTATTATTTATGCCTTTTTTTTCACCTCAACAAAGTCTGCATTGCATCCGCATAGCCAAAATGGTATAAAATATATTGCCAACAAGTGTAATCTTTGCTGTGGTAGTGGTAGCCCATGGTGATGGGGGAAAAATCAAGTTAGTTAGGGAATCCAGCTAAGGTGAAAGCAAATCTTGAGTAGACAGGGAATGCAAAGTTTATACTTTCAGAAGGTTGCCCTGTTGATCTACAGTAGAACAGATTCAAGCCCAGAGATAACAAGATTTTCACAGTATAAGCTTTTGAAAGTCAAAGCTTCCTTCATCTGACTCAGGTGTAGACATTTATACTGAAAGTTTGGTCTAGGCTTTTTGCTCATTTCAGGACAAAATAGGAAGAGGTAGAGCACATTGCAATTTTCCAGTCAGAGTGTGTGAAGACCCAGGTTTATTTGTCAGTATCTTAATTCTCTGTTCAAAGCCAGTGTTGTGCAATTTTTTTTTCCAGCTTTTCAGCCTCAAGATCTACTTTTGCATTTTTTAATTCCTCCCCCATATATGTGAATGGATGCTGGTTTAACCCATCTTAGCCCATTTTAGGTCAGTTGTGACCCATTTGCAGGTCCAGACCCATTAGATGAAGACCAATGGACCAATATATTTTTGTCATGAGGGTTCTTCATACCGCAGCTGACAAGGACTCAACTCCCATAGCAATTACCACATCTCATGAAACAAAGCATGAAGGCTGTTATGTTAGACTGTAGGCCTAACAGAGTTTTTGTCAGATTAAAAGACTGGTGTGAGCCAATTGAGGAATGTTAGGGATGTAAATGTGAAAAAATGAGGAACAGAAAAGTAAAGTAAGAGATAAGACTTGGGTGGGGGGGAAATTATATGATGGCCCTAACTGATAGTACAGCAGGGAGAGAAATCTGTTAACACAAGGATAATGAGGATTACATAATGGGTAAGATCTAAGCTTTCCCTTTCATTAAGTGAGGAGGTGTCCCTTAACAGAGAGAAGTTCCTTCCAAGCGAAAAAGATTCCTCCTTGACAATAAGAACATAAGAGAAGCCATGTTGGATCAGGCCAATGGCCGATCCAGTCCAACACTCTGTATCACACAGTGGCCAAAAATTTTTATATACACACACACACACACACACACTGTGGCTAATAGCCACTGATAGACCTCTGCTCCATATTTTTATCTAACCCTCTCTTGAAGCTGGCTATGCTTGTAGCCGCCACCACCTCCTGTGGCAGTGAATTCCACATGTTAATCACCCTTTGGGTAAAGAAGTACCTCCTTTTATCTGTTCTAACCCGACTGCTCAGCAATTTCATCAAATGCCCACGAGTTCTTGTATTGTGAGAAAGGGAGAAAAGGACTTCTTTCTCTACCTTCTCCATCCCATGCATAATCTTGTAAACCTCTATCATGTCACCCCGCAGTCGACGTTTCTCCAAGCTAAAGAGCCCCAAGCGTTTTAACCTTTCTTCATAGGGAAAGTGTTCTAAACCTGTAATCATTCTAGTTGCCCTTTTCTGCACTTTTTCCAGTGCTATAATATCCTTTTTGAGGTGCGGTGACCTGAATTGCACACAGAATTCCAAATGAGACCACACTATCGATTTATGTCTGGGTTGACTCTTAGGCTCATATCTGTCAAGTTCTCAAACTAGAGTTTCCAACCTCCAGGCAGTGGCTGGAGATCTCTTGGGATTATAAGTGATCTCCAGCCAGCAGAGATAAGTGCACCAAGAGAAAATGACCACTTTGAAAGATGGATTCTGTGGCATTATACCATGCTGAAGTCCCTCCCCTCAACAAACCCCACCCTCTTTAGGCTCCACACTCAAAATCTCCAAGTATTTCCCAATCCAGAGTTGGCAACGCTATCTGAAATTTCCACTCATCTATGAAGCTCAAAGGCTGGCTATAGGTCTAACAGAGTTTTTGCAGATTAAAAGACTGGTGTGAATCACTTGAGGGATGTTAGGGATGTAAATGTAAAAAAATAAGTAACAGAAAAGTAACGTAAGGAATAACACTTGGATGGGGGAGAACCAACATGGGATAATGCAGAAATAAAAGATTGACATTTTTCCTCCCATAAAACTGTGTGAAGAAAGGCATGCAGTCTCTTAGCCAGAAGGGAAGGCCTTGACCTCTATGCCCTGTTGTTGGACCTCTAGAGGAACTCGGTGGCCTATCTGTGAGGCAGGATACTGGGCTAGATAGACCGCTTGTGTAATCCAGCAGGGCTCTTCTTATGTTCCATTATTATTATTGAAATGGCTAAAACCTGTGTGTGGGGGGGAGGGGAGACTCATTCCATCTTTCCCTTCTGTGCACCTTCAGTGTGAGAGCAAATCCTGATATTAATTTCGGAAGCAATGAAGTTGTTTATGTTTAAAGAGCCTCTTGTTCAAAACGACTGTTGCATGTGGATTTTTTAAAAATAAAAAAGTTAATACCTCAGAGGGAAGTGCTAGTTTTAAACAATTTTATTTTTCATATGGCTGAGATGTTCTACAGTAAATGGCTCCCCAAGTGGCCGGATAAGTGAGAGAGCTGTTTTCATAGGATTACCGTGTCATGACTGAAGTGTCGATGACAGGTGCTGAGCTGAAAGAATTAGGAGCATTCAATAACCAAAGTTTCAAGGAAGCCTAGCAGGAACATGGATAATGGGAACACCCTTTGTTTCTCATATTTCTCCCTCATAAATCACGTTGTCCCACTGGTAATTACTATTAGTTGGGAGTAATGTAATGGAAGCAATAGGTTGCTCTGGCTGCACTATGGAGCTGCCTTATACCAGATCAGAAATCAGTCATATATATTCTGGTCTAATATCTGTTCCAACTGGCAGGAGGTCTTCAGGGTCTTTCTCAGCAACCTGCTAGTTGAGGCCTTTTGCATGGAGATGCTGGAGACTGAAGAAGGCGGCCTTCATTGTACAAAACAGGTGCTTTACTACTGAGCCTAAGCGCTCCTTAAAGCCTCCCAAGATCTGTTGCAAAAGGCGATGCAAACAGCCAATGGCAGGCCGGTGAACAGTTCTGCCTCGCAACAGTGGAACTAGAAATGGCCAATGACACTGCACTTTCCTACACTTGAAAAATTGAGTGCTGATTTTTCATAAATACTCAGTATCCATTGCCTCTACTTTCTCCTCCTCAACCACATCTTCTGTGGGCTGTAGGAGTGAAAATGTTGTTTCAAAGCAACAGCAGCTGGCAGAGAGATTATTAGAGATGTAATGTGCACCTTCAGTGTGAACACGAATATTACACCCTGAATTCTTCTCTAGCTCAGGTCATGAGAACAATACCTCCTCATTCATTTTCTGGTAGTTGCTATGTCTGGCAGTTCTTGATTGAGGCTACCAACATCTCATCTGATAAATGAGCAGGTGGCAAAAAGAGAATCCTGCCCTCTTGCTTTTTCCCCCTCTTCCCTCTCCTTCCTTTTCCAGTGTTTAAAGGATGATGGGGCACCTTGGGAGATGTAGTCCTCAGTTTGTCCAATAGCAGGAAGGAGAGGAAAAGAGACAGACAGATAATTTTCTTGCGCACCCATCAATTGAGTAGCTGCTGCATTGGCCACCTGGCCACTTCTGTCACTGGCAGTCACAGCAATCACAACCACACAAAGTAAAAGGTGAGAGGGGAGGAAAGAACACAGAACTGAGCTTACAAAAAGTTGTTTGCAGAGCTTTCGATAGCTTTGTTTTCCCAAATCCTATTCCAAATTGAGCACATCATTACATGTGATTGATCAATTGCACATTGTCAAACTGAGAATCCTCTTTGTGCAGCATCCCATGGGTATAAATTTGTGAGTTAAGTATAGGCATGAGCAAGGCTTTCCCAAATGTAGGGTTTCTCCCCACCCCCATATTCCTCCCTTTTGGGGGGCATGAGGTGGGAATATGCAACTCTGAGTATGTGCATAGTGTACCTTAAACTTATACAGGGCTCTTTTTTTTGAGCAGGAACGCACAGAAACACAGTTCCAGCTGACTTGGTGTCAGGGGGCATGGCCTAATATGCAAATGAGTTCCTGCTGTGTGGAACAATGGTGACATCAGGGGTGTGACCTAATATGCAAATGATTTCCTGCTGGGCTTTTACTACAAAAAAAGCCCTGCACTTGCACATGTGTTGGGTGGGTGTATGACACTTGCTCTTGGACACCTGCATCTTCTTTTCTTACGTCTTCTGTGAGTCTTTCCTGTAGAGCATCTTTACCCATTATAATCATCACGCACAACCCCATTTAAATAGATTCCAGTTTAGGTTGCCAGCTGAACTGGCGCAGGGGGCATGTCCTGTCTCTTGAAGAGAGGTTTTATTCATGGAAATGGACTGCTGAAACTTTTCATAGCACAAAGTCAAATGCCATCACCTGGTAATCACTTGCAGATCAGAGTTGGCCACCTGACTCCCTGTGGTGGTTGCTATGCCATTGTAAGCCATTCCTATGGAGCTTCTGGCTGTCTGGCTATGGCGGCGTTAGCCAAGTCAGCAGAAATAGCTGAAACACTTGTATAGCCTAAAGAATGTCACCCCAGCTGTGTAATGAGCCTCATCACACCAGTGACTTAACCCATGTTAACAGCTGTCTCTTGCACCTCATGTAAACTGGCCCTGGGCCAGAGGCTTGTTCCTGATGATACTTGTTCAGCTGCCTCTTTTGACTCTTTCATGGTATACCTAATAGTTCTACACTGGATCTAAGGCAGCCAGAGACTGGCAACTGGCAGGAGTTGGGGTGGGCAGGGGCACCATTGGGCGATGGCATTACATCCTTTCCAGGGAAAACCTGCTGCAAGTGATGAAGTGCCATTGCCCAACAGTAATTTTCCTTCCCACCCCCACCCCCCATTCTTGCCAGCTGCTGGAGTGCTGGCAGGCAGTGGGAGATCTCCTCCCAGCAGGCAAATGGCAAGCCTGCCTGGATCTGATTCTGTTTTGCCTCCTCTGGAGTTGATTCAGTCTTAAGTCTGATCATGCCAACCCCTTTCCCCAGCTCAAATCAATTGCCTACATTTAGTAGGCTTCCCACCCACCCCCTGCCCTGGCGGGGGACCCCCGAATTTGCAGCCTCCTCCCCCGCTCTCCAAAAATCCAGAAGCGGGGGTGGGGGTGGGAAACGGCGCCAATTTTAGTTCCACTCTTCCCCATTGAGTTTCCCAGTTAGGTTCTTCTGCTTTCCAAGGCTGCTTTTCGCGCCCAGTTAGCTGGCCAGAGGGGAAAGCCCCGCCCCCAGAGGATCATGTGCCTTTCTATCTCCGGAGGCTTCAGTCTCTGATTGAAAGGCTTCAACTCTGGTGTGTCTGTGTTGCTGTAAAGAAGCTGGCAGCAACTTGTGAGTAGAGAGGCCAGATTCGCAAGAAACCGGGTGCGTGGGGGGTTGGAAGGAGAGGGAAACATCTTCATTATTCCCTATGTGGAGATCGCTTCTCATAGGGTATAATGGGGAATTGATCTGGAGATTTCGGAGGCTCTGGGGGAGCTGTTTTTTGAGGTAGAGGTGCCAGATTTTCAGTATAGTATCTAGTGCCTCTCCCCAAAGTACCCTCCAAGTTTCAAAACGATTGGACCAGGGGGTCCAATTCTATGAGCCACAAAAGAAGGTGCCCCTATTCTTCATTATTTCCTATGGAAGGAAGACATTTAAAAAGGTGTGCTGTCCCTTTAAATGTGATGGGCAGAAATCTCTTGGAGTTCAATTATGCTTGTCATACCCTTGTTCCTGGCTCCGCCCCCAATGTCTCCTGGCTCCACCCCCAAAGTCCCCAGATATTTCTTGAATTGGACTTGGCAACCCTAACATTTAGTGATCCACCAAGGCAAACACAACTTGCTAGGGATACAGTCTCGCCTGCCATGGATTTGAGGGACATCAGCATCTTAACATTAAGAGGGGAAAAAAGCAAATGGTAGAAATGCTCCCAGTGGATGACTCTGAGTTTGGGGCCCATAATAGCAAAAAAAAAAAGGGGGGGAGGGTTTTGTTATCAACTGTAATGAGCTAAAATAAGGTCTTTCTCAATCATTTAGGTCTGTTGATATTCACATACCAAGGGCAATTCCATTGCCTTTTCTGGGAGGAGCACAGCATACTAAGAAAACTGTTGCTCTGGTTCCAAAAGCAGAATTTGGCCCAGTTTATATATAGTGTTGTTATTAGTACAAATGCAGATCATGCAGTGATAAACTTTCTAAAAGAAATTGATAATTTCAAACAAACTTAAAAAAAATATGTTAGTATGGTTACCAGCTGCCTGAAGGAAAATAGTGTTTTGTGCTTTAATAGGATTTTATTTACCATGTGATGTTGTTTACCTCCATGCCATGAAAAATTTCCTATGCATTAAGCCTCTGTTAAAGAGATATAACATTTTTCTCCATGCCTGATGGTAAACCTCTGTGTTGGGGCCGGAGCATGCCCTTAAAGTGCATTCTGCTCCCCAGCTCTGTGGTGCCCCCAGAGGTTTGGTGGCAGGTATCACAGAAAGGGCTTTCTCAGTGGTGGCATCACATTTGTAGAACTTCCTCACCTGAGGCCTGCTTTAACTTCCTTTAGGTACCAGGTGGTTGCAATCAAATTAATGTAATACTTTACTGTTATTGCTGACTTTTGTTCAAATCTGACTCAGAAGTGTGCAGCTGAGACGGATGCAGGATAGTTTGCAAAGACAGATTAATAAGTATGGAAGTCCTTGATTTTTGTTTTGAAAAGCAAGCTTTGAAATGTAAAAATTCTAACAGCCATAGTTGCCTTTTTAGATACCACAGACCAGTGCATATATATGCAGTACTGGTTATTCTCAGCAATGGTTACGACTTGGAAGCCAGTCTAAGAATGTATTCTCCTTTTTCCTGCCATACACTCCCCTCTGCGGCCTTGAACCACACTCAAGTGAAAAGTTGGCACTGACCTTAACCATGTTTAATTCTCATGTGCATTGGCCCGATGTCTCCTCAAACACAATCTATTTCCAGAAGGGTAACCATGTTAGTTCCTTTAGTGAAACAACAGAGAGTTGTGGCACCTTAAAGGCCAACGTGTTGTATCATGATTTATACATTAATTGCAATAAAGATCCAAATGCGGGAATAATGTGTTGTTTTTGTTTCAATTTTGCTCCCAGTTCCAATTGCCTGATCAAAGAACTTGGGTAAGTTTATTACTTATATTTTCAATCTATGAAAGAAAATTGCCACAGTGACATGAACAGTAATCTGCTGTATTGAAACATGACAACCTTGTTCCCGCTGATTATGTTACCTCTCCTAAACTGTAACTTTATCTGCAAATACAACACGTTCACCAAATCTTACTAAGATTCCTAAAAGCATGGAATTGTTATGCTGGGGTTCATAGGAACTTCACTTCACATATGAAGCATTCCTGGTTCTATAGATCAACACCACCACCATAACAATGAGAAAATCCCCTTCTGATTTGTTCTCTGAGCATTTCTTATGCCAGCTAGTCAAATATCAGGTCATGATTCAAAGGCATCATGTTAAGAACATAAGAGAAGCCATGTTGGATGAGGCCAATGGCCCATCCAGTCCAACACTTTGTGTCACACAGTGGCCAAAAAAACCAAGTACCTCCCACATGTTGAAACTATCCTCCCCAAATAAATCCACAAAAAGGCATATTAATCTGTGTTTTCAGATTTAATATATTGATCTAACTATGCACCACCTTCAAATCATTGACTGATATTATCGCTCAATAATTATAGAAACAAACAGGGATATTTATGACTGGGCTTTAAGACAGCCCAAGTGCCTGGGCCGCATTCACACCTGAGGTCACATATATTATATCCATAGGCCACAGGGCTGCATTTAACATTAATATTTTTAGCAAAACATTAGCAACATGAGTAGTGGGGATATTAGGACAGTTCTTACAGGACCATTGTTCCTCAGAGCACTGAAAATCAAGTGAGATGGTATAGTGGCTAAAGTATTAGATTATTATCTAAGAGACCTGGGTTGCAATCCCCAGTCTTCCATGAAGCTCATTGGGTGACCTTGGAACAATCACTCCTCCTGTGGTCAAAATTAGCCCAGTTGTTTCTCAGTCTCTTATTTTTTACAGACTTCGCATATTTTTAAGGGGGTGGAATCCATGAATCTTATGGTATCTGTGGAATAGCCTTTCATGAGGAAGCGCACACTTGACCAGATGTATCTCACAAAACTTATAAGGTCTTTTTGCAGATGACCAATTGTTCTGATTGTGGCAACTTAAATGTCTTACTGGTTCTGTCTTTCTCTGGTTCCTCAAAGCAGAAAACATGAAGTAGCACTTTGGCCAGTTTCTTACCAGTACTTTATACCATCCATCCTGTACCCACAACTTTCACCTCTGCTTTTTCCCATTTGCAGCTCTTTGTTCATCCAGAATAGATTGTTCTGCGAAACAAAACAAGCAGGGAAATTGTTATTGGCCCAACCAAACACCATCTCTTCTGCTCCCTTTTCTCTTGTTCAAATGTGCTCATCCAAAGAGTTCTGCTGGCTCTTCACTGGTGGGGCCAAAAGCTTCAGATTTTTATATGTCTTTTAAAAGACACTGTTAAAATGAACATCTTCTTTCCCATGAGTTATGGTTTGTTAAAGGCAGCCATTTTGTGATACCAGCACGAACTGACCTAATTTATAAAATGTTACGATCACATAAACTGTCTAAAATCATCAACATTATTTTAAAATTTGTTTCCCCCTATTTCTCTTACTGTTTCTCTGTTTCTAGCTAATAAATTTTAACTTGAATGTCTGAGGCCTAGTTGATGGTATCAGATGCATCTGAGTTGTTTATAAATCCTGATTCTTTTTCCCATTTATGGTAATGTCTGCATTTTTAGGTCTGAGCTGTGGGAATTGGGAGTGCATAGGGCTTTGCATCACCCAGCAGTTTATAGCCTCTTAGGGACCCAAAGGGAGGTTGGGGATACAAACCGCTTCCTTTTCTAAACATCTGGATGCAGGCAGAATCAATTCTTTATGTATGTAAATCAAAATTGCTGCTCTGTATGACATAGGATATATTTTTTAAAAAAAAACACTGAACACAGATTGTGAACAGACATTGCTTGGCTATATGGCAACAAAACAAAATGATAAACTATTTTGCCCTCACTCTCTCTACTCCAGGAATGTCTGTTTTGTTGTTCTGAATTTCTTCCTCCAATGTGAGGTAAAATGATATTGGGTTTGGGATGTGGGGATCCATTGGTGAGGGAGGTTTTGCAGCTCCAGATATCTGTTCCCCTAGCTTTTGTGGTAGTGGGGAGTAGGGTGCTTTCCTTTTGCCACTGAATCATCACAGGCAGAAACGGCTTGTAAAGGTGTCTAGACAGATTCATGGAGGAGAAGTCCATCAATGGCTACTATCCATAGTGAATCCATATACAGAGGTAGCAAGCCTCTGAATATCGGCACAAGTCTCAGACACTGCATCAGGGGTTGGTCTCAGCCTTTATGCCCTGTTTATCTGGCCCTCCAAGGCAACTAGCTGGGCACAGTGTGAAACAGTACACTGGACTAAGGTGGACCATTCATCTGATCCAGCAGGTTCAACTTATGTTTTTATTTAGGATGAGTAGAAGGACTTCTTTTAGAGTAATCAAGCTGGGAACCAATTCAAATATCACCTCAAGAATTACCTCAGTGGATAGCCCTAGACAAACTATTCTTTTTCAGTCTGATGGGAATAATAATATTGGTCTTCCTTGTACAGTTGTTGGATACATTGTTGAGACAATTGCTACAGAATTCTCATTAAGTGCTTACTTGACAGATCAAGGGGGAGACTTCGTGGGAGATCTGTCCCCTCCCTTCCACTTCTGTTTTTAGAAGCTAGGTATGAAGCTGTTCACATGCTAAATCATCTGAATTTTTCCCCCTAGCTGTCATTGTTATAGGTATGACATTTCCGTAGAGTTTCCTTCCCCTTTAACTGTTGATATGTCCTCTAGACCTCAGTTCTGCCTCGACAACTTGTCTTTGGTTTTCTTTGTCTGGGAACATCTGTTCAGATGGGGAAACAATGACCTTTTGCCTCAGCTAGCCACCCTAGCCTGGCATTAAGAAGATTAAAGGAAGGCTGCTCTGATAGCTTTCATGCTGCTTCAGTGCTTCTCAGCAACCAGGGAAGACAATACAAATGTGCGAAAAGGACTGTATGTGGGAGGAAGGAAAGGGGCCAATAATCCCTCCCTCCCCTCATTTTTATCAGTTCAGGGCTGTCTGACTGAAAAGCGAGGGGAAAAGTAAGATCCAGGTGAGCAGCCATGTTGGTCTGAAGCAACAGAGCAAAGTTGAAGTCAGGTAGCCAGGGCCGGCTCTCCCACTAGGCAAAGTAGGTGGTTGCCTAGGGCGCCGGGAGGTTGGGGGTGGCAAATTCAATCTTAGATATTTAGAAAGATATAAATAAGCATTTTTCATCTTCCTGGATCTTCCTTCCAGACATAAATAAGCATCAACACAACTCATGTGACACCAAGCACCCAGCAGGCTGGAGGACAGGGGGTGTTCCCCAGCATGTAGCCTGTGAGCTGCTAGGTTACTATCTTTGGAAACAATAAAATAAATGTAAAATTATTGCTCTCCAGGAACAATTAGGAGGCATTCAAAGCAATGGGAAATACCACTGCTGTTTGATTCTGGGAAGGAGGGGATGGGAAAATAAGGAGGGCTGCAAAATAAATGTTAGGATAATGCTGAACTCTGTAGGCCGATAATGACATTGCTCTACTAGGATGGAATTACCTCCCATCCCAACCAGCATCATCATTACATATCTCGGCCGCACGATCAGTACCCGTCAAAACCCTTCATATTGACAAATGCCCTGTCCACTTGCATCTGTGGAGAATGTTTTAGCAGCTGAGTGATTATGAATCAAACCCCAGAGCTTCCAGCTCTTACTGCTTCCCTCTGCTTTCCCATTTGTCTCCTGACAAGTAAATGTATCTTGACTTCCCTTTGAGATGTGTGGGTCTTTTTCTTTCTTTCTTTCGCCCCCCCCCCCCTTTGCACAGTGTTTGATGAAAGACATTTGGCAAATTGGCAGTGGTACCCTGTACGTTGCAATTTGTAGTGAGCATTAGGAGTCTGAGCATGAAACGAGAGGGCAGGCAGGCAATGCGTGAAAGGGGAGAAAAAAATACGCAGCACTAAGCAGGACATGAATAGTCATTTCAAGGAAACAAGCTGTTGTTATGATTATTATTTTGACCAAAAAGATCAGGCGCAAACTAAATTATTTTATTTATCCTGTATTTTAATATGAAAAATAAAGGCCAAACCCATCTTTTTGCTTTTTGTGTTTGCCTGACTGCTAAATAATAATAAGCTTGATGGAGCAGCTTTTATTGTAAGTGTGATGTATGTGCTAAGCAGATAAAAGTCAGTGGGCACCCAGCCTCATGAGATGAATCTCTGTTATTAAATTTCAGGGTGGCTTTTTGGGGAGGAGGGGGCAAAATGGCCTTGCTTAGGATAGGGACAATTGTCATTCAAGGCAAAAGGTGTGATTCTATCCATTTTGTTCCAGTTAAGTAATACTTTTAGCTTTTGCCAAGTCAACAGATTATTGATTTATCATGTAGACTTTCTGGCTGCCTTTCCTTGCAAACAGGGCTCAGGGCGGCTTACATCAAGGTAAAATGCAATCTGCATCAATTAATTTAAAATTAATATTAAAACAGTACAGTTTATAGCTGAAAACAGCTCCAGATGGCGGTTAATTTGGTATTAAGTTACAACTCCCCAAAGTTTCTAGAAGGCAGGTAAGGGAGAGGTGGGAAAGAGACTCTAGGAGCGCTAGGCTATTACTGTCCTGTAGCTGCCCTTAAGCAAAGGTCTGGCAGAACATCTCTGCCTTACATGCCCTTACATTAGATGTGTTCAGGTTGGTAGCCATGCTGTTCTGAAGCAATAGAACCAAGTCTGAGTCCAGTGGCACCTTTAAGTCCAACAGATTTTAATTCTGGGCACATATTTCATCTTTGAGAGCCAGTGATTTAGAGTGTAGTGATTAAGAGCGGCAGACTCTAATCTGGAGAACTGGGTTTGATTCCCCACTCCTCCTCCACTGGAAGCCAGCTGAGTGACTTTGGGTCAGTCACTGCTCTCTGAGAGCTCTCTCAGCCCCACCTATTTCACAGGGTGTCTGTTGTAGAGAGAGGAAGGGAAGGTGATTATAAGCCACTCCAAAACTCCTTCGGGTACTGAAGGGTGGGGTATGAAACCAAATGTTCTTTTCCTCCTCCTCCTCCTCCTCCTCCTCCTCCTCCTCCCTTTTTACTGTATCTGAAGAAGTATGCACATACATTAAAGCTTAAAAAGGTAAAGGTAGTCCCCTGTGCAAGCACCAGTTGTTTTCTACTCTGGGGTGACGTTGCTTTCACAACGTTTTCATGGCAGACTTTTTACGGGGTGGTTTGCCATTGCCTTCCCCAGTCATCTACACTTTCCCCCCAGAAAGCTGGGTACTCATTTTACCGACCTCAGAAGGATGGAAGACTGAGTTAACCTTGAGCCGGCTGCCTGAACCAGCTTCTGCTGGGATCGAACTCAGGTAGTGAGCAGAGGGCTCTGACTGCAGTACTGCAGCTTTACCACTCTGCGCCATGGGGCTCTTCACATTAAAGCTTATACCCATAATAATTAAACTTTGTTGGTCTTAAAGGTGCCACCGCTCTCAAAAAGTTTGTTCACTAGATGTGGTATACCAGCCACAAACTTAGTGTTTAATTTGTGGAAAATTTCTCTGGGGAGCTGGCTGCTGCAGGCTTGGATAGGGCCCACCTAGTATCATAAGGGATGGTTCACATGTACATGGTCATCCCTTAGGGGAGGGACAGTGGCTCAGTGGTAGAGCATCTGCTTGGGAAGCAGAAGGTCCCAGGTTCAATCCCCGGCATCTCCAAAAAAGGGTCAAATAGGTGTGAAAAACCTCAGCTTGAGACCCTGGAGAGCCGCTGCCAGTCTGAGAAGACAGTACTGACTTTGATGGACCAAGGGTCTGATTCAGTATAAGGCAGCTTCATATGTTCTTGATCTTTCTATAGTTTGTTACTCTGTCTCTGGTGACTGCTACCATTGATCCATTGGATCCTAAAAATGTTTGAGCCTTGATGTTAGACTCATGGTGACCTATTCATACAAACATCACCATATAATTCCATAGATGTTATATGACAAACATGAATGGGTGAATCAGTTTCAAAGACCAGCAAAACTGATAAAATGCAGAGACTTGTTCTAATGGAGAGCCTTTTCCTTAATTACTGCCACCACTGATACATTGTATTTGGAATAATTAGAAAGTTCTAGCTTTGCTACTAGACTTATAATGGCATATTCATACACACATGTCACTATAGAGTTCCATAGACATTACATGGCAATCTTGAATGTGTGAAGACTGGCGAAACTAATGTTGGCTGATAAAATGCAAAGTCTTGTTCTAATGGAGCTGAAACAGTGTAAACAGGCAGATGTACGAATGTCTTTTTATGTGCATAGCAGAACCCCAAGTTGTAGCCATTGCACATACAAAGAGCATCTGTGAGTTGGCTTCATATGGGAAGGGCCATGGCTCAATGGCAGAGGATCTGCTTGGTGTGCAGAAGGGCCCAGGTTCAATCCTCAGCATCTCCAGTTAAAGGGATCAGGGAGCAGATGATGTGAAAGACCTCTGCCTGAGACCCTGGAGAGCTGTTGCTGGTCTGAATAGACAACACTGACTTTGATGGACCGGTAGCCTGATTCAGTGTAAGGAATCTTCATGTGTTCCCTGGTCACCTTCATAGAAGTGGAAGCCCTGTGTATGTATGGGTTATCCTATTGTCACACAGAAAGAAAGGAAGCAAGGAAGATACCTGGTAAGCTTTGAATTAGCCCAAGATGGAACCTTACTGCTGATTTTCATGGAGCAGGATGGTTACTAGAAGACTGGCTAATGGACTACAAACATAAATTGATTTATATGACCTGCCTTCCCCCATGAAGGACTCTTGGGAATTAATTTTCTGAAAGTGGGGGGCAAAGAATTAAGAATTGCAGCTCCCAGGAACCTTTGGAGATATCATAATTGTTCAATAGGTTTGAATCTAGTTTATGTTTGCAGATATACATTAAATAATCTCTGTATCCAAATAAGCCAACAGTGAGAAATCTAAATACTTCTTGTGTTATTAAAACCGTTTTAACCATTCTATTATTGGTTGTTGTGCCGAGTCGGGGGGGGGGGGGGGGGTGGAGTCACGGCAAATAGTTGCTTTCATTTGTTTGTTCTTTATTATGGTCATTGACCAATCATGAAAATGGGTATTGTTTGGATCTGGAATTCTCTATGGATGACAAGAATATCCTCACAGTACAGTATTTTCTCCTTGCAGATGTCAGCCATAGAAAACATGGCTGAAAAGCTAGAGAGTTTTAGTGCTCTGAAACCAGAAGCCAGTGACCTCATCCAGTCCGTCCCTTCCATGTTCAACTTCCGAGCCCCTCCCAGCACCTTACCGGAGAATCTTCTACGGAAGGGCAAAGAACGCTATACCTGCAGGTAAATTCCCCAAGCGAATAACCCTCAACGGGCTCTCCAAACAGCTCTTTTCTTTTGCAAGCCACTGTTGTTTACTTTAGAAATTACTTGAGATTGGATGATTAATAGGGATTATGGTGGGTCACTGGCATTCTAAAAGGTTCTTTATTCAGCCAGACATGGGCATAGTGTTTGATTGTGTGTTTGTTTGTAATTACAGGAGAAATTTGTCCTACATTACCTTGAGTTTGATAAATGAGGTCGAAACGTTACATACGCAGGCTTGTTCCAAAATTTCCTCATCACCTTTATATTAAAGCATGATCTTTTCCCTCATAATTTTTTCCCCTGATCATGTACTGCAAGACTGTTTTCCCCTTGGTCTTTCCTTTGAAATTGCCAAAAGGAAAATTTCACAAGATCTGCAGATGATTAGGAGAGGTGTTAAAACATCTTAGTCGTCATTGCAAATATTTGGCTCCAATCAACCTCTCCCAAAGAAATCAATGAAAGTTTTGTTTGGGAAGCTGGATCCAGCACATAAGACATCTGTGGTCTTTCAGGTCCTAAGTGGAAGACCATTTGCAAGGCTCAAAGGGAGCCTTTCTTGTTGACCTCAAAATGTAATTAATTTCACACGTCATCCTGGTACAGATTTGAATTTGAAATTTTGTCAGAATTTAAAAAGTCAATTTCTGGAGAGTGGCCCTGACAAGTATTACACTTTCTGCCTGTCCTCTTCTAAACAGTTTTCATCTTTGCTTTTCAAGTGATTTTTATGGCATTTTTTAGTAGGTGGAAGAATGGGAGCTTGTTCACATGAGCATTCATGAATTCTTTTAGAAAGAAAAAAAGAGTTCATGTCTGCTTTCTCGTCATTGTTTCTCCTAGGGTTGCCAACCTCCAGGCAGAACCTGGAGTCCTACCAGAATTAAAACTAATCTCTAGATGACAGAGATCTGTTCTCCTGGAGAAAATGACAGAATCTGTGGTATACCATAGATTTAAGGTGAATTCTCTTCCCAAATTCTACCCCACAAGCACTGCTCCCAAATCTCCAGGAATTTCCCAAGTCAGATCTGGCAACCTTAGTTCAACCATTCAAAAGATTTCCCTCCCTTCTCATTTAGAAATAAAATTGACTAGACCAGAACCTGTTTGTGATCTGATCAACCATCTTGTCAATTTTACTCTCTTAATTCATATGGTAGCAGACGTAACATCTCGACTGATGAAAACTGATAGAAGAGGTTTATTACTGTACAGCAAGGCTCCGTTCTGTCCCATTGTATTCGGACACTTGTCAAATTACTATTACTGGTTCAGGTTTATTACAACAGTTACTCTAAGAGGGAAGTTGTACCTGTTACTCTACAGAAGATACCATCTATAGTTAATCAGTGTATGTCCATCAAAAACACTTGTGAATTCACCCCTCACAACAATTATTCTTGCATTCAAAGGGATCAGGAAACACATTTTCCGTCTCAGTGGTATAGTCCTCATTTCTGTTGATGTCACAATTGTTGCATTGTGGTGGGTTTTTTTGCTTGAGTGTGTCTTTGATCTTTCTGGCTATGCTTAATGATGCTGTATGGCAGCATTTGGTGTCACACCATTTAGGCTCAAGATTTTATCATGCATTTCCTATACCTTTCATCTCTAGTTTTAAATGACATCATGGAAATGTAAGCAGATTGCATATAAGGCCATATATGTTTCCTCTAACTGTTTTGAGCCATCTTCACCCATGTGAACATATAAAACAGAATAATCTCATAATGGCCTTATCTGATCCCAACATGGAAGCCACCATCCTATAGAAATGCTGCTTAGGATTTCCACGACTAAAGGAATAAAGGATTCACACCATGCTTTATTTAGGAGTTCTCAGAAACAGATTTACGAATAAGCCTTCAACATTTGAACCAGGTTGCCTGGCCATACTTACCCGTTAGTCACTTGTAACCTGATTAAGGGGGAAATAACCCTTTACATAGCTTTTCTGCCCAGATGCCCAGAGGTTATTGTTTGTTGCTCCTAGGGGTATACACCTCAAAAATTATTTTAGTTCTGTATTGGAAAATCAGGAAGGGTATGATTATCATTTTCAGTAAATATCATAAATATTGTTATCAGAAAATCATGTTGGGATCTTTGAACAATACCAATACTGCCCCAAAAGTGAGTGAAAAATGATAAGCATGCCTTTCCAAAATTACCAACTGAAATTAAAACTTTTTTCCCCTTGCATTTCCTCCCTTCCCCTGCCAAGACTGCAGGCCTGGAGAGGGAGGAGGGAGCATGTCCCAGTTGGTCCACACTACATCAATGCTTTAAAAGATGTTTAAAGGACCACTATTTCAATGGGTGGTAGACTTGCCCTCTGGAGTCCAGGTCTACCACCCATAGAAAATAATGGCCTTTTAACATGTAAAGAGCAGCCCCATGGTGCAGAGTGGTAAAGTTGCAGTACTGCAGTCCAAGCTTTGCTCATGATCTGAGTTCAATCCTGGCAGAAGCTGGATTCACGTAGCCGGCTCAAGGTTGACTCAGCCTTCCATCCTCCTGAAGTCAGTAAAATGAGTACCCAGCTTGCTGGGGGGAAAGTGTAGATGACTGGGGAAGGCAATGGCAAACCACCCCATAAAAAGTCTCCCATGAAAACGGTGTGATGCGATGTCACCCCAGAGTCGGAAATGACTGGTGCTTGCACAGGGGACTACCTTTACCTGTCAAGCATGCAGGTTCAATGATGAGTTGAAGTTGTTACAAGACTACGTTTATTGATAAACTGATACTTTCAGTGTAACAGATTCTTGAGAGTGATGCTGCAAATACATTGATACAATACTTTTAAGGCTTACTTCAAAAGGATTCCAAAAGATGGGGGCGAGGGGTAGCTCTCACACATAAACTATCATAAATGTCTACATTCTCATAGTGTTATCAGGACTCTGTCCTTGCTTTCCCCAGATGTGTCGTACTCCCTAGCAGGAATGTATGGGAAGGTGCTGATTACTTCTTCTCAAGTTAGTTTCGTTTCTCACTACTTCTACTTTGCAAGCAATAAAGCAAGAAGGGGGAGGGGAAAGAATAACAGAGCTAGTAAAGACTGGTCCTCCCTGATACTTCACAGGCCAGTGTTATGAAGGACCCTATAACAATCAGTTATCAATGGAATTCCACCATGCTTGACATACTGCCCCCCTTAACATCAGTGTTGGGGTTTTTGAGGGAATGCTTTATAAAACTTATTTATCAAATCAGGGGCTAAAACATCTTGTTCTGCTACCCATTCATTTTTGCTGGTCGGGAAATGTTTCCATTTAATCAAATAATACAACACTCCACGTTTTATTTTAGCATCTAAAATTTCTTGCACTTCATGATGACTCTGATTCCCAATCTGGATAGGTTTTGGAACTGGTGGTTGAGGGTGCCAAGGAGTATCACCCGGGTCTCTTCACAAAAGACTGCAATGAAAGACAGGGTGTATTTTACTTAACATCTTGGGTAACTCCAATTCTACAGTCACTTTATTGATTACCCTCTTGATCTCAAAAGGACCCAAAAATCTATAAGCCAGCTTCTTTGAAGGCTGATTTAGTGGCAGGTTTTTTGTTGACACAAATACAGAATCCCCCACTTGGAAATCCCAAACGGGCACATGGGATTTATCATACTGCTTTTTATAAGCTTCCTTGTCCAATTCCAGGTTCTCCTGGATCCCCTTCCAGCTGCTCTCTAATTTGCCCCACCATTGCTCGAAAGAGGTGGGGTCTCGGGTTCGCTCTTCCCCCAGCAACAATGGAACAGGCTTGCCTTCATACCCATTTACAATCTGAAACAGGGAAACCTTGGTTGAGCTATGCACACTGTTGTTGTAACCATACTTGGCAAACGGCAAGAGGTATGAAAGGAAGTAGTTCTTAAGTCCCCCCCCCCCCGGTGCGATAAATGTTTACTGTTTTGAGCCATCTTCACCCATGTGAATATATAAAACAGAATAATCTCCTAATGGCCTTATCTGATCCCAACATGGAAGCCACCGTCCTATAGAAAGGCTGTTTAGGATTTCCATTTTCGGTGTATGTTTTCTGGGAAATGTCCCTGATACGGTGGAATAATCTGCTGTCGCTATTTCACTTTTCCCTTTTTGTTTTCTAGAGCTGCTATTTATGCTTCTGTCTCACTTTCAGAATGCAAGTGAATGTGTTTGATAACTGGCATATTAGTGTATCTGATTTTTCTGAAAACATGTCACCTAGCATCAAGGCAAGCCATTATAGAAGCATACCTTGATGGATTAGGTCTCTCGAATTATGTCTGGTCTGATCTTCAGCAGATGGAACGATGCCACGCTTGCTGACACATTGAATAAGCAGAACAATTTAAAACCTGTTTACACCAAGCCAGGGTTTCAAGCCTTTGATAGAAGAAGTTTTCCCCTCAACCCACAAGCTTTTAGCTAGGGAAGTGACAAAGCTAATGGTAGAATATCTTGATGGACATTGTAATGAAGGCCTGCTCTCATATGTTACTTGTGAGTACACTAGAAAGCCCAGACATTACCACCTCAGTTTTGATTCAATATAATTGAATCCAGGGCTTTTTTTTAGCAGGAAAGCACAGGAACACAGTTCTGGTTGGCTTGGCATCAGGGGGTGCGGCCTAATATGCAAATGATTCATGCTGGGCTTTCTCTACCAAAAAGCCCTGTGCGAAACAATGGTGATGTCAGGGGGTGTGGCCTAATATGCAAATGAGTTCCTGCTGAATCTGTTTTCAGAAAATATTTAAACCCTAATTGCATTGAAATCCTGTTTGAGACTGGCTTGCAATTAGGGCTATGCCTAGGATTTTATCTGTGCAGTGTAAAAAGCAAAACATTAAAAGCTATCCCTATAAATCACTCTCTGATAACAGATACTGTGGCAAGATTTTCCCAAGATCTGCAAATCTAACCCGTCACCTGAGGACACACACTGGAGAACAGCCTTACAGGTACTAGATGGATGCATGTGTGGGGTGGCAAAGCATGGGGTGTTTGCTGAACTCTTTCAAGACTTTCCAGGATACCAGTAACCTCCATGAGGAATGGTTCTTACCATCCTTCAAAGCCAGGTGTACACAGTCTTGTATATGATGTGAATTAAAAATGCCTCTCCCAGAGCTCCATGGATTAGTAAATGCTTGTCATCTTAGTAAATAGTTGCAGATCTTCTAACATAGCATTTAAAAACAAGGACCAGTCAAGGTACGTTCCTGGCATTGGCAAGAATTAACATAGGAATATAACATAATTCAGTCCACATTTGTCAGTGGATTCTTTTTTACCCCTGATTCTTATACAGCTCAGTCCTTAGATTACTGCAGTAGGCAACAGTAGCTACATAGCAGCATGCAAAAAAAAAAAAAAAGTGGCATCTTTCAGACAGTTATCCAATCCAGCATGGAATGCATACAAAGGCATGCATGCGTACATATTCTTTGTTGGATTGGAATGCATCATGTCTTCCCTCTGCAGTTTGCATTCACATGCAAAGTGTCTGATGTGGCTGTTGTTTTCAATGCATAAGTGTGACTGTGGATACACATTTCCATCTGCTGCATTGTAGGGCTGATGGAATGAGGATCGTTGAGCACTGTGTAAGACTGTATGTGTGTTCTATGCAGCATGTAGAGCTAGCTAGATTCTTCAAGATCACGCTGCTTTCTTGCAGCATGAGAAACCATCTGTTTCAGCAATGGCCAAGCAGAAGCAATTTTATTCAAGACCTAGTGTCTCTAACCACATTTTAGTACATGCATGGTTAAAAAAAACCCCATTAACTGCAATGGTAACCAGTGTTCCCTCTAAGCTGAGTTAGCGTGAGCTAGCTCACAGTGTGTTTTTGAGGATGGTGAAGTCCAGCTCACACATTTTTTCTTAGCTCAGGAAGCATGACCCCAGAGCACACTAATTTATGCAGTAGCTCACAACTTTAATGCCAGTAGCTCACAAAGCAGAATTTTTGCTCACAAGACTCTGCAGCTTAGAGGGAACATTTTAACCTCATGTACAAAAGGGGATCCTGAGAAGCTACAAATTCTGTGTAAAATTATCAAAACCAGATTAACAACATTTTCACATGACAGAAGGGCTGTCCCCTGTTTCATTCTTCCCCTCGTTACATTCATTTGGGAAGCATGTGGCATTGCCACAAGCATGTGCTGTCCTGCCCACAGGCATGCACATCCCTTAGTTCTTTTAACCCAGTGCCATGGATGAGTTTCATAGATCTCCATGGGACCCAACAGGGGGAAGCCTTTAAGTATATCGACCAAGAGAACAATTCACATGCTGAAATAAGAAGAGAATTTTAATTGGACATAATGAAACTCTCACGGAATGAAATCAATTGAAAGGAACCCCACTCATTTTCTAACAAAACAAACACAAATTGGGTGCATTTTACGGCTTGCAAAGAAAGGAGAACAAGCTCATTGTTTGGGATAGATCTTTTCCCCTCCTCTAGTTCTGAATTTATTTGGGAAATGGGCTTGCATGTAATTTAATTCATGCTTTAAGAGGTATCTTGAAACATGTTATGCTCCTCCACCGCATAACAGCCAGAAACAATTAGCAATGTAATGCATAATTTCTTCCCTGAATAATTGACTTAGCACACAATGTTACAGGCATGTTTTGAAGTTCAGGAGAAATAGACGATTGCAGGGGGCGAGGGGGGAACGACGGTGATGAAGACGGTTGGCCATCCGCCAGCCAGAGAATTTGGAATAGTTATAGTGTGTCTTAGTAATGGCTTAAAGGGCAATACAGTAAAGGCTTCGGGGACTCCAAATCACTGCAGAGTATGAAAATTGATGCCTCTGGTACTAGAGTGATAGACTAAACCACTCATGTTGGCACGGTATTAAAGATTTCAAATGTTTATTTCTGGGTTTCGGAAGATAACTGAATTTCCTCCAGGATTAGCAATCGAGCAAACTAATTCCTCAAGAAAAGATTTAATCACACAGTGTAATTTTGAGCAGGGAGGGGAAAGTGGCCTTTCTACCTTATTGCTGCCTTAGAAGCAATTTCAGCCTTAGAAGTAATTTGTTTCATGTTTTCTTTCTTCTCAAAGTGCTTAATTGTACCATACTGGAAACACTGTTTTCCATCCTTTTGCAAGCTTTGGCGCAATACTTTTTTAATAGATGGGAGTAGATTGCCCTTTGGTATGTGCTGTTTCATCTGTTCCTTCCCTTGTGTATAACTGAGATGCGTTCTGCATATGCCAAAGGGTAAGGGGTGGTGGTGGGACTGCATATACAACAGGGGTATTTTGGGTATGCCCACACTCCTCCACCCCATCTAAGATCAATAATTTGTATCTTCCCTAATGGACAGATACACCCATTAAGATATATCCGCTAAGGAAGATGCTGAAGTTTCTGACATGGGGAGTAGGAAGTAGTGTGCATTTCTGATCAGAAACAGTGCCCCCAAATCCCCAGTTTTATTTTGGGTGGGAAATATTCCAAAATTGAGCAAAGGGCTTCTAAAATTTGGGGGTTGTTTGGGGTTATCTTGGCATAATTTTCAATGGGTAGCAGAGTTGGCATCCCACTGTGCCGCTGCTCATTGAAAACAGTGAATGCAAACTTAGCCACTGGTCTCAGATGCCAGATCTACTGCCCATTGGAATCATTAGGGGCAAACCCGGCCTCCAGATGACAGGTTGACCACTCAGTGGAAGTAGACGTGCATTCAGGGACCAGGTCTGAACCTGTGAATTCCAAAAGACAGCAGACCAGATGTCTGGACAGAGGCCAGGTTTACCTGAAAAACTTATTCAAAGATTTCAGAAGTGATACTAATATTCCCAAAGCTTTGGGGAGACAATAATCATGACCTTTCTGAAATAATGAAATGAAATTAAAATGAAGACATTTCCAAGTCCCCACCCCTAGCAGGAAGCATAACTCAACAGAGTAAAAAAAAATGTATAACTCATTCTGAGACAGCAGTAAATTTGTAATTTGATTTCAGCGCTCTATTTGAAGAAGGGGGAAAAGAGAACATAGATGGCCTTGTATTCCTGGAGGATGTGATCTAAAAAGAACACACAAAAGATGCTAAAGACACTTCAGCATGGTTTTGCAAGGTTTACTGTGGGAAGATTTTCAAACTGCATGTCTAATCAATATCACTGGCATATAATTGTAATCACTAGCAAGATGGTTTAGTATAATATCAATAAATAAATATCATTAGCAGAAACTACCATACTGGGAGAGCAGCATGCCATCCTTAGCAGTGTTGCAGCCTTCTAAGCCTATTGAAAGTCAACAGCCTCAGAAGGCTGCAACATTTCTTAGGATGTCACTGCTTACTTTGCATAGTGAGTATCTGCATCATTATGTCAAGGAAAACTTTATCAACAAAACCAATGTGAGTTGGATCGCGTGTGCAGTTGGTTCATCCCATAAAGCTGAACATGTTTTTTTTAAAAGAATGGGAATTGCATTATGCATTGGCATTTCAGTTTGATTGATACCACCTTATTCTGTGTGATGAGATCTGAGACAATTTAAATGCAATAATACATTTTAGATTCTAGTTTCATCTCTGATGTTTATTTTCAGATGCAAATACTGTGACAGGTCTTTTAGCATATCATCTAACCTGCAGAGACATGTTCGTAACATCCACAATAAGGAGAAGCCCTTCAAATGTCACTTATGTGACAGGTGCTTTGGCCAACAAACCAACTTAGACAGACACCTCAAAAAGCACGAGAACGGCAACATGTCTGGTATGTATGCAACCATATTCTCTTTGCAAACAAAACATCCGATGTCCTCTTCCATTGACAGTGCCGTGGAGCAGGTCTTCGGGATGCCTTCTGAAAGTGGGTGCAGATGTGTTTGTCAGTTTGCTGATAGACTCTGATAGTGCAGTGAAACAGAGTTTATGAGATCACCACAGGGACTATTTGGAGGGTGTGGCTTCCACTTGGCACTGAACCCCGTGCTTTCCATCCCAGAATTATTGCAGGGTTCTTCCTGGGGTAAAAGAATACTGTGGTATAAACGCCATCCAAAAATAGTCATGACCGTAATCTTAAATTCATATCAGAAATCAAAATTCTCATCCTTAGCAAAGACAACTTTGGCCACTGGCAGATATTAAAAGTATGATCTGAGGCCACCAAGTGGCTGAGGTCTTTAAAAGTAGCCACACAACCACTTACTTTGACTTGGCTGGACCTGACCATTCTCTTAAAGAAATGTTGATCACCTCATCAACCCAGCTGGATACCACCCTTCTTCCAGAAGTTATAAGGCAAAGAAAGGGTCAAGAAGACATTTAGTAGGCTGTATTATTCCAGTAAGAAGTGAGATCATCCAGACTTTACCAGTCCAATGGATTTTACTTTCTGGGACTGCTAAAGAGATGGAAGTCGTCATCTGATTGGATACTAAGCTGAGAACTTTAGAACACAGTCTCCAGATAAGTTGGTCAGGAGCTCACCCTCATAAGTGAGGCCCATTAATATCTGAGGACTGCTGTCATCTTTACCTGTGTCAGTTCTGTCATTCAGAATGAGCAAAGATGACCTCATTAACAAGGAAAGATCAATCAGTTAGGACAGTATAAACTATTTCCTCAACAAATCCATCCAGCTTTTTGTCTATCTCATGACTGGACCTGGAAATGAATGCTTGCCCTTTCCAAGCGCTACAGCAGCCAATTCTGTGACCTCGTACCTGCATAAATGTAAGCTTCATAATTTAGCTGAATAAAGTATATGAACATAATTGCCTCATGCAAATGACAATAATAAACTTTTGACTTTCTTTGAAGGTACTGCTACATCTTCACCACACTCCGAACTCGAAAGCACAGGGGCTATCCTAGATGACAAAGAGGACTCATATTTTACAGAAATTCGGAATTTCATTGGGAATAGCAACCATAACAGTTCAGAAGAAAGGTAAGCTGGATCAACGTAGAGCTGCTTGATTGGATTGTTGATAGTTGTAGCTTTTTACCATTAAAGTGTTTCTTTCCCCAACTCATTTTGAATAAGATATTGGATACAGTCCAGAGAAAAGGGTTAACACCAATAGCATCATAGTGCAATTGTGAAATTTCTGTTGATGTCAGTGGTTGCTTAATTACACCAAACTTTCTCAGCACAAAGGTCCATTGCCTGCTTGAAATTCAGGCTTGCCAATCCATCTTAATGTTTCATTCCCAAAGACAATTTAATTTTACTCCTAACCTTCTCATGCATTCCACCCTCCCCAAAATAAACAGAGCAACTGCACTTAGGCTTTCTTTCCTTTAAAAGGGACCTCCAACCTGCCAACTGATGAGCAGGCTTGGCTCTTGTTTCCTCTTCCTTGTGATGAAAATCTAAAGATTACTGGGCACATTGCCAAAGCATAGTGCTGCATTCTTAATTAAGTTATGTGTAACTGTTCAACCCAAATATAAGACTCTGCTCTGTTACACCATGGCTGCACCACTACTCCGTTGCACCACTGTTGCACCACAGACTGCTCCTTACTGCTACAGGCCCACTACTAATGTCTCATCAGGCTTTATTCAGTATATATAGTTTGAGAACATCTCTGAGTAGTTTCATTTTGGATTTGCAAACATTACACCGGGAATAAGGGCAAGCCTTCCACGCCACTGTAATCTTACATGCAGTGCCGCACTAAGTTGAAAGTTCCTCTTTGCTTCCATTGACTCACTTCCTACTTTCAAGGGCAGAAACTTCACACTGCCGGTGATTTTTATTTCTTCAAGTTTTCTTCCTAATTTTTATGCTGTAGGCATATCCCCAGCAAACATATTCATAAAAGTACTTGATTATGCATTACATACATATTCAAATTTTTTTCTTGCTTGATTGTTATGGGTCATTTTTTCCTCCATCTGGTCCCAACATGTCCTCGAATGGGAAGTCTCTAAGAAGAAAAGGCTGATGGGTCATCCAGTGTTTCCTTTCGAAATTCGGCACTTTACTTTTGATGGATATTTCATACTTGGCAAATTACTGCATATGAAAACTGTAATTAGCAAATCTGTTTTCTTAATCATATGGGTTTCATTACCCTAGTTACATTCCAAACCCTTTTCACTTCAAACAGTTTTCATCTTGCACAGTTTGTAATCTGGCAAACCCTGGCGTACAGTTCATAATGTCTTACGCCTGTCTGATATATACCATCAAAGCACTATGATGAAAGAAACCAAAGATACCCACCAATTGATGATCAATTCAGTTTTTCCAGATTGATGAAAAATTGTATTTTCTTGATGCTCTTTCCAAAGTTACTTCCTTATGATTAATGGCTTCTGAAGTCCTTTCTTTTGCTTTTGTAATATAGATGACAATACAAATATGTTGACCAATTACCCATAAGATAATTGTTTGTGGGTAGTGCTGCACAATTTAGACAATGATGAGATGACTTCTGGTGTGGTTTCATTTTATTTAAGCGATAAATAATGTATTGGAAAATCTAAAAGCAATCAAATGAGAAATTAAATTCCCTTGTCTTTAAAGAAAGGCCTTATTTGGCTTTAGGGAATGGGTTGGGTCACCTTGGCTGCCCCTGATGAACTCAAACTAGGATATGAATTTCAGTTCAGATGTTCTAATAAGACAAACTAATCTCATCTCCAGCTATGAAACATACAAACAAATTGGGATAAAATCCTGGTGTATAGTTTTAAATGATGCCAGTGATTTTCATCATTGTTTCTCTTCATCAAAGGCTATGCTCCACCCCGCAGTTAAGCGTATCTAAGGTCACTGGTTTCACTTTCGCCAAAATATTTGAACTTTACTTACCCCCAACAGCTTGCACACTATAAAACTGAATCCTATGTAAGCAAGATATGGCTGAAAGTCACATGAACCTGCCTTATACTAAGTTAGACCACTGCTCAGTCCAAGTCAGTGTTGTCTACTCTGTCTGACAACTGTCTGACAGTGTTGTCTACTCTGGCTGTCCAGAGACTCAGGTGGAGGCCTTTCCCATCACCTCTACCTGAGTCTTTCAACTGGAGATGCTGGGAATTGAACCTGGAACTTTCTACACACAAAGCAGATACTCTTACCACTAAGCCACAGCTTCACCCATTCTTGTAAATGGATTAGCATGTTGTGTATTTTATTTTACTTATGACCTTTCTATCCAGTCCTTCTTAAGCTCCAGGCAGTCTACACGAGGGTTATTCCATTTCATCCTCACAACAGATAGGTTGGTTTGCCCTCTATTGATGGTCCCTTCTGTAAAACAGATTATATTCTGCTGATAGCTATTATGAGTATCTCTCTGTGGGAAACAGGGAAGTGGGAGGTAGCTGACAACGTGACTAATTTTTCCCTTAGGCCAGTAGTGAATATGCTGGGAGTTCTATTCCCAGGGATAATGCAGCACAGTAATCTAAAACTCAGGCATAATATTGAGAAAAGCTATCTTCACAATTCTATCAGGCTGTGAATTGAATTTCAAAGAAGTACTGGCAACTTAATGAACTGGATGGAGTAATATTGATTTTAATTATGGCAGAATTATGACCCATGGGACAGCCAATGCAAAACAAAGTGTAGGAAACAGAGCCTATCAAAGGGCTCCCTCTGTTTCTGCAACTGCCTACAATCTGATTATGTGCTGATTGATATATACTTTTTAAAGAATGAATGGAAGTCACTTTAAAGATGAAAAGACTTTGGTGGCGAGCCAGAACTCGGATTTGTTGGAGGATGAAGAAGCAGAAGATGAAGTAATGATGGATGAAGAAGACGAGGAAAGCGAAATAACGGGGAAGCAAGTTAAAGAACCTGCAGTAAGCAGCATATGTGAAGAAGCCACCGAGGGAGACTACGAAGAAGCAAATGCTTTGGAAATGAATTGCAAGTCTTCTCCTGGAAGGTAGGTTCTTTTGCCAATGGCAGTCAACACTCTGGAAAAATATTCTAGCAATGCAGAACATTCAGATTACATTGCATGTAGATGGAGCGAGACCCTTCACTAGAATTTCAAGCTTTTTAAAAAAATTCCCTGTCAGTTCTTTTCCATTGTTCCTTAAATGTGCCATCATACCTGTTCCTTTGACTCAAGGTTGAAGCATGTTCATATACTTGGCAGCCATGATCAGTCCTCCTCAGCCACCTCCTATTTTGCGGAGACATTTGGGAAGTGCTTCTTGCAGACCACTCAGCAGTCACCACCACCAAGCAAATTAAGAACCAATAGACTGAGGTGTGCTGTAACCCCATGAAGGCACTATAAGATGTCAAGGCAATAAAAAGACAAAGGGGAGGAAGGGATCTCCTAGCTGTGACTTAGAATACTGCTTATGTGCAGTGCACAGATGGATACAGATGGATTTGCAACCTCTGGACATATCCCATGAACTTGTATAGTATAGATTACCAAATCAACAATAATCAAGGTTTTGGGGGAGGTTTTGCCATCAAGGTACAAAAGTCTTATGGTGGTGACTCCTTAGGGTTTTCGAAGCAAGAGATGAATAGAGGTGGTTTGCCTCTGCATAGCAACCCTGGACTTCCTTGGTCTCTCATCCAACTGCTTAGCTTCCAAGGTCTGATGAGATCAGGCTGGCCTGAGCTATCCAGATTAGGGCTATCAAATCAACAAAGATTAAAGATATCAGTGGGAAACACAGGGGGATTTATTTAAAGCTTTTAAAACAGGTCAATACAGTAGCAACCGAGTCACCAATTTCAGGTTCTGGCTAACCATACCGTCTTTCAGGATGAATTACATATGTTTTGTTAACAATTGTTTGTAGCCTTGTAAGAAGGTTTGGAATGGAGAAAGAACTAAGCAATTGAGGGCTTTTCTTGAGGGTTGTGATCAAGAGAAAATTAGTCAGTGGGACCTAAGCCTGTGATACTGAAGTCCCGTTTGTTTAAATAAGACGGATGCCTTCTGAATTTGGGATTATGCCTAGTGGTTTTTCTTTTTCTTTTTACTAAAGATCAGACAAATGAATTTATGATAGTGATCTGCGATGATCTTCTTTTCAAACCAATTTGCCAATTTTGTTTCTTTGTGTAGGTATAAGGAAGACGAATTTAATAAAACTGGACTTTCTGCTTTGGACCATATAAGGCACTTCACTGATAGCCTCAAAGTGAGGAAAATGGAAGAAAGCCAGTTTAGTGAAGCTGAGCTGGCATCATTCAACACCTCCCATCTGCCAGAAGATTTAAAGCAACCATTGTATCGGAAGTCCAAATCCCAGGTAAGGGCTATATTTCAGAAGATGCAGGAGATAGTAGTCAATGATTTGCAATTTGTACTTTGCTGATAGTGGAAATCAAAACCCCATCTTAGGGGGGTTTTTTTTAGTTATTTAAACTGATACAGTTAAAGCATCCTAATTTTCATGGTCCTTGTTTAATGGACAAGTGTAGTATCCATCTAGCTATGAGCCAGTGGGGATAACTGTGGGTATCTCCTAAGTACCAAGACCAGACCATGGGCTTGTTTGCTCCTTCTTACCATCTACTTTGTATTTCTTCAGACCCAGTTTACAATGGTTAGGCATTACATTTACTCCAGATTATCTGTATTGAATGCTAACTACTTTCAAGACCTGATTTCCAATCATAATAAAGATTCAGGTAACCTGGTGTGGTGGAACAAGCCTGCAGGCCCTGTTTCACCCTGCCCTGCAAGGTTTTCTCCAATACCTGGGGAGGCTTTTTTTCCCCCCTCTCTCTCTGGTAACCACTGCTACCACCTGACCTTTGTAGACAATTGCTCACTGAGAAAGTCAGACTCCCAGCTTCCCTTCCAACTTCTGAGACCTTGCTTTTGTGTCTTTGCTGCCCAGTTTCTGGTCACCACAGGGACTGTTTACCTTAGGCACCCTGGAGGAATAGCTACTTGCCAACTGACTGCCTTTCTCCTGGTGCTCCTTTTAAAATACTGTGTCCAAGATGGTAGAGGTCTATGTGGTAGACAGAACTACTACCAGCATCAAAAGTTATATTTATTTATTTAAAAAAAAAATCTTCACAAGCATACTTTTAGCACCATACCAGACTGAGCAAAAGAGTAAAAAGAAAGTGGTAAAACTCAGCTCCCCTGTCCCTCCCTCTATACATGCCCTAACAGATGTTAGATTATAGGACAAGCTCCTTAGCTTAGAATGTTATAGATCTCTACAGAGTTCAGTTACTTTGCACCTTTCTCCAGCCGTCCAGACCTGAACATGGTAACTGTTGCCTCCTCCAGACCTCAGTTCTGTCTGCTCTCATGGGCTCAGTGCATTACTCCTTGCTTCCAGGAGTTTTATCTTCTCTCTATTCCCCCATCCACTGACCAGGCCAGGCCAGGTCAAATAAGCTTTTCCTGAAAATCTCCAGTAGTTGCTTCCTGAAGTCTCTTTAGTATTTACTACCTCCAAATCTCTGTTCTCTGCTTGACCATCCATTGTCCAGATCTATTAGCATTGTATGAAGATGGGCTGAGGTAAAAGGAATTGGACTGACTTCCCTTGCTTCCTGCCAGTTCTTGACCCAGAGACAGAGTTTAAAAAACCCCAAAAACCTCAAGAGTGAAGGTTTTGTTCATTTCAAACCTCCAAAGGAAAAAAAAATGTATTCTTCACACCTGGTTTGAACCCTTCTTAAGAAAAACAGTGAGGACCTTTTTATTGCAAGCTACAATTAATGTCATTTTTGAAGTAATGGTTAAGTTGAATGGTAAAAAGTTGTGCCAAAGGACAAAGGAGCTAGAAGTTGAGAGAGTGTATAACCCACATCATGCAACTTCCTATGTTGTGTCTCCAGAGACCCCGTAGTTTATCAGTATAGTACATTAAGTTCAGACTTGCATCCCCATGGATGCAAAGTTGCCCCCCAGTCACAAGTGAATACAAAGATAAACTAAAGCCAGAAGAAGGCATGGAAAGTAGTCATGTGGGCCAACCATTTGCCCACCTCTCACTCTGATAGAAGACCTTTACAGTAGAGTTGACTGCGGTGGACTTCTGTGTGTGTTAAGTGCCATCAAGCTGGTTCCGATTTAATCCTATGAATTAATGTCCTCCAAAACATCCTAGCATTAACAGCCTTGCTCAAGTCTTGCAAATGGAGGGCCCCAGGCTTCCTTGATTGAGTCAATCCATCTAATGTTGGGTCTTCCTCTTTCCTGTTGCCTTCAACTTTTCCTAGCATTCCTTTCTTAACAGGTGACTCTCATAATGTGATAAACCTTAGTTTAATCATTTTAGCTTCTAGGGACAGTTCAGGCTTTAAATCTGTTTAGCATTGTCCCAAATAGTCCTATCAGGGCTGCTACTTCTCTTATAAGTTTCTTTCTTCACTGGAAGATTTTAAAAAACAATCTTTAAAACATTTTTAATGTTTTCATTACTTTGTTTTCCTAATTTGCTAATGTGGCCACAGGGTATGTTCTGATGAACCTATGTACATAAGTGCCATCAAGTCATCGCTGACTTATGGCGACCCCAGCAAGGGGCTTTCAAAGCAAGTGAGAAGCAGAGGTGGTTTGCCATTGCCTTCCTCTGCAGATTCTGCCTTGGTGGTCTCTCATCCAAGTAGTGACCCTGCTTAGCTTCCCAGATCTGTCAAGATTGGGCTGCACCATGCCTCCTTTCCTTAATTTGATCTGACATGCAATCTTATATTTACTTCCCAACTGTAAAAATCTCCAGCCAGGAAATGTCATGTATTATGGTTCTGAAATCAGTTTGTGACTTGGCTATGTATATTTTGTATTTATTATCTTAGCACAGTGTTTCTCAAACTGTGCGGCACACAAGACCTGCCTGAGGTTCCATCAGCTTGGCCATCAGTGGCTTAAGAGTTGCCCTTTTCTTCAGTTGAGTACCTGTTTGTCTGTTCACTGAGGACAGCAACAAAGTAGAGCAATTTTTCCTATCTTGTCCAAGCCCTCATTTTTCCTCTGCCCCCCTCTGCATAACAGAGCCAATGTAGGAAGCAATTTTGCCAGAACAGCCTTTAAAAAAAAAAATAGGACTGTAGAGAGAAATAAAAGTTTTGTAAGTTTTGGATACTGCTGATTGAAGCCCTATATGAGGCTGGGGGTGGGGGCAAAGTTATCAAGAAGGTAGCAGAGTTCAAACATTTTGAAAAAGACTGCCCTAGGAGATATCCCATTCAAGTTTTGTGTCATGAGATCCCATAAGCACAATGAGAGAATGCTTTGTGGTATGTAAAGTAAAATGGGATTTACAGTGGCTCCCAAGCGGAGCCAAGTCTGCAAAAACTATGGACTGAACAGATTCTTCCAGGGCAGAACTGGGGATACAGTTAGCCTGGTTCAACCTCTAATCTTGTCCACCATTTCTCTCCTATGACTGTAGGCGTACGCTATGATGCTTTCGCTCTCCGACAAGGATACCCTCCACTCTACATCCCACAATTCTTCCAACATGTGGCACAGTATGGCAAGAGCCGCAGCAGAATCCAGTGCTATCCAGTCCATTAGTCATGTATGACACCATCAACATAACTGGATTGGGACCAAGTCCAAACTAGGAATGTGGCTCTTTCCTAGAAGACTATTTAAAAGACTGCGGAGCAGAATGCCTTAGAAATCTGATGGGTCACATTTAAAGTCAGGTGACCTTAAACTGAATGATTGAAAGAAAGAAGAAAAAAACTATTTATTCTCAATATTTTGTTTTGCACAGCGAAGGCAGCTGCTGACATTTTGAGGATCAATGCGACTTTCAAAATACGTGGAACAAATAGACCTTGATGGGGAAATACGTGTCTTCCACTCCACTTGCTTGGGGAGGGACTAAAGGGTTAAGACTTGTATTCATACGCAATCACACACACACAAGCACTTCATTAAAATCAAATGGAATTGTTTTCCTTTCTTTATTGTTTTTTTGGGGGGCGGGGTTAGTGTGTAGAGTAATTGACGGCAGGATTAGGAACAGTTGCTTTTCTGTACAAATCCTCCTCGTATACGCTTTATGCACTTAAAACCATCGAAGAAAGACAAAGCAGTTTTCTCAAATGTACATCAGCCATTAGCCTTGAATCTAGCGACAAGGGATTGCTTGCCCTCTCCTTAACTTTCGCCTTCTGACCTGCATTGTAAAAAAATAAAACAAAAACCTAAAAAATAAAAATGAGAAAACAACACGTGACAATAATGTAAGAAGTCTGTGTATATTGTAAGGGGGAAAAAACCTGGGGAAAGTTCTTCTGTTCAAGGAGATGAGTCTTTCAGCATATGACTAGCAAATGAGACCATGGCCACGTACCACTATAGTTCAATGTTTCCCTGATCAATGTCATGACGTTTTAATTTTAGACAATCATGTCACTGTTCTATTTTTTTTTTTGTTAGTTTCATTGGTGTTGTTCATTGGTTGATCTCGATTTTTCTTTCTGTTTTTGGTGTTGTGTGTACCATGTATTTATTTGTCGGCAAACAATTGTTTGTGGATTAAGAAAAAAAAAGCACTCTTGCTAAATGTAGCACTGCTCTTCTGAAATCCATAGCACTGTTCCGGTCCCCCATCCCATCATTTTTCTGGGCACCCATGGACTTCAAAAGGAAAAAAGAAGGGGAGGCAAATGGATCTGCATATACAGGTGTGCAAACAGTGTTTGGAAAGATTTCTTACATTCCTCTTTTACTATTTTTGTTTCCTTTTTAATGAAACTAAATGATGAATAGAGATGATTTAGAGTCTTTTTTTGTAATACAGCAAAATGATTCAAATGTATAAAGCATTCTGATTTTTTCTTCATGAAAGCATGATTCTTCTGATTAAAAAGAGAAAAAAAAAACTGTACCCAATATTTTATGCCGGTTGTCTGCGAGCTTGTGTGATGTTACGTTCATGTTAATCCTATTTGTAAAATGAAGTGTTCCAAACTTACGTTTGAAAAAAAAAAGAGCCCTCCCCCAAGAAATAAATAATGAACTGTATTCAGTTATTGGGGGGGCATGGGAGGGAGGGGGCGGGTATTTTGCCCTTTTGGTGAGGGACCAGATTTTAATTTTCCTTTTGTTTATTATCTCATTTTGAAATAACCAGCAAGTCGAGGTACTTTCTTTAAATGCTTTGTACAATGTAACTGTTATTCATTTCAGTACATTACTATGGGAGGATCAAATTAAAAAAAAATAAAGGATTACAAAAACAAAAGGATCATTGTCACTGGGCTTTTTTTAATGCTGTAGAATGGATGAGACAAATAGCACCATGTTTTGACAGCATTTCTGTGTAACCTTCCTAGCTAGTAAGACTCATGCCCTCGCCTAGATGGCCCAGGCTTGCCAAATCTCAGAAGCTCAGCAGTCATCCCTGCTTATTATTTGGATGGAAGACTACCAAGGAATTCCAGGGTTCCTATGCAGGAGAAGAAGATGATACTGGATTTATATCCCGCCCTATACCCTGAATCTCAGAGTGGTCACAATCTCCTCTACCTTCCCCCTGCCCCCCAAACAGACACCCTGTGAGGTGGGTGAAGTTGAGAGAGCTCTTGCAGCAGCTGCCCTTTCAAGGACAACCTCTGTGAGAGCTATGGCTGACCCAAGGCCATTCCAGCAGGTGCAAGTGGAGGAGTGGGGAATCAAACCCGGTTCTCCCAGATAAGAATCCCCACACTTAACCATGACACCAAACTGGAAGGCAATGGCAAACCACCTCTGCTAGTCATTGGCCTTGGAAATGCTACAAGGTCGCCATAAGCTGCGACTTGACAGCAGTTTATACAAACACACAGTAAGAATCATAATCTAACACAGAGACTCTTTTTTGCTCAATCTCACTCTGATCCAAGACCAGTAACATATCGAGTGGCCCACAATAGCCAATACAGACAGACATAAGATGAAATTTGTTCCAATAAGTTGCTACTTGATGAGCATGTTCATAATTTACAAGCAGACCATGATGGTGGGAACCAATGTTCCCTCTAAGCTGTGGAGTCTTGCGAGCAAAAATTCCACTTTGTGAGCTACTGGCATAAAAGTTGTGAGCAACTGCAGAAATTAGTTTGCTCTGGGACCATTTTTCCTGAGCTAAGGCAAAAAAAGACTAAAGACACTTTGAGCTAGCTTACACTAATTCACCTTAGAGGAAACACTGGTGGGAGCCATCCCCTTTTTTGTGGTATGCCTCCATATCTGGTCATCAAAAGTATAGTTTCTGTAAAACTGGAGGATCTGCTTATCTGTCATGGCTAATAGCTATCAATGGTGGTAGAAAGCCATTGAGTATCAGCTGACTTTCATATGCAAGGCAAAAGACAGAGAAGATTTGCTGTTGCCTGCCTGTGCATAGCAACCTTGGACTTCCTTATTGTTCTCCTATCCAAGTATTAAACAGGGCTGACCCTGCTTAGCTCCTGAGATCTGATGAACTTCGATTAGCCCAGGCCATCCTGTTTGGGTAACAGCCAGTCTTCTCTATTTCTTTAAAAAAGAACTATTGGCCATCACAATATTTATGGTATCAGATTCCATAAGTCTCTTTAGTAAATGGCCATCTGATCCTTTTGTGTAACACAAGTTATTAAATAGGGTATAATATTTGTACATGTTTGGTTAACACGTTTTCATTCATCATCCAGTACTCTCAATGCCTGCATTTAAGAACTGGCTACTTTTCCAGTAACACAAACATTTCCCCCCATTGAGGAAAAACTACAGCTTCTGCTGAACAGCCTCGTGAATTATATGTCTTGTTAAGAATTTCCCCTTCCTTTCTCCCGATGCCAAACAATTTCATTGGACATCTAGGCCAGGGCCCTCCAAGCAGAAACTGCTTCCATGTGTGCATGGGTGGGGTGCCTATTCCCATTTTCTTTTCTGTCTGTATCTCCTCGCTTTGCAATGAATCCTGCGCTGAGAGTTCTCCAGCTTTTGAGTGGCTGCAGTAGGTAAGGGATCAATGCACAATTCTTTTGCTCTTGCTCTGGTATTGCAAGCAAGAGATTCTGGAGAACCCAGAAGCATCACAGCTTCCTAGTTCCAGTGCATGAACAGTGGGGTCAATGCTGCGTAAGAATTTGTTGGTCTGGGGCTACTAACCTAATTGGGTAGTTACCATGCATCCACCAGAGCCGCAAATCACAGCCAACTTACAGTGACCCCATAGAGTTTTCAAGGCAAGAGACTAACTGAGGTTGTTTGCCATGGCCTGCCTCTGCATAGCAACCCTGGATTCCATCCCAATACTAACCAGTGTAGCTTCTGAGATCTGACAAGATCAGGCTAGCTTGGGCTGTTCAGGTCAGCGTAGAGCTGTTTAGTTTAGGGTTGCCAGGTCCAATTCAAGAAATATCTGGGGACTTTGGGGGTGAGGCCAGGAGACATTGGGAGTGGATCCAGGAGATAGGTTGTGGCAAGCATAACTGAACTCCAAAGGGAGTTCTGGCCATCACATTTAAAGGGACCGCACATCTTTTAAATGCCTTCCCTCGATTGGAAATAATGGATAGGGGCACCTTCTTTTGAGGCTCATCGAATTGGACCCCCTGGTCCAATCTTTTTGAAACTTGGGGGGTATTTTGGGGAGAGGCACCGGATGCTATATTGTAAATTCAGTGCCTCTGCCTCAAAAAACAGCCTCCCCAGAGCCCCAGATACTCACAGATCAATTCTCCATTATTTCCTATGGGAATCGGTCTCCATAGGGTTTAGTTGGACACAACCCTAGTTTAGTTGGACACAATTCCAGGAAGTTTTAGTCAGAGATGTTCAACATCTTGAATCATTCACAAGCCACAGCTTACTTCCTTTTGAGAGCCAGTTTGGTGTAGTGGTTAAGTGTGCAAACTCTTATCTGGGAGGACCAGGTTTGATTCTCCATTCCTCCACTTGCAGCTGCTGGAATGGTTTTGGGTCAGCCACAGCTCTCACAAAGCTGTCCTTGAAAGGGCAGCTTCTGGGAGAGCACTCTCAGCCCCACCTACCTCACAGGGTGTCTGTTGTGGAGGAGGAAGGTAAAGAGAATTGTAAGCCACTCTGAGATTCAAGTGAAAGGCAGGATATAAATTCACTGTCATCTACTGATTCTGACTTTTTCCATCATCTGTATACACAATATAATATCCATTTATTTGCACCATTACTTACCACATCCCCCTCCCTCCAGAAACAGAGGTGAGTCCAATGCATTCCCATTTTATTTTCTTTGGTCTATCATTTTCTCTATCGAGTGTTTTCCTTTGATTAATGATCATGCATCAGAGTCCAAAGTGTGGACAGAGGCTGTTATCTCAGCACAAATAATTGCAGAAACAAACTCAGAAGAGCGTCTGATTTAGTTGCAGTTGTCTTTGAATAAAGCTTTTCCCTGGACCAAAAATAAATAAGTATGAGGCCTTAATGGAGTCGAGCAGCGAGGATCGAAGGGCCCATCCCCAGAAAACAAAGGGATTCTTAGCCTACCTGTCAGCTACAAAGACAGAGTGCACTTTTGAATGACTTCTAATGTGTGCTGTAAAGGATTTTTTGCCATGTGGCAGCGAGTAAGCAGGGTGATATAAAAAAAAAGGCCAAATAAAGACTTGCCTATTACCATTCAATACATCAACGGAAGACCATGCCAGATGGCTTTGCAAGACAGGGCCTATAATCAATGGCTTCCTTTACCAAGTGGAGTTGATGTTTTGAAAGGGCTGCGGTTGTCAAGCAGCAGGAAAGGTTTTTTCTTTCTTTTCTTTTTTTTAAAGGAATGCTTGAGACAGCTGTGGGGATCTGATGTGCTGAGGAAATGGGAGTTCGTGTTTGGCCACTTTGTCCAAGTATGTCTCTCGCTGCAAGCTGGCTCGTTAGTCACTGCTCTTCATATGCAGAAAGGCTGCAGCCAAAGTCCTGGAGCCTTTCACAGGAATCTACTTTAATACTGAGGGGAGTGACTGACTCTACATGCCAGCTGCACCTCATGTGGTGGTGGTATTTTTCTGGGGGAGGGATGTTCACAAGGAATAAAGTGACACAACAGGACCCCCTTTCAACAAATAAAAACTAAGTCACACAGAAAAGCTGAGCATTATTCTCTTGCAACAACCCACAAATCAGACAGCTTAAAACCAGCCCTATTACCATGGGTTTTCCAGGACAGTATTAGAAGAAGGAGAGATTGGATTTATACCCCACCCGTAACTCTCTGAAGGAGTCTCAGAGCAGTTTACAATCTCCCCGCCCCCTCCAACAACAGACACCCTGTGAGCAATGTTCCCTTCGAGCTACAGAGTCTTGTGAGCAAAAATTCTACTTTGTGAGCTACTGGCATTAAAACTGTGAGCTACTGCATAAATTAGTGTGCTCTGGGGTCATCCTTCCTGAGCTAAGAAAAAAAAATGTGTGAACTGGAGGCTAAAAATCTGTGAGCTAGCTCATGCTAACTCAGCATAGAGGGAACACTGCCTGTGAGGTATGTGGGGCTGAGAGAGTTCTGACAGAAGCTGTTCTTGAGAGGAACAACTCTGCAAGAACTTGTGACTGATCAAGGTCACATCAGCAGGTGCATGTAGAGGAGTGGGGAATGAAGCCCAGTTCTCCCAGCTAAGAGTCTGCACACTTAACCACTACACCAAACTGGCTCTCTCCAGTTCACCCTCTTGAGTCATTGGTATAAATCAAATCCAATCCAATCCCTTCTTCTTCTTATATACCCTCCTTGAGTCATAGGGCTGCCATAAGTCAGAAGCAAACTGATGGCACTGAATACGCACACATAGAGATGCCTCAGATAAATCAACAGTTGCCAGAAAATTATGACTCACCAGCCCATGCTAAATGGGATCAACCCTGCTTAGTACTTGGAAGTGAGACCTCCAAGGAATACCAGAGTTGTAACAGGGACGCAGGCAATGGCAGTCCACCTCTGTTCGTCTCTTCCCTTGAAAACCCTATGGGGTCTCTGTAAGTCGGCTGTGACTTGACAGAGCTTTTCTCCAAAGAAATCAAATGTCAGGCAGCAAGTAGGGCTAGAGTTGCTCTGCAGAATTTTTATCTCTCCCCGCCCCCCTCCCATTGCCAGAACCACAAAGATGATTCTGGATGAACTTTCCTTGCAGTTAAATGAGCATGCCAGCAATGTCCTTTCCCTTTCCGCACAGAACCTCTAAAATACCAAGAGCAACCAGGTAGGGAAGAGGCTCCACTCAATGAGGATAAATAGCATCCAGGGCTTCTGTGGCTGGTTCCTGTTCTTCTCTGCCAAACAGCTAATATGAGAGATTTTAATTTGCTTTAAAGGGACTCAGTGGCTTCTTGATGCTCTGGCCTTTGTGCTTCCATTTTTTTTATTTGCTACATTTCTAGACCATTTATCAGGTATAAGCAGGGCTTTTTTTATAGCAGGAACCCCTTTCCATATTAGGCCACACACCCTGATGTAGCCAATCCTCCAAGAGCTTACAGGGCTCTTCTTACAGGGCTTACTGTAAGCACCAAGAGGATTGGCTACATTTGGGAAAGGGGGTTATCTAATATGCAAAGGAGTTCCTGCTACAAAAAAGTGCTGGGTATAAGAGCTCTCAAGGTGGTTCACAACAATAAAAAAATAATAATCCTTAATTAGAATGGTAAGGAAGTAGTGTGTGTGCATAAGTGAAGGCTACTGTGTTAGATTGTACCGGAAAAGCCAGGGTGCTAGGTAATACGATGGCTGACCTCCAAGTGTGGTCTGAAGTCCTTCCAGCACTGTAGCTGATCTCCACACCTTAGAGATCAGTCTGTCTTGGAGAAAATAGCTGCTTTGGAGGCTGGACTCTATGGCAAGGTTGGCATCAGCATATCCTTAGGTAGGGCATCTGTCAGGGACCAGAACCTCTGGAAGGACCCATTGCTACCAACTCCTCTCCACTGACTGCTGCACTCATGCTTTTCCCCTGCTCGCTCGCAAGTGCTTTGCTAGCCACACTCCCACTTTCATATGCTGCCCAGTTCTGCCAGGGAAGGGCATGCCAGTGGTACAAAGCAATGGCAGTTCTAGTTGTACACTGGAAGGGCATGCCAGTGGTACACAGCACTGGCAGTTCTAGTTGTACCCAGCAACATTATGGGGAAAGTGACTGCAGGTGGAGGAGCTTGTGAGAACAAAAGGGAACAGCACACAGGCAAGCGGAGGGCATGTGGAACTGGTAGTGGGCATAAAGAACCCCTGGGCACTCTCTGTACAGGACCTCCCCAAAGCAGTAACCAGCCTAGCACTATGGTTTACCGTAGAGTCAGCAGTCCCTCCACAGGTAAAAGTAGTTCAGCAGTGGAACAGGTTTCCTAGGGAGCTCCCCCTCACTGGCAGTCTTCAAGCAGCAGCTGGATGGACATGTCAGGGATACTTTACTGTGATCCTGCATTCAACAGGGATATGGACTAGATGGCTGTATGGCCCCTTCCAACACTATGATTCTAGGTCAGGGTGGCCAAACTGTGGCTCAGGAGCTATGTGTGGCTCTTTCACACATATTGTGTGACTCCTGAAGCCCCCACCACCCTGTTGGCCGGCTTGTCTCTTTAAATCATTTCTCCAATCCAAGCCAGCTGGCAGCTTGGAGAATACATTTAAAGTTGTTTTCTTTCTACCTCTCTCTCCCTCCTCCATCTATTTTCCTTCCTTCCTTCCTTCCTTCCTTCCTTCCTTCCTTCCTTCCTTCCTTCCTTCCTTCCTTCCTTCCTTCCTTCCTTCCTTCCTTCCTTCCTTCCTTCCTTCCTTCCTTCCTTCTCTCAAACATCTGACATTTGTGTCTTGTGACTCCCAGACATCTGACATTTATTCTATGTGACTCTTACTTTAAGCAAATTTGGCCACCCCTGTTCTAGGTAGTTCCCCCAAATCTCCAGGGGAACCAAGAGCTAGTGACAGTCCAGAACTAGCAACCCTATGCAGGACAGAACATCATGGTCTAATAAGTGAAACATATTGTTTCTCCAAGAAGAAACAGGCCTCACCTCATTGGTGTCATGCCACTTTTGTGATCAGCATGGCAATAAGTCCCTTGTTACTTTTAATGTTTATCACTTCTGGGGGATTCAGTTATCTGCAGTAGAACTCAACATTCTGTCCCATGTCCATGCTCCTAAAGGCAGGTACATTTAAGGATGGCTAAGAACAGTCCTTTTGCTAAATTATCAGTAATTAAGAAACTGATTTAGTAAGATTGCCGGAAAAAAATTCTTAGCAGTTGCGTCTGTGGAGCCACAGTCCTTCCGTCCATTAGCATATGTTCACACAACGTGGAAACTGTATTCATATCTCCATTATCCATGTTTTTCAGAAAACAAAACACCACCAGTGCTTGAGGGCCGCCATAGATTAGATAGCAGGCGATAGACTTGCCAGTGTGCACATATGGAAATGTTCAATTTGTAATCTGATTACAGCACCAGAAGAAGAAAAAAACCTCCCCAAAACAAAAGCCCACTTGATACCTGTGGCAGATTCGTTTCATGGTTAAGTGCAGAAAATTCTCAACATCGTGTCAAGTTTCCTATGGCTGGCCAAGTCAACTGATGGAAGTAGCTCTTTAATTCCTGGGGTACCTCTTCAAACAGGCGTTATGCCAGACCCAATTTGAATCCACAGAAAGGTACGCTAATTGTTGGGAGGTATGTAGCAGCATAATGCAGCCATTTAGCAAAAAAAAAGTTTTGCATGCGAGAGACTAAGTGCCTGTCTTTGTTCTAGGGGAAGGATCGTGGCACACTTCCATCTCCTGAGATCTTTTGACATATGTTTTGCTTGGAGGGTTGGATCAGGGAGTGACAAGGGACAGGTTTCTTTCACTTGGCTCCTTAAAGGAGGTTGGATCCGTAAATGATCTGCCCAGGACCCGGAGAGGGGCAGGGAAGAAACCTGTTGGACTGTCACAAGTAGGCACTGAAGTAGCATTCTTAAGCAAGAAAGCTCAGCCTCTCGCCAGTTTTCCTCATGGCCTGCTCCAGATTGCAGTTGCCAGAGCTGAATGTTCCAAGTACTGTTTAGTGTAGTGGTTAAGTGTGTGGACTCCTATCTGGGAGAACCAAGTTTGATTCCCCACTCCACCACTTGCAGCTGCTGGAATGGCCTTGGGTTAGCCATAGCTCTTTCAAGAGTTGTCTTTGAAAGGGCAGCTTCTGTGGGAGCTCTCTCAGCCCCACCTACCTCACAGGGGAGAAAAGTAAAGGAGATTGTAAACTGCTCTGAGACTCTGAAATTCAGAGTGAAGGGCGGGATATAAATCCAATTTCTCCTTCTTCTTCTATATGTGCCCAAACAGTTGGAACATGCTTAGGAAGAAGACTATGATACACATGTAACTCCTGCTCAGCTGTGGTTGACCACTCCTTCCCCTCAACCACCATGTTTGCCTGTGTTACTGCCTAGGGTTGCCAGGTCTCTTTAACCTGTGGGGGCTTGGGGGAGGGAAAGCATAAACTGACATGATGATGTCACTTATGGGTAATTCCTCTCCCCCATTTCCCCCCTCACTCTATTCAACAAGGGCAGGAGACATAGGAACATCGGCGGGAGAACATTCACCACAAGCAGGTAACTGGGGACCCTATTTGGTGTAGTGGTTAAGTGCGTGTACTCTTATCTGGGAGAACCGGGTTTGATTCCCCACTCCTCCACTTGCACCTGCTGAAATGGCCTTGGGTCAGCCATAGCTCTGGCAGAGGTTGTCCTTGAAAGGGCAGCTGCTGTGAGAGCCCTCTCCAGCCCCACCCACCTCACAGGGTGTCTGTTGTGGGGGAGGAAGGTAAAGGAGATTGTGAGCCGCTCTGAGTCTCTGATTCAAGGAGAAGGGTGGGGTATAAATTTTCAATTCTTCTTCTTCTGTTTCTGCTTGCACCATTAAGAAGCATATTAACAGCCAATGTGTGTAGTGCAGTCAAGTCACAGGTGACTTAAGTCAGCCTTGCTGGGTTTTCAATACAAGAGACAAATAGGTGTGGTTTGCCATTGCCTGCCTCAGCATAGCACCCCTGGAATGACTTTCCCATCCACATACTAACCAGGGTCAATCCTACATAGCTGCCAAGATATGATATGATTAGGCCAGGGCTTTTTTTGCAGTAGGAACTCCTTTGCATATTAGGCTGCACCCCCCTGATGTAGCCAATACTCCAAGAGCTTACAGGGCTCTTCTTACAGGGCCTACTGTAAGCTCTTGGAGGACTGGCTACATCAGGGGTGTGTAGCCTAATGTGAAAAGGAGTTCCTGCTACAAAAAAAGGAGCCCTGGATTAGGCTATCCAGACCAGGGCAAAACATCAAGCTAACCCCTCCCCCCCAAAAAAAAACATTTTGAGCTTAGACTTACTTATGGTTGCATCTTGAATCACCATACAGATATTGTAGTTTCTCTCCCCATCCTACATCCATAAGAATCTCATTTTTCAAGTGTTTAGACAGCTCAAAAAGTGAGGCCTCCTTTGGCCACAGTTCACAGGCGTTCAATGGCTGCATTGAAAAGGAGTGTCAGCACAGTATCCTGAAAGGGAGAAATTTGCACTTGGGTGTTTCTGTAGAGAAAGTGTCCATATGGGTCATTTAAACAATTCAATTGACTGCACACATGTGGGGCAGGGGTAGCTTGTGAATGATCCTATACTTAACAAGGTCATGTTAATGAGCCAGCTGTTAGCCTTGGAGGGGTGCAAGCTTTACTCTGGATTCAGAAGGTCAACTGCACAAGCACAAAGGTAACTCGGAAGAACAGGGCCAAGACAGTCTGGTGAAGGGCCTTGGCTTGTGACCATAAAAAGTACAGTATTTTTTGCACCATAAGACTCACTTTTCCCCCCCAAAAAAGTGGAGGGAAAAGTGTGTGCGTCTTAAGGAGTGAATACTGCAAAAAATTCACACAAATGCCTCTAAATTCACACAAACGGCTCTAAAAACTAGGTGCGTCTTATGCTCAGGTGCGTCCTATGGAGCGAAAAATATATCTGGTGATCACATTCATGTCATTGTTCTCAGCATTCCTGTTGCTAGGTGGATACAATTCAAGGAGTATTCCAAAAGGTAGGGTGTTGACCAGTGTTCCCTCTAAGCTGAGTTAGTGTGAGCTACCTCAAAGTTTTTTTAGCCTCTGACTCTCACATTTTGTCTTAGCTCAGGAAAAATGGCCCCAGAGTAAACCAGTTTATGCAGTAGCTCACAACTTTAATTCCAGTGGCTCACACAAAATAGAATTATTGCTCACAAGACTCCACAGCTTAGAGGGAGCATTGGTGTTGACTAAAGGGAAACATAATAAAGTTTTTAAAGATTACAGTGTAAGGAGAGTGATTTTTTTTCTCCTTGCCTCACAATACGAGAATTCAGGGCCATCTAATCAAACCAAAGATAGATTTGAAATGATCACCCACTTCATCAATAAAACAGTTTCTTTATATATATATATTTGGAATTCAAAACCACAACCACAAATATATATATATTTGGAATTCAAAACCACAAGCTACGTGATGATCACTAACATACATTCTTTATTTACGATCCAGAGATCATACACCACTAACTTTTAAACAAACAAACAAACAAACAAACAAGTAAATAAATAAATAAATGGATCAGACTTGTGCTGGAACCTTTATATACAAAGAGAGCATAGGTCTGAATACCAGATGCTAGAACAGACAAAACTGGGAGCTCATGATGTCTCCTGTCCTGCTGAACAGGGCCAGGAGATAAAATACTGGCTGTTACTTGAAATGGAATGGTGATCTACATCAGATCGTGGTCTATCCAGGAAGGCGGGTCTTATCTTTTTATAGGTTAGGAGACATACAAGTCAACAATTTGCTACAAGACATTTTAGTCAATTGCCCAAAATGAAGAGACAGCCCCTCTGTCTAAGTCCACATGCAGTCTGATGGTGGATAATCGATAATCTTAATCATACCTAAGACGTAACATATACCCTTTAGCAGATACCTGTGGCATTGGAGGTGAACTGTTAATGGAACTCTCAATATAGGACTGATTGAGAAAAGACAACATGAGTTTTGGGGCTAGTTTTTTGAGGATATTGTGATGCTGAGTCGATACTGTGCTGGGGCTAGCACTTCTATGCACCCATCAACCTACCTATGGCTTTGTTAAGGCAATAAACAAGTAGGGACCAACACTAATTCAGGGAGAACATCAAAATTCATCCTCTACCTCCTCCCCAAATGTATTCATGGTGTCTCCTCCTCTGAATTCATGCATTCAGTCTACTGCAGAAATCAGCTACAGCCTGCACATACAACTCTTCCTGAAATGCATGCAATCCACCACTCACTGGTTGAACATTCCTTATATTTCTGCAAAAAGACATTGGTGGATGCCATCGATGGCTGCCATTTTCTTCCTGACTGATTCTCCAGTCATCCAACTTTGTACAGATTGGATTGACAGACAGGATCGCACATATGTGGGAATGGAAAAATGAGGAGTGGTGGCTGAGGCTTAAAGGAGAATTGGTTGCTTGAGGTTACCTTGGAAATTTGGGATTGAGATAGTATTTGAAACAGGGATATCCCAGTTCACATTGTTGGCCACCAGCTAAATCACAATTCGTAACTGGAAGCATAGACAGAGAATGGGTTTCCATTAACTTTGGAGAATCTTGCTTTCCAAATGTGGCACCTCTATAATTTTATTTTTAAGAGGCTAGATTGACTGAAAATGCAACATAAACATTGAGGGGGGTTTTAGTGTAGTTTTTTGAGAAAAGAGGTGGGCACCTTTGAAATTCTGACACAGGGTCATAGGCTCAGTTACAAAATGGTGGCTGCAGGGGGTGGAGCCACACTCACACCTAGAGAAAGTCCAAGTGCAGTGAAGAAAAGGGGTAACTTAAAGCAAACATTGCCACCAAGGCAACATTATTTTAATTTGTGCAGCTAATCATATCTTCAGGAGCCAATCAGAAGCTATGTTGGATAAGAGCCCCACCCACCATCTGAAAATACTTAGGGGGAACCAGATAAGTCATGAAGGGGCACTATGGGCATCACGTTGGGGACCTCTGCCACATAGAATAAGGCCAGCAAAAATAACTTGGAGTTTGGTGTCAGTAGTTAAGAGTGGTGGACTCTAATCTGAGAGAACCGGGTTTGATTCTCCACTCTTCCACATGCAGCCAGCCGTGTGATTTCAGAGCTGTTCCCTCAAGGGCAGTTCTCAGAAGAGCTCTCTCAGCCCCACCTGCCTCACAGGGTGTCTGTTGTGGGAAAAGGAAGGGAAGGAGATTGTAAGCTGCTCTGAGTGAAGGGCAGGGTCTAAATTCCTCCTTCTTCTTGCCTTCTGTTTATTTTTGGTGCAAACAGGACTGCAAATATAAACAGGGCTGCCAGATGATTGGATGACAGCGGCAGAAGAAAACCCATTCTGCCTCCTAGTGGCAGCAAAAGACTTCCCCCAGACTCTTATTTCAGATCACACATTGCGTGTATGTGTATATCAGACCAAGATCTGGCCTCCTAACACCACTGTTATGTTCTGGGCATTTCACGTTTCACCTTCGACCTATCACAAGAAAATATTTCTGGTCTTCATGGAAAGAGATCCACCTTGAAACTGGCTCTACCAAAAGGACAGGAGAACTAGAAGAAACAAGCCAAGCAAACCTTGTTGGCTGAGAGAGTACAATCAACCTAATTTCCTTCCCCCCATTTAGATAGCATCCCTTCCCCCCATTTCTAGCCAAAAACCCAACCCGAGATTTATAAATAAGATCATTTCGGCATGCTTCATGACTTTTGAACAGAAAGATTTATTTCAATAAATCCTCTCAAACGGTGCCTCTCAGGCCAAATGCCCCCCCCCTCCTACTGTTGTCTAGATTTGAGAGCCCTACAATGCTTGGTCTCCTAAGGGTTATCAGCTATGTCATGCATTATAAATGATCCAATCAGAGCAGTGGGAAACAACATTTCTATTTAATACCAGGAGAAACAGTGGAAGTAGGCGATTGATACCAACACAATGATGGGAAAAAGTGTCCAGAGGTGCTACTCACATAATCTCATTTTACAACATCTTGAAAATTCAATAGAAAAGGGCTCCGCTAACAATATCCCAATGACACGCTTCTGATTATTGTTCCAAAATGTTCCTTAAGACCCTGAACAATAAGAATGCACTCTAAATATATCTCAGCACAAACAATTTGTTTCTCACTGTTGATTTTTTTTTCCCTCCAAAAAATAATAATAAATGGTATATTGTTAGTCAACAATTGGTAGACCCTTCAAAAATCTATGCCAGCGGACTGCTGGTACATGTTACGGGAAATGAGATCTTGGGACGGAGGAAAAAATTAACACAGAGATGACAATAGATACGGGAATTAACCTATTTTCACAAGTCTTATTGAAATCCTTTTATTTGCTCTTTGGGCCCCTACAGATATGTTGTTCAGGGAGGTCCTTTGAAAATTTAGGTTGCAGACCAACGTAACAGCAAGTTTGGAAGTGGTGTTAGCAGCTGTGTTTGGGTGCATTCTAAAAACATGTAAATTAGAGAAGGGAAATTCATGGGTATGTGGTTTTATGACTCGGAAGTTCATTCCAAGGGCCTATTACACACAATGTGGTAGCTGTCTTGTGGTAGCTGTTCCAGTCTATGACACCCTGGGGCAGTTGAGTTGTTGAGTCTCTCACTGCTTGCTTATTTTACAATTAAGAAACATTTCCTAATCATTAGATAAATGTCTTTGTTAAAACACAAGCCACCCACTTGTTGTCCTTTTCACATTAAATTTGGTCAGCAGTCAGTACCCTTCTAGGTTAAGATGTGAGGAAAGCAACATATTTATTTATTTATTTTATGATTTATATCCCGCCCTTCCCAGCAAGTGGCTCAGGGCGGCTCCAAAGGATCTCCAGGAAACTGTGGGAGCTGAGAAATGGAAAGGGCTCGATGAATGCACAAGTTAAAGGAACTACAGCATAGGGCCTCAGGTTATGACTGGCCTGTAAGTACAAAAAAGGGAGTCAACTATTATAGGAGGAGGATGTCTGGATAGCCCAGGCTGGCCCAATCTCATCAAAACTTGGAAGCTAAGCAAGGTCACCCCTGGTCAGTATTTGGGTGGGAGACCACCAAGGAATACCAGAGTTGCTACATCGAGGCATGCAAGGGGTAAAGCACCTCTGAAAGCCGCATGGGGTTGCCACAAATCCACTGCAACTTGATGGCAAAAACAAATGCTATGGGGCTCATATATGACATAATTTGTTAGCCACCTTGGTGACACTTGTGAAGGCAGAAAGGTGAGATATGACTTTTGTAAAGAAATGAATGTTGTATTTAAATACAAACATAGCACTGGTTACTAGTCTCTAAGGAGAGCCCTTTCTATACTAAGGTTTAACTGAATGCCGATTGTTGTGTTGGACGACGGAATTATATATCTTGTCCTGTATCTTGTCCTGTTTTGCCTCTATGGTATAAAAGAAACTGAGCATTTCATTTTTTTTTAAATGTCCCAGTCATACATCAGCCAGAATTTACTTTCTACCCCAAATGTTGGTGGGTAAACTGAAAAGGCTTGATTTAGGGGAAAGGGGGAGCCAAATATGCTTCAAAAAAACAACAGCTCACTCATTCAGAAGCCTACACAATAACAATATTCAAATTTCAAGTCACTTTTGCTATATCTCCTGTTACTGATTTTATAAAGAAACTTAGTGGCTCTGCTCCTGTTGCAGTGCCTGCTTGTTTGTTCCTCTTTTTCCCCATTGTGGATGGGCATAAATGATATACCTTTTCTAACAAATCTTTTTCCCCCTTTCAGAGCCAGTTTGGTGTAGTGGTTAAGTGTGTGGACTCTTATCTGGGAGAACTGGGTTTGATTCCCCACTCCTCATACCGATTAACCAACCTGCCAGCACCTTAAACCACCTGGGCAGAACAGCCCAGCCCAATCTCTTCAGACCTGGGAAGCTAAGCAGGGTTGGCCCTGGGCAATATTTGGATGGAAGACCACCAAGGAAATCCAGGTTTGCTATGCAGAAGGAGGCAATGACAAACTTCCTCTGTTTGTTTCTTGCCTGGAAACCCCGATGGGGTCACCATAAGTGGCTGTGATTTCAAGAAGAAAACTGAAGACTGCAGATTTATACCCTGCCCTTCTCTTCGAATCAGAGACTCAGAGCAGCTTACAATCTCCTATATCTTCTCCCCTACAACAGACACTCTGTGAAGTAGGTGGGGCTGAGAGAACTCTGACAGAAGCTGCCCTTTCAAGGACAACTCCTACGAGAGCTATGGCTAACCCAAGGCCATTCCAGCAGGTGCAAGTGGTATGATTTCCTCGCTTGCGATTCCTTCAGGGGATCTTTCAGTGCAGCAATTGTAACACAAAGCTATTCATATTGAAACTGCCCCAGAGAATCCAAATGGGTAAGCATATATTTTGTGCCAGTTAAAATATTAGCATAAAAGACTGTCAGTATGTACAGCCACCCTGGCTTGTACATGCCGGGTCCCCATTTTTAGATCCCATTTCTGCAAATGCAAGAGCTCCAACTGGAAAAAAAAATACTATTGGAGAATGGGCTAACTTTAGTTACGCTTCAGTTTCTGTTATCATGTATCTCTTTCCAAAAATGCACATTAGTGCCCTACAGAGATTAAAGAACACATTGAAGCTCTCTTTGGGGGGTTATAAGAGACTGGGTTTTTTTAAAAAAATACACTGTTGTAAGCAAAAGATGTTGAAAAATCATTAGCTACGAATTAAAGGTTGACTCGTGTTACAGAATCAATGACAGAGAGTAAAACAAATGTGTCATGATACAATATGAAACTGAATGCTCCTTTTTTATTACAGGCTCATAATCTCTGTGTTTATTATTGCAGAGGCTAATACGAACTGTTTAAAGCAGACCCAGAAGGTGTTTTGTGCGGCCTGATTGTCAGCTGCCATCCTCCAAATACGACTTATGCCTAGAGCTTGCAATCCTAGCTGGGTTTCACTACAAATACTATTTGCAATGATTATTTTTGTTTGGCTGTGCCGAGGCATTAATTTTATAGATTTGCCAAAGATCTGTTTACAGCTGACATAAACACAGCATCCTGAGTCGGGAGGAACATCAGAAGAGGAAAGTTTCGACTTCTGAAAACACTTAAAGATGATCAAACACACGGGGACACACTAATAATCGAGGGAGGGAGAAACTGGACACAACTGTCAGCCGATCAACATTGTTCCCTCTTGGGCATTGGGACACTGCAGTCGTTAAGTAGGCTCCAACAAACTGAAGTGTGTTTAAAGAAATAGAGCCGCTATTATGCAGGAACTCCAAAGTAGAAAAGCCGTTCGCTTTGGAATCAACCCCCTCCTCAGTCACTTGACTCTTTCAAAGTCCTTCAAAGCACCTTATTTTTTTGGCATCTGGCGTAGATTGTAACATTTCAACTCTGCCAGCTGAATATATTTACATATTTGTCGCACATTAAAAAAATACAGATTTCCCCCCCCCTCCCCCTGCCCTTTGGCTTGTATAATAAAAAGGTACAGGCAAAATAACTGCCGTTGCTCAAAGTGTGATTTGAATTAAAAAGTAAGAGCCAAACTACAATGAAGTCCGCTGAGACCAATGCAAGTGGATTCTAAAGAATTATGCATATTTCCAGTTTTGTAACCCTGATCCAGGGTATCAAGGGGCCTCCAATTGTACCTTTTCCTCAATTCTCATTCTCTTTATTAGAGGTTCAGGCTAGGTTCCTACTGAACAGCCTGTACAAGCTGCTTCTTTCAGGTCCAGGCAGGAAACTGTGCACTTTGCCTTCCTGAACAAAAGTGTGCATGCACACAAAAGCTTTATGCCCAGATTTAAACTTGTTGGTCTTAAAGGTGCCAGTGGACTCAAATTTTGTTTAGGGTCAGGAAGGAAGATTAAAATCAGAAGAACATAGGGATTTTGAAACGCCAGCTTTGGATTTAAAATTAAAACTTCCATTCAGATTCCATTCCAGTTCTAGTCAAGTCTTAGATGCATACTGGGACACCTTTCAACTCCAAGTATACTACTGGGCTTTTCCATTTGGGTCTTGCACACAGAGACTGACAAACTGGATTGTTCTCTGTTGGCCTTCTTACATCTGTTATAGGCCTGGATGAGCTCTAAAAAATGGTTTATTCTTTAGTTTTATCTACTGAAAAACCCAAAAGTGTGGTTCAAAGCAGAGTTACCCTCCACTGCAGAATCAGCATTATAGCAAGGACAATGCAATTAAGAACACCAAAACTCACATTTCAAAACAGGAAAATATGCTATTTTCAAGGTTGTATTCATAACGCAATACATTGCCTTTAAAGAGCAATACATGAACTTGATTTATGCCATTTTTTAAAAACACACACACGAATCTTCATTTAGGAGGCTGAGGCTTTCTGTTCTAGGATCACCATAAAAGTGTTTATTGTCATTGTTCCCTGGATAAGGTGTGGGTACCCATTTTAATTTTCTTATTTAGGAGCATTCTATGCCATTTCATCAGAGTCTTGTTTGAAGCAGCTTGGCAGTGGTGGAAAGTGCTGTGAAGTCATAGCTGACTTAAAGAGACCCAGTAAAGTTTTCAAGGCAAGAGATAAACAGAGGCGGTTTGCCATTTCCCCCTCTGCATCCCAACCCTGGTATTCCTTGTAGGTTTCCCATCCAAATTCTAGCCTGTGCTGATCCTGCTTAGCTTCTGATATCTGACAAAATCAGGCTAGCCTGAGCTATCCAGGTGAGGGCTTGAGGCAGCTTACAAATAATATAAAAGCATCAAAGTCCTAGAGCGTAAAAGCTATTCATAAAAGAAAACTCAGATCAACCTCACAACATTTACAAAGATAGCCCCCCTTATTAAAAGCCAGAGTAAAAAGATATGCTTTGGCCTTGCTCCTAAAGAAGAAGAAGAATTGCCGATTTATACCCCACCCTTCTCTCTGAATCACAGAGCGGCTTACAATCTCCTTTATCTTCTCCCCCCACAACAGACACCCTGTGAGGTGGGTGGGGCTGAGAGGGCTTTCACAGCAGCTGCACTTTCAAGGACAACCTCTGCCAGAGCTATGGCTAACCCAAGGCCACTCCAGCAGCTGCAAGTGGAGGAGTGGGGAATCCAACCCGGTTCTCCCAGATAAGAGTCTGCACACTTAACCACTACACCAAACTGGACAGTAACAATGTCATCGTAAAAAGAATTATGCCCATCAAGGCACATTGACTTCAGTGGCCTTAGAAAGGTATAACTTTCTGATTTATCTGAGTCACTGGATTTGATCTGGTTATGCAGAAAAGAGATCACAGATGTTAAAATAAGCTTGCTAAAGAGATCTCATATATCCATATAGGGTTGGGAAGGATCAGGGCAGGGGCATGTTGTGGAGACAGTGTCATGACTACCATGATGTCGCTTCCTGGAAAAACCTGGAAGTGACAGCAATAGCTCTAGGAATTGCCAGAAACTCCAACGCCTTGATAGGAACAGTACTGATTACAAGCAGGTGGATGAAGAGTAGACAACAGCAGTGAACCTCTTGTGTCAGACTCCATATTGGGGTTTTTTAAAAACAAAAACTGATGGCCAAGAGACTGCAGACAGTAATTGCCTTGCTGAACATGTCCAGCCTTAGCCAGCAATGACAAAATAACCAAGGGTCATCCGTTGGTCTTATATTATCTGTATTATTAGGAAACTGCATTCTGAGAGAAGAGTTTGCCATATAAGGATCCAGCGAGACAATTATTGCCCTGCGCTTGGTTCACTTGAACATATGAAGCTGCCTTCTACTGAATCAGACCTTGGGTCCATCAAAGTCAGTATTGTCTACTCAGACTGGCAGCAGCTCTCTAAGGTCTCAAGCTGAGGTTTTTCACACTTGCTTGCCTGGACCCTTTTTAGTTGGAGATGCTGGGGATTGAACCTGGGACCTTCTGCTTACCAAGCAGATGCTCTACCACTGAGCCACCGTCCCTCCCTTAAAATGTAAACCGTGAAGACTTACGGACTGTCTTTCCATCATTTCCATCAAGTATAGCTGTGCAGTATTAAAATTCATAAACGTAAATGAAATGGCTTCATAAGTGCGCCTGGCTTGCCTGCCCAGGTGGAATCCAGATTTTAGGCAGAGCCCTAATCAAATGTTTCCCACGGTTGGCTCATGGTATGCCTGTTCACAGTTTATAGTAAAGATTGGCTGGTGGCGACTGTTCATAAATAATCCATGACTCTGGACTCAGACTACAGGAAGGCCAACAGTTTACTCTGTGATAATGCTCCTTGGGATGTGGAACGGCAACTGGACATCCCCTCCTACCATTCATCCTTTGAACATGAGTGATCAACATTTCAATGGGTCTATCAAGCAGGAAACCCCACAGGTGTCTCTTCCTGGAATTCCCTTCCTTTTTATGTAAGGGGAGGGGAAGAAGTTGCATAAGTGAACAATACAACAATGGATTATTGTTACCACAGCATCAGCTGAGTCTGAAGATTTCCAAATTATTTAGCATTGCTTCTGCTCTGTGAGAACAGTTAAACTGCACATCTGACAAAATATATTTTTTTGAGTTGCAAACTCAGTTCTTTATTTTTTGCAAAAAGAAAACAAAGCCAGCCCCCCTCCAATGCACTGTGCGATTAGAAATACCGTACCTCCTAGTTATCAAGGCTGTGTTAATTTCACTTTCAGCCCTCACAATCACCTCTTGATTTGGGCCAAGCAAACGTTGGGGCCCGTTGTGTTTCATCTTGAAGTCAAATAATAGGAAACTGCTCAAATTCCTGGAGCCAGCTTGTCTCAGCAGCCGAGCGCCTAAAACAAAAGCGCAGGGGGCCATCGGGGTGTTTAATTTGTTTGTTGTTTCTAAAATGACTTTTATTGCATCGGAAAGGCTGGGAATTGACAGACCTTAGAAACTGATTGCTAAGACCAAAAAAATGAAGCTGCAGAGGGGGTTTCAATAGCTGTGTTTCACTGAAGGTCAATGGGAATAGGGGACAAGGTTTCTGATTCAATGGCTATCACCTCCCTCCACCACTATCCTTGGGGTTCTGCTTCCAGTCAAAGAAAACCAACTACTTGCATATGCATGGCATATGGTGTGTTATCTGATGGCCAGTGACAAAATTCTAGGAGGTATGAGAACTTCTGGCTGTGACTCCTGAGGCTGCATGCGTGAGAAAAAGAGTGACATGAAAACTGATCGCCCACATAGTTTGCTCACAAATGATCTCTTCAGCTCCATCCACATTCTGGAACTGGGCCAGTTGACTGGATGTCAAAATCAAGGCTGCGTGGAGCTTGCGGTTCTAGGATCGCACCATACAACGAGTGGTCTTCAGTCTCTCCAGACGCAGACCCACCAAGTGTGGAACCTACTGAGCTGCAAGTCTGTGACAGGGCGTATTGTGGTGTCAGTCATGTAGGCAGGGGTGGGATTCTAGCAAGTAGCCAATCTTCCAAGAGCTTACAAGGCTCTTTTTTGTAAGCTCTTGGAGGATTGGCTACATCAGGGATGTGTGGCCTAATATGCAATGAACTCCTGCTAGAATTCCACCCCTGCATGTAGGAAGTGTCAGGATTATGATCTCACCTGTATCAAGACCAATATTGTAGGTGACAGACCAAATAGAGCAAGGGACAAGAAACCCTAAAGTGTATGATAGTGAGGAATATCCAAACAGCAGAGTGTTGGAGGAATCCTCCCCATCTCTGAGTGACCTTACCTTGCTGTCTTGCTGCTCTTCTTGGCATGCACACAAAGAGAAGCAGCAGACCCATCAAAAAGGTAGAAGAAATTGTATTTCTATATAGGCATATGACCCAGCAGAAGTGGCTCCGAGGGTCCCAATTCATGAGCTGAAGACTCTTGTTGTGTGTGTGAAAAGCGCTGGCAAGTTGCAGCCAACTTATGGCAGCCCCAGCAAGGGGCTTTCAAGGCAAATGAGAAGCATGGATGGTTGGTCATTGCCTCCTTCTGCAGAGTCTTTCCTTGGTGGTCTCCTTTCCAGGTACTGACCCTGCTTAGCTTCTGAGATCTGACGAGATTGGGCTGTACCATCCTGTCTTCTTTCTCGTCTACTGCCATACCAGGAAATAACTGATATTAGTCACAGGCTCTTCCATCTTAAAAATCCCAGCCTTTCTTTTTTTAGACAAAGATTCTAGATCTTAACCTTTTGAATATAAGCTTCAACATGTGCTTTCATTGCTTGTGAAAATGGAATGGTGATTTCTGCAGATTAGCCAGGTGGGGCTTACGGAAAACTTCACCTCTCTCCATGACTAGGGATCATGCAACAGGTTGTGCAACTATATAGAGTTCTGCAAATATATCTGTAGAGGTCATACAGGTCCCCCCCCCTGAAGAAAAACAACAAAATGAAACTAGGACTCAGCATAGCTAGTACTCAGTATCTTTGACCTGCAAAGAAGAAGAAGCTGATGATGAAGAAGATGAAGGTGATGATATTGGATTTACACCCCACCCTTCACTCTGAATCTCAGAGTCTTAGAGTAGCTTACAATCTCCTTTACCTTCCCCCCAGATAGATGACAGACAGACAGACAGACAGACAGACAGACAGACAGACAGACAGACAGACAGACAGACAGACAGACAGACAGATAGATAGATAGATAGATAGATAGATAGATAGATAGATAGATAGATAGATAGATAGATAGAAATTTCCCCCCACATATATCAAGACATTTTGCATTTACTGGATGATGCTACATTGAACCCACTGATTCATTTATGAAAGCCAGAAACCTTGTGTCTGTGTGTGAAATTTAGTGAAATCGGGTTCCACTTTACAGCCTGAAAACTGAAGAAGAATAAAATTGAAACATCTTGAATATCTAGAATGGATGTCTTGCGAAGGCTGAACAGATTTACTGATCCTTTTCCCTCTATTTGGTGAAATGTTGGGATATTCCATTGACTATATTATGGACTTGAGTTACAAGACGGATACAAGTTTGCTTTATAAATATGTTGACATGCCTGTGGAAACTGGTTTAATACTGAATATGTCATGTGAATTATTTGTAAATGTATAAGTCTGAATACATGCAAGATTTGTTATTTAATAAGAGTGTGAAAAATTGTTACTTAGCAGTTTTTCTATCTACTGACTTAGACGCTAAGAGCCTTTCATTTGTGGACATTGCAACTGAGACTGGGAAGGATACAGGCACTGTATGCCATTCATTGGCATTATGGCACCAATAATTAAAATCAATTTGTTTCAGCAATGCTTGAGAGTCTGACTCCCTTCTCGGTATCACAAGCACAGGTGCACTCAAGAACAAGCATCCAGAGCTTGATCATAATTAAATATAAAGTGCTTGGCTGGTTAGACTAAGGTCCAAATTGGCTAGCATTTTCTTTTGAACCATTGCCAATTGAGATGCCTTGGGGTGCTCCAAGCAAGGCATGAAAAGGAGGATCTGGACACATCTATGCAGGTTGTTAGTGCATTGGAGGGCTGTATGGAAACATCACCTTGTTCAAAATGCATCCATCTGACCAGTAGTTTCTGTGAGCTATAGTGTGCATTTCACACCCATTTTGAAAAATATGCACTTGTTAACAAGGGGTTTCCAGAAACAATTCACATTTTAAACATCTGAATGGAATGTTTTAAAGAAAGTGCTGTTTCTCCCTTTTAAAGGCCCAAAAAACTTGGGACCAGGGTTATCTGAAGATTGAAGGGCTGTCTGCTACTACATGAACTAAGAAGTTTTGCACTGTGTATGTTCCCTCACCATCAGAGGTCAGGTTGATGGCTAGCAGAAACGGGGCCTGGTGTGTGGTGGCACCTTGACTTTGAACATCTCTCCCCTCTATCATCTGGCACCATCAAGACATGAACTTTAGATACCAGGTGAAAAGATTCTGATTGTCCTGAGCTTTCAGGTGAGGGTGCTGTAGTGGTTAGAGTGCAGGGCTAGCCCTAGATTTTCTGGCACTCTAGGCAAGGCTAACTTCTGGTACCACCACCTCTGCACTGATAATGTCACTGAGTCACATGAGGAGTGCCCAATTTGGTGCCCCCAGAAGGCCAGCACCCTAGGTAATCACCTAGTTTGCCTAGTGACAGCGCCAGCCCTGTTAGAGTGTCACTAGAATCTGGAAGGCCCAGGCTTGACTTCCACTACAGAAGCTCCCTGGGTGACCTTAGGCAGCCACTCTTGTTGAAAGTTTTGTGAGAGAAATTATTTAAACTTTCCCAGATAGTTCAATGGACCGCTGGATCATAAAAGAGTTGGGAGATCTTTAATATTGAACAATATATTTTATTTTTAAAGGGGTAGGGACATTGGGATGAAAATAATAACACTACATTCTACTACATTTTACTATATTCGACTACATTCTCTAAGCTATCACTAACAAGCTGTTACTCAGTGAGCTCTCTCCAGATCCCAACACAGAACTGCCAACTGTTCTTTAACCATCGTTTTCCAAGCCTCTGCTTAACATTCCATCAGCTCTAGTCTGATTGACAGGTAAACATATCTAACACTATAATGACTGAACTTTAGATATTGCCTAGACATACAATATAAATATTCAAAATCCCAACAACTCTTTCTTGGCCTAACTTGGGGTTATTGCTGCAAAAGTAAAATAGTGGCGCCATTGTAAACTGCTTTTGATCTTCATTGAGGAGAAAAGTGGGATATAAATATCTTGACTTTGTTGATGTGAATGAGGTCTTTAATGGTTGTTTGCTGATTTTGTCATGGATTTCGTCGGTTTGGGCCCTCTGGATTAATTCCTGCAGGGCTATGGCCGCTCTTTGAATACCACTGTTTGTTGTTGGTCAATCCTATTGCTTTTTTTTTTTTTTTAAATTCAATCTCTACCACAGCAGCCTTTGAACCGAGAAAGCAGAGTTATGAACATTTCAAATAAATAAACGATGGCAATGCCCCTCCCATGTTGTTTATTGGCAGACCTTGATTATGTGACTGGGCTTTTTTTTTTTTGCTGGTACCTGCCTTGCATTCCAGGGCACACAAGGAACCAGTTCTCCTTGCTATTGCTAAGTTTGAGTAATGCAAACGACTGAGCCAACCTCAATAAGAATATAAGAAGAAAGTGGACGGGTCTGACCCAGAGGTCCATCTGTAACTCAAAAGGGAGGTTTTTTGCAAAGTGCCTTGGGGGCATCTTTCTTTGAGAAGGTTGCTTGTCATGAATGTGTATTTTTCCACCCTCCTCCCCACATCTGGCCAGACTTTTGTTTTTACATGATTGGTAAAATATGAAAGCTGTGGACCACATAAGCAAACGGCTGCCTTTGAATGCATATTTTCAGTATGTGACTTGTCTTTTAGAAGCTGGTTTCTGTAATTATTAGCCCAGTCTGAGACTATTTCTGAAGGGGAAAAGGTGTAGCTGAACTACAAAGTTGTGTTGAAATGGCTTTCCTTCAAAAGATCTCTAACCAATGACTTGGCCCAATCCTTCTGCTGGCGTAGCAAAAATAGACATCTATCTATCTATCTATCTATCTATCTATCTATCTATCTATCTATCTATCTATCTATCTATCTATCATCTATCTATCATCTATCTGACATCAGCCAATGAATGCAAGAGAAATTCAAATCTTCCACTGGCACCCAGGTTGGGGACTATTGGAATTTCCTGTTTATTTGGACAGTTGATGGCATCGAGTAGATCACTCATGCCCAACCTCAGTTTTACCATGTTCAAAATGCTTACACAACCAACTGAGTTGTCGCTGGGAGTGGGACACATGTATGTGTTGCTGTCCATCCTGCTAAACATTTATTCATTGTCAAGAGCAGGGCTTTTTCAAAATAGAAAAAGCCCAGCAGGAACTCATTTGCATATTAGATCACACCCCCTGACATAACTATTGTTTCACACTGGACTTTTTTGTAGAAAAAGCCCAGCAGAGACTCATTTGCATATCAGGCCACACCCCTTGGTGCCAAGTCAGCTGGAATTGCATTCCTTTGTATTCCTTCTAAAACAAGCCCTGGCAAGAGCAACTCAAATCCTGAGAAAGATGTCCTTTTGGTGTGCCTTATATGTACCAAAGAGCTCATGCCAAGAAGGTTCCTTCTATTTTACTCCTAGGTTTCTGTCCTTATCCTTCTGCGCTTCTTACAACATTGTTGTTTCTTTTACTTGCATCATCCCCAGTCCAACTGCTCCCTCTATTGTTGTCTTCTACCAGTGGTTGAGCACTTTTTTTTTGATAGAACAAAGCAGGAGTCCAGTAGCACCTTTAAGACCAACAAAGTTTTATTCAGAATGTAAGCTTTCGTATGCAAGCATACTTCTTCAGGATAATATAATAAAATAATAATAATTTTCTTTTTGGTGTTTGACATATTTGCAATAACTGCTATTGGACCTCTTCCTTGGTGTTGATGCCATGTGTATATGTATCTTTTTATTGAAATGCAACACAGAAATGTTTTACATCAAATAAATAAATAATAAACTAGGCATAAATGCACAGTAAAAGTCAACTGGAAGCTATCCAGAAGTAAAAGGCAGTGGTAGCATATAGCCATTTCCACAGCATGAGAAGGAATGCATGGAGAGTACCAAGATCAACTGTATCATGACAGTCACCTGAGATAATCTCCTCAGGTAACAAATTTACTGAGGTGACCATCTCACCAGCCACCAACATATGCTCACTGCCTGCCGATATTCATCCAACTGTTGCCTTGATTCCGCCTTGTACCCCCATGTCTCTCTAAAATAACCACAGCATATCTCTTATGCCGGTTCCCAAACTCCCATGAGAATCCTTCTTTTGAGAATTCCCACCCTTCTATGTGTGGTTGCCATGGCATCCAAAATGGTGGCTGAATTCTAGGAAAGGAAGTAATCTAGTTTAAGAAGTCATAGATGGGCACGTATGCTTGCTGTGCTGTTTTTAAAGAGGTTTACGGTACCAGAAAGGTACAGAGGACTATCCCCTCTGGTACATGAGCAGGGGTAAGATAACAAAGGAGCAGGAGAGAGGGGCTAGGAGTACCCCTAGTGGCACTGATGCCTTGAGCAGTAAGGCATCCTGAGGCACCAGCAGGGAGTACTGTATACAAATTTAAGGAGGCATGGAATTTTTGTGACTGACCCGTTCTCATGGTGTGCCTTTTCCCTCAGGAGAAGAACTGGTATTGTGGCATCCCCAGTCATTTCCTCTGCTAACTCACTAAACAGCCTTTGACATAAAGTCGAAGGTCTTGAACAATGTCCTCCCCCCCTTTTTTTTTACTCAACAGTATTTTATGCCTACTAACAAACAGAGCCAGCCATTATTTGTGTAATTAATCACTCTCGCCATCTCTCTTCCATCGGAAAATAATTACGAAAAACAAACAGAAATAAAGATACTTATGTAATGGGAAAACCAGAATCCCAAGTGTCTGCAGGACTTTATCAGCGACGGACTGTTTTTCCTAGCTGGAATTTGATTTAAGGCAAGTCATCCCTGTTTAAAGCAGGATGTCCTTTCTTGCCAACTTGTCAGTGTTTTTTGCTTTTTTTTTTCCTCCTCAGAGGATTCCCCCATCAATACTCAAATGGGATTTCAGCTGCTTCTCCTCAGCTTCTGTTTCCTATTGCTCTCTTGTGGTAACTTTGAGGAACTACAGATATTCCCAACTCAAAAGTGAGGGAAAACATAAATTCAAGAAAGAAACAGATGAGGCAAACAGTCCAGGCATCAAAAGATCACCATATGAGCAATATGCTATCCTAAAAAGAACTCTGACCCTAAATGATGTGAAGACATGTCCCAGTTAAGTGTGCAGAATGAGTGAGGTTACTACTACCGATAATTTGTGGTTTTAACTAAGATAGACATTTACTTATTTCAGTCTCCATTTCATCCCCAAGGTGTTCAAAGTCACAGTGAAAAATAAAACTGCAATTAAAACTACATTTGGTGGGGTTGGTAGTGGTGGTGGTGGTGGAAACAGAGCAATGAATAAATAAATAAAAAAACAAACACCAGCTACGGCTAACCTGCTGTACTTGTTGTTTTTCTGGATTGCTAGATTCAAGTCCAGTAGCACCTTAGAGACCAAAAGGATTTTTGGAGAATGAACTTCCAAAAGTCAAAGCTCTCATAACCCCCCTCCCCAAACTTTTTGGTCTCTGAAATGCTACTGGATTTGAATCTAGCTGTTCTACCACAGACCAACACAGCTACCCTCTGAAACGTTCTCTGGATTGTTTCCCTTCTTCAAAAAGAGTTTGGAATGTGTAGGACATTTTGACAAGCGCAACTGCAACACCCAACAGCTTCAGCTGACCCTTGTGGGGTAACAAGAGTCCCCAGTGACTACAGGATTTTATCAGTGAGGAATGACGTTCCTAGCCGGAGACTGATTCAAGTTAAGTCATAGTTGTTTAAAGCAGAGTCTCATTTGGGGCCATCTGTATTCCATTCCCCCCCCCCCTTCTTTGGAATTGTGACTAATACTCAAAGGGGATTCAAGTGGCTGGTTGTTTTCCCTCAGAAATCTGATGTCTCCTTCCATGGAGAACCCGGATTTGTCTTGTTTCTCTACACCCCCCCCCCCACCATCTTTGTCAGGCTCCAGTGATGCCAAATGCCACTCCCAGATGTGGCGGAGATTCTTGGGCTCCTTCCCTTTCTATACTTTCATCACCGTAGCTGCTTCAGCAGAATGAATCAAAGGCTTTTCCATCATTGTTTGACACAAGTTATACATGATGGTTTGTTTTCATTGGCATTCTTTGGTGCTCGGTGATTCGTTGTCTGTTGATTGATTCATAGTTCAGAAATTATTTGGAATCCTGGCAGGGCATGAGGTTGATCAAAGTCCTGAAGTTCCTGTAGTCCATCCGCTAAGGCTTCTTTTTTCTTTTGTCAGCTTAAATTTGTGCACCATAAAAACCCATAAAGAAATGGTTGTCCTAGGGATGCAAGCCATTTGCTTGGTTTTTTAAAAAATAAACTCTCAATCCAAGCTTGTAACACTGGTTCAAAAGCTAGTGCAACAAATGCACCTATTTATAACAGCTGGTATCCTTTTTTCATTGTTGGAGCCAAGTTTTGTACCCTGCTTTTCTCCTCAAAAGAACTCAAAGTGGCTTACAAAAACGCACTACATAAATAACCCAATGAGCAACAAACAAAGGTTTGCTCCTGGATCCACCAGCTGGTTTATCAAACCAAACAGACTGAAGTAAGCAAGAGAGGGAATTTTTCAGGACAACCTTTTCAGGACCACTAGGGGACAGTATTACCGTTTTTGCACACAGCTTACCTCGCAGTCACAATCCTGTTCCCTCCGCAGCATCTGGTCGGATTTCCCACCATCTGCGCCGGAGTTACAGGAAGTGCCGCGGCTTTTGCGTAGCAAATGTAAACTGGGTTTTAGCGGTTTACGTTTGCTACACAAAAGCTGCGGCACTTCCTGTAACTTCAACGCAGATGGTGGGAAATCCGACCAGATGCTGCAGAGGGAACAGGATTGTGACTGCGAGGTAAACTGTGTGTGAAAACGGTCTTGCCCCTGCTGTAAGGAGATGGCAGCTCAGATTCTAAGACCTGTAAGACTCTCTTAACTCTTGTTGGGTTTTTGTTTTTAGCCCCAACAGTCATCAAAAGCAATATATTAGTTTGTGAAATTAGTACTAAGAAAGGCACCAAGATGTTCATCTGATCAATTAAACTTTATTTTACAGATTAAAACCCTAGTCCCCCATGACATCCCAGAACTAAACGGGCTGAAAATTAACCCTGCTATTTAGGATGTTCAGATCATAGAATCATAGAGTTGGAAGGGATCTCCAAGGTCATCTAGTCCAACCCCCTGCACAATGCAGGAAACTCACAAATACCTTCTCACACACAGATCCAGTGACACCTGCTCCATGCCCAGAAGATGACATAAAAAAAACCCTTCCAGGATCCCTGGCCAAATTGACCAATAGAAAAATTGTTTCCTTACTCCAAAGTAGTAATCAACATTCCCTGGGTGTGTAAGAAAGGACCACATGAACTAAGCATTGATGCAACCCTTCCTGCCCTCCCTTTCATGATCTGCCAACATTCACAGAATCAGCATTGCTGTCAGATGGCCATCCAGATGTAATGGCTCCTTCCTCTCTCTGCAACTTTGGTGGAAAAGAAATTTAAAGAAGGCTTTTCTTTTTTGGTTTTCAGTAAAAGCGAACAAATGTTTTGCATTTCAGGGTGAAGCCACAGAGGATTTTCTTTTAGCAAGCAACCAGGCCTGAATTCCCTATTGAAATGAGCCAAATCTTATAAAAGCTGCATCAGCTGGGGAAGGTGACTAGGGTAGTTACCTCACAAACCATACAATTCACTCAGGTCTGAGAGCAGAGGACAACCACACATCTGCAACGTTTGAGTAAGGCTGCAGTGGACTCAGCAGCAGAGGCCAACTGCTTATCCACTGGCCTCTGGGTCAATACTCCACTGTAGTTCCAATTCCCTGTAGCCAAGAGGTGAAATGATTCCAACACTTGAGACCTAATACTTTCTTCCATTGATTTGGGGCTTTAGCGGTAGTCTTCTAAAGGATGCCCTCTGTCAATGGGGTTTTATGTAGCTCTCTGTGATGTGAATGGAGTCACCTGCGGCAGTCCTCTGAATCCCTTGGTTTGCCCTGCAGTTTAATGGACCACACTGGATCGGATCCCACCTTGTTGCGCCCATCTATCAGAATCTCATTAAAACTCCACCAGTGAGGACATGCCCTCGAATATTTTCGTTCCACCCAACTGCTGATGATACGCAGTCAATAGACTATTTATACACTGGTTTGCTTATACTTAAATCAATAGGACTCAATTGGCATGGCCAAGCACTCTTGCATAAGTGGTCTGTGGACAGCAGCCAAAATCAGCTCCACCACTTAATAAGAGAGAGGGAAGAGAGACGGCACTCTGAAATAAAACCTTATGATTGCACGTCACCCTCAATTAGACACAAGGATAAAAGGCTAAAAATATACAAACACCAGTCCCAATTGATGCTCATCTACCACACTGTCTGCTTATCTTTAAAAAGAAAAGGAAGATGATGTATTAATGGAACCCCACCAGCAAAAGCTGATCAAAACCACCATTGCGCTTACAAAAAAAATATTGACCAAATAAGTTTAAACAAACAATGCATACCAAATGTTCTCTCAAAGAGCCTCCCTGTCAAAAATTTGGTGATACTAACAGTTCTTCAGCATCATTTACAAAATACTTTCCTTTCCGTAAACATTAGAAGCATCCTTAATATAAACAACAGCTTCTCCAAGAAGCTAGGAAAGGCGCACAGCTGAAGAAGGAACGAATCACTAACAGATTTGTTTTTGAATCTGATCCTGTTCTTTTGCCGGCGACCACATCTACTTTTGCCCGGGTCTCCAGACAGATGTCCTTAGCACATTTCTCTCAGGAAAAGGTTCAGACTTGGGGGAAAGGCCATGGGTTTCCAGGGAAGGAAGAGCCAGAGCATCTTCTTGTAGCTCTGCCCTGGGATTGTGCCACTTTCCCCCCATATATCACAGCGGGTGCTGCATCAGAACTGCACCACGAACTAAATCAAGGCACCTAATTCTATGCATCCCATTCCCTGTTGGCAGAAAAGCACAGAAATCACATGAAATCATAATATTTGCAAAAATATTAACAAGATGAGAGACAGTTGATGATCACCCTTCATGCATGGCTATCAGTTGATTCAGAAACTCAGGACAAACGCCTTCCTTTTTTTATTTAGATATATGCAGATACAACAGAGGACAAAGGGCTGAAAATGCTTCAAGTGGCATCAACTCTACAAGAAGAAGAGGAGAGGGGAAGGAGGAGGAAGAGGAGACTGGATTTGTACCCCACCCTTCACTCGGAGTCTCAGACCAGCTTACAATCTCCTTCCCTTCCTTTCCCCACAACAGACACTGAGCGTTTTCGCACTGACCTTACTCGGGAGCGATGTCCCTCTTCACCGCGCAGCGTCTGCGCGGATTTTGCACTAATTGCTCTGCAGAACCCGGAAGAACCGCAAAGTCCCGCAGCTTTTGCGTCGCAAATGTAAACTGGGTTTTGGCCAGGGACATTGCTCCCGAGTAAGGTCCCGAGGGACGTCGCTTCTGAGTAAGGTCAGTGCGAAAACGCCCACTCTGTGAGGTAGGTGGGGTTGACAGAGTTCTCAGAGAACTGCTCTTGAAGGAACAACTCTGAGAGAACTTGTGACTGGCCCAAGGTCACCCAGCTGACTGCATGTGGAGGAGTCAGGAATGAAACCCAGTTCTCCAGGTTATTGCTCTTAACCACTAAACCAAACTAGCAGACAGAACCTGGTTTGTGTTACTACACTGCAGACTTTCAATTAATTCTTTCTTTTTCTTTATAGAATATACAATGTGTTGGAGGGAAGGTGGCATGTTGTAGACCTATCTCAGCAGATCTCAGAAGTTAAGCAGGATTGGTACTTGGATGAGAGTCCACCAAGGAAGACTCTGCAGAGGACGGCAATGCCAGATCATCTCCCTTGTACAGAATGCCCCTTACTCAGGTCATAATAAATTGACTGCAACGCCATGGCACTTTACACACACATACTGTGTGTTGGATCCTAACAACCACAGGTGGAGTGATGCTAGCACAAAAGGACTCCTTAACTTACCACTGCAGCCCACTGAGTACCCCAGAATTCTAGAGGTTGATGGATACTTTGTAACTTCATTGGGCCATAGTGGAAGGAGGAAATCGCTGGAAATCACTGCCCCCCTCCTCAACCAATTAAAGTTTCATTCTGCCACACTGATGGAACAGCTGTTTTGCTTCCAGCTAGGGATGCCTGAACAGTTGTTCAAGAAAGCAGGGAGTCAGTTCACTGGGCCGTTCGGGGTGCTTGTGAGCAACCTGAACCACTTCACAAGGTTACTTTCTATCAGGGTTTTTTTTATAGCAGGAACGCCTTTGCATATTAGGCCACACATCCCTGATGTAGCCAATCCTCCAAGGGCTTACAGGGCTCTTATTGCAGGGCCTACTGTAAACTCTTGGAAGTTTGGCTACATTGGGGTGTGTTGCCTAAAATGCAAAGGAGTTCCTGCTACAGAAAAAGCCCTGCTTTCTATGCATTCACAGTACACATTAACCTCCCTACCTATCACAAATGCCTTACCATCAATTTTAATGAAGAATGAATAAAAACAACACGTAATACTAAAAAGTATGTAAAAGTTTTATCCATTTGGTGTTTACCTATGCCTGATCATCAGTTTGGTGGTGTGGTTAAGAGTGTGGACTCTAATCTGGGAGAACTGGGTTTGATTCTTCACTCTTTCACATGCACCTGCTAATATGACCTTGGGTCAGTCACAAGTTCTGTCAGAGCTGTTCATGAAAGAGCAGTTTCTGTTAGAGCTCTCTCAGCCCCAGCTACCTCAAAGGATGTCTACTGTGGGAAGGGGAAGGAGACTATAAGCCACTCTGAGACTCCAAGTGAAGGGCATGGTATAATCCAATGTTGTTGTCATCTTCCTCCTCCTCCTCCTCTTTCTTCTTCTTTAATGGCTGTCATTTCATATGCATTTTTTTGCATGACCCCAAGGAAACCATAGTTTTCTACTGCCTACATCATTTTATCACCTGACTCAACCCTTGGAAGGAAATTTATTTGACCTACTGCATAGGTGCAAAGTGGTTTCAAGACCCAAGGAGATTAAAGCTCCACCACCAGGTGTCCAGTGCAGCTGCAGTAGGCTGAGTCAGGTATTGAACAGTGACAGTAACCTCATCGCACATCATATCACATCACAGAGGACCATGGCTGATTAAAATGGTATGTTCACATGTGATCCTTCATTACCAATCCAATTCAAATTATTCAGAGCATTTATATACTGTAGACTTGCTCAAGGCAGCTCTCAGCAATATCACATTAAGTAAGCACAATGGCATTAAAATTACATTGTGACAATAACTAATAATAAAGCCAGCCTACTCAGCATTAAAACCATTCAAACTGTTAGGGATTTCTGTTTGAAATTCTATTTCTTTATCTCAAACAGTGCAATGGATCACTGGATCAAATAATCATTGAGAGGCATTTAACATGAAAAAAGCAAAAACATATTTATTACTACAGGGAAAGGGTACTGGGAGGTGAAGTTAACAAACACTTTAGAACTACATGCTTACACTAGAAGATCATGTACTTAATGGAGGCTACTTCCTCCTTCTTTTTGACCTCTCTGTGTGAACAAAGGAAGTCACCTGACTAGCTGACCAAACAGACTAAACAGGTTTTCCCGCTTCTAAACCTTGATTGACAGCAGTCAGTATCTTCAGTATCTTCTTCCTAGGTCATGCAGACAATAGGGAATCAGGCACAGTGTTAGTCCTATAATGACTGGAACTTTAAAACATTGCAAAGGACATACAAAACAAATACATATTTCCAACACCCCTTCTCAATGCCTAATGTGCAAGTCATTATACATTCAATAGTCATTACTCTTTTAAGTCAGAATGCTCTCAGTAATGGTAAGAGAAAAAAAAAAAGACGTCATTTTAAAATTGAGGCTTGTCTGCACAGCATAGCAGCTTTTTGCCTATTGCTTTCTAAATGCTCTCAAAGGTGATCCAGATTTTAAAAAATCATTTAGAGTTCCAGAAACAGTCCATGCTATAAGCTACCAGCTTGATGGCAAAAACCAAGAACCATCCTCTGCTACCAATTTTGTTAGGGATTTCTGTTTGAAATTCTATTTCTTTATCTCAAACAGTGTGATGGATCACTGGATCAAATAATCATTGAGAGGCATTTAACATGAAAAAGCAAAAACATATTTATTTCTACTGGGAAAGGGTACTGGGAGGTGAAAATAACAAACGCTATAGAACTACATGCTTCCACTACAAGATCATGTACTTAATGGAGGCTACTTCCTCCTTTTTTTTGACCTCTCTGTGTGAACAAAGGAAGTCACCTGACTAGCTGACCAAACAGACTAAACAGGTTTTCCTGCTTCTAGACCTTGATTGACAGCAGTCAGCATCTTCAGTATCTTCTTCCTAGGTCATGCAGACAATAGGGAATCAGGCACAGTGTTAGTCCTACAATGACTGGAACTTTAGAACATTGCAAAGGACATACAAAACAAATACATATTTCCAACACCCCTTCTCAATGCCTAATGTGCAAGTCAGGTGCATGTCTAGGTGCTCTACGAGCATATCTCTAGATGATGCCACACTCAGTAGTGTTTTAAGTGTAGCACTATTGATAACTGGTGCAAAAGTCTCTGAATAATCAGTTCCAAATTATTGTGCATAGCCTTTGGCTACTAGCCTTACTTTGTACAAGTCTATAGTTCCATCATCTTTGTATTTTATTTTGTAGACCCATTTGCATCCAACAGGCTTTCTTCCTGCAGGTAGCTTTGTAAGAGTCCATACATCTGTTTCTTAAACGGATAGTATCTCTTGTTCCATTGCTTGAATCCATTTCTGCTTTTCTTCATTAGGTAAATCACACACTTGTTTCCAGTTCATGGGTTCCTCTTTAGGTTTCACAGTCTCTAAAGATTTCACAGTGTCACAGTATCCATATTTCTGTGGTGGTTGCCCTTTTGTGCTCCTTTCTGATTGTCTTAAAATGGGTGGAGGTTCTGTCACTCATTTCCCCTTTTGGTTCAGTAGAGTCTTCAGATGGTAGACCTGCCGGTTCACCGGTGGTCACTACAGGTAACCAGGTACACCAATCTTCAGAAGCATCATCATTAACCTCAGGATCAGATTCAGGTACATAGGGTGCTCTAGGCAAATCACTGTCATCCACAAACACAATATTACAATGTTTGGTCTTATTCATCTTTGGATCATAGACTCTGTAGCCTTTTCCCACTGAGGGATATCCTACTATGAATCCAGTCTCAGTCCTTGCATGAAGCTTCCCTCTATTTTCTCTAGGAACATATGCATAGGCTTTTGCTACAAAAGTTTTAACGTGCTTAAGTCCTGGCTTCTTGCCAAACCAAGCCTGGAACAGAGTAATTCCTGTTAAGGTATCCTATTGTGAATATACACTGCTGTGTTTACAGCTTCAGTCCACAGGCCTTTAGGTAATCCAGAATGCATGAGCATTGCTCTGGTCATTTCCTATAACACACGATTAAGTCTTTCTGCACTCCCATTCTGCTGTGGAGGGTATGGGACAGTTACTTTGTGTTCAATCCCTTCTGCTTTCAGAAATTTCTTAAACTCAGTATTGCAATATTGACCACCTCCATCTGTCAGCAAGCTTTGAGGTGCACGCTCAAATCTGTTTTTAACCATGGCAACATATTCTTTAAAATTATCAAGAGGCTCATCTTTTGATTTGAGCATATAGACAGGGCTATATTTTGTCTTTGCCTCTGTGAATACTGAGAAAAATTTATTTCTCCCAATCAAAGCTTTTTTAGGCCCAATAACATCATTGAATATTCTTTCCAAAAACCTTTCATTATGCACACTGCTTTTTCCACTGAAGCAAGGTACAGTTCTTTTTGCTCTCAGACAAACATCACATCTTTCCTTGGATTTATCACAATGCACAACTTCAAGTCCACAATCCTTTAGCAACTTCTCAACACTCTGCATGCTTCTGTGTGCTAACTTTACATGCCAAGCATAAACACATCTCCTGTGGTCACACTTTCTGCCTTCAGTCTGGCAAACAGTCTTTTCCACAACATCAACAGCATCTGACCTTTCACTTAAATCCATAATATAATGAGCTCCATTTCTTTCATCCAGTTTAAAACTAATTCCAGAATTCTTCTGAATAATTTCACCTTCATCCCCTTTATCAAGATATACAGCATAATTATTTGTTATAAGCACTTGGCTTGAAAGTAAATTCTCAATTGATTCAGGTGCATAAGCCATATTTTTCAGTCTTACTGGCATTAACTCTCCATCAGTGGTAAGCAATTTCATTTTGATCTCACCCACACCACAAACTTGTAAGGATTTTTGGTTGGCACTTATCATTTCAGGCCTCTGACTTTCATCCAACTCTGAAAACATGCCCTTGTATCGAAAAATATGTACAGATGATCCACTATCAATCAAAAATCTTCCTCTTTCACCAATAAAATTCACATTATTAACACGCATGGTACTTTCTCTGTTCTTTTCTTTGTTCCCACCTGGGCCATGTGGCTTGGAAAATTTCTTCATTAAAAATTTCTGGCTGCTATTTTTTCTATGGCCACGAGATGGCACCCGTGTTCCCTCATTTGAAACATGTGTTTTAAAATTGCTATTCCTTTGTTCAGCAGCAGCATCACAATTATTACAATACCTTTTTGCCCACATCTGTGGCATATTATATCTCTTCTTGACTTATTTCTATACTGTGGTTTCAGGCTTAAAGCAGACATAGAATCAGACAGTTCAGTGTCCTTGTCTCCAGATCTGGAGGCAACTTCCTCCTTGATAGCATTTAACAGGCCTTCTGGACTCAAATCTTTTTGCAGTCTCAAAATCATCTTAATTGGTTTGTAAGTACTGGGTAGAGCTTTCAATATAGTTGAGATTAAGTCTCGTTCTGCAATAGCCTCACCAAGCTCCTGTAGTTTGGATTGCATGCACATAAGTTCCTTCAGACTTTTAGTCACATTCTCCCCTTCTTGCACTGGAAAACCAAATATTTTGCCCTTTAAATCATGAATAGTGCTTATGTAAGTTTTGTTATATTTATCTTTAAGGCATTCAAGCATTTCTTTTGCAGTTTTAAGAATGTGCAATTCAGGAATTTCATATGCCTCAATAGACTCTAAAATGAGAGTTTTTGCAAAACCTCTATCCTTTTAAAATTTGATTTTTCTTGCTCATGCTCAGGGGAATTTTCAGACAAAATTCTTTCAGCTTCATAAATCTCAAATCTTTGCATTAGGAGCAAGAGCCAGAATGAGAAATGATTCTTAGTTAACTTAAGGGTACTAAATCCTATCACTGTTAGGTTACTCACAGTACCAAAACCAAGATTTGCAGTGGCAGTTCCTGAATATGTGGAAACAGAAGATCCAGTGGCTCCTCTCTCTGGGTTTGAAATTTTTCACAGCAATCAGACAGGACAGGGTTAAATATTCTTCCTTCCTCACTGGAGAGAAAAGGCGGCTGAATGTGCACGCATGGTTGCAGCAAGGCTCTTCCAAGGTCTCCGACGTAACCCACAAAAAAAGAGTTTAAAAGCTCCAAAAATTCTTTCTGGCACATCTGAGGCTTTTAGACAAAAGTAGCAGCGTTTCCAGATTGAGACAATCTGAATTCAAAGCTTATTTAAGTCAGAATGCTCTCAGTAATGGTAAGAGAAAAAAAAAAAGACGTCATTTAAAAATTGAGGCTTGTCTGCACAGCATAGCAGCTTTTTGCCTATTGCTTTCTAAATGCTCTCAAAGGTGATCCAGATTTTTAAAAATCATTTAGAGTTCCAGAAACAGTCCATGCTATAAGCTACCAGCTTGATGCAAAAACCAAGAACCATCCTCTGCTACCAATTTTGTTAGGGATTGCTGTTTGAAATTCTATTTCTTTATCTCAAACAGTGTGATGGATCACTGGATCAAATAATCATTGAGAGGCATTTAACATGAAAAAGCAAAAACATATTTATTTCTACTGGGAAAGGGTACTGGGAGGTGAAAATAACAAACACTATAGAACTACATGCTTACACTAGAAGATCATGTGCTTAATGGAGGCTACTTCCTCCTTCTTCTTGACCTCTCTGCCTGAACAAAGGAAGTCACCTGACTAACTGACCAAACAGACAAAACAAGTCTTCCTGCTTCTAGACCTTGATTGACAACGGTCAGTATCTTCTTCCCAGGTCATGCAGACAATAGGGAATCAGGCACAGTGTTAACCCTATAATGACTGGAACTTTAGAACATTGCAAAGGACATACAAAACAGATACATATTTCCAACACAAACGAGTGGCAATATAGCACCCGACGGTAAAGACAGCATGAGTCTTGGACATTGTTACAATTTTGGCCAATGTCTACAGAACATCTGTTAAACTAGTGAAAAGAAACAGAAGAACTTTGACTCATGTGAGAACTTTGAATAACTGTGGCTCAAGATTTAATTTAGTAATTTTGTGTGGAAGACGTTTCTTCAGTAAAAAAAATTCCTCATCGGACATCCACACACCGTTTTTAAAAGGGTGAAATCTTACTTCACATAGACATGCTAATCACTTTGATCAGCTACATCAAACCATGACTTCCATGCAGGGATGGCTGGTACTTGTTGGGCTGGTGGAACGGAAGGCAAGGAAGTCTATGGTAGTGGAAACAAGGCAAAGGTAAGCATGAGCAATCCAGTTCTGGTTTTGTCCTTATCCTCCTCTCTTGCAGTGATTCTAGAAACCATGTAAGGACTGTCCCCTATGCAGGTGCCAATCTAATGCAACCTCTCCTTTTGCTGCTAGCTTTGCAACAATGGTGGGAATACCCAGTACAAGGGCAGGAATCCTTTTATTAGGGTTACCAGCCTCACCCTGGCAATTGCCAGGCAATTTGGGGGGCAGTGCCTGAGGAGGGTGGAATTTCAATGTGTGTGTGATGTCACATCCTCCTCGACACTGTAGGAATTTCCAAGAATGGAATGTTCATTATCATGTGGGAAAACAGAGATATGGCAATTCCAGGTGTCAGTTAGATGCAGGTGATGCTGTAGGAATCCCTTTAATATAGTCCTTACCACAGAGTCTGGGGAAAATCCTAGAGTGTCACCATCAGTGCTATTCCCACTGCCTTTCTTCCTGCTGCTGTCAGCATTGAGGGTGGGGGATGGGTGCCAAAAACAAGGGTTGGCTCACTACAGGCAGGCAAATGGCAGGCCAGCCTTCCACTTTCCCCCCTTTCCTAAAATTCGCTACTGAACACACTAACCAAAAGAGTAAGGTTCATAAGACAAGACAACTGGATGTCACAGTTGGATTCAGAACTCCCTGAACAACAACAACACAGAAAATCTAGTAACTGGAGATCAAGCATTGCTTTACTACTCAAAGAAATAGTAAAAGGATAAGAATGAAGGAAGTAGCACCACATATAAATTCGCAGCAGAAAAAAATTTGGCCACTCTAAGTCATGAACACACAAAGCTGATTTACAGTCCATTTGCTCTTCAGTCTTGGTGTTCTCCAGTCTGATAGGTATTGCCTCTTCAGTGTCTAAGTGCTTCTTCAAAGCCTAAAATGTCCAGACATTAGGAATACCTTGGACTGGTATTTAGTAACTAGGGTCCAGGGGATCAGAGTTCAAATTGCCTGTCTGCCATGCAACTCATTGGTTAAACCTGTCCCCGTCACTTTCTCTCTCAGCTTAGTGAAGATCAGTTAGGGAAGGGAGCAGGGCTTTTTTTTTTTAAAGAAAAAAATGCCCAGCAGGAGCTCATTTGCATATTAGGACACTCCCCCCCACACACAACATCACCATTGTTTCACACAGGGTTTTTTTTTTGTAGAGAAAGCCCAGCAGAAACTCATTTTCATATTAGGCCACATCCCTTATACAGTCCAGCTCAGTCCTCCCCCTCCCCCAAATAGGTCATTGATATTTGCTCTGAGTTTGGGTTACTGTATAGGTGCTCTTGTGGGACTCCTCTATAAGCCAACTGTGATGGACAGATTAGGTCCCACCTCTCCCTATGAGTGACCAATGAGAACTGATGGAATTTTGGGACCTGACAGTTGGAAAACAGCAGTTAAGGTAAGAGCTGGCAGCTGGGGAGTTAAGAGAGAAAAGGATATGTCTGACTGAGTGAAACTGTGGAGAAGAGCTGCTTAGAGCAGACTGAAAATGGTCAATTTGTAACCAAGGATCACAATTGTGGGAAAAGGAACATAGTTAAAGGAGAGGTCAAGGTCCACGTAGTGTTCTGGTCACAACAGGAGAGCCAACCAGGTTCTTCAGAAAACAAAGAACTGAAGCATGAATAGGATGGACATTCTGTGCCTTCAGTGCAACAGCTGGTACTCAGAAGTAGATAGTTTATGACTCGTTCTGACCTAAATTGCTCTATCCTGTGGGAGCTAAAGGTTATGCTAGAACAGGTGGCTAATATATCTGTAGAAACAGATTCAGCTAATAAAACAAAATTTTATCCGCTTCTTGCCCAGAGCTGTGAAACTGACTGGCACACATGTGTCATGGCACTGTCCCAAGTACTCAATATTTGACCTGTAAAACTGGCCCTCTTTTCGCATCAAAGCAGAGAAAGGAACTCAGAACCTGACTTCTCTGATTCTCTCCTAATTCTTCCTGGAGCCTGCAGCTCATGGCTTGGTTAAGTACAAATTCATGCTACATCCCTCCACAATCAGTGGGAAATGGCAGGATGTCTTCTCTCTCTGTGGCTCTCTCTTACTCTCATTCAATGCCATTCTCTCCTTCTCCTTTCTATTTAAGAACCTACTTTCCCGACCTGATCTGAATAGCCCAGGCAAGCCCAATTTCATCAGAAGCTAAGCAGGGCTGACTCTGGCAAGTATTTGGATGGGAGACCTCACTGGAATACCAGGAGGTGGGAGGCACCTCCCTGAATATCCTCTAGTCTCCTAGTAGGAGTCAGTCAGCAGAGGACGCCATGACTTCCAGGTGTACACACACAATAGAAAAATACCCCCCAAAAGAACCAACTTTCCCCAAAATGCTGTCCTTATCCCTTGTTCTACTTTCCCTTCCTTTTTCCTTGAGATCTGTGCAGACTCACTAGATCTCCAGTTCATATTTTCCCTTCTCTTATATAAATCAAAGATAATTGAATAAACTAAACTAAACTATACTCTCATTATCTGCCTCTCTCACCAGGAGTTCCAACTCCAGCTTGGGAAATTCCTGGAAATTTAGGGGAAGAGCACGGGGAAGGTGGAGTCTGGGAAAAGGAGGGAGCTCATCAGGGAAGTGATGCCATAAAGTCCACTTGTCAACGCTGCCATTTCCTCCAAGGGAATTGCTCTCGGCAGTCTGGAGATCAGCTGTAATTCTGGTAGATCTCCAGCACCCCCCTGGAGGTTGGTAGCCCTATCTCTGACACATACACTATTTACTGCAAAGGGTTTTTTTTGCCCCAGCCGCAATATAATGTAAGATTGTAGTTTACAGTGCAAGAGATGAGTCTGTGCTGTTATCTTTGCTCCCCTGACATCTCAGCCTGGCTCCCTGGAACACAATCCATTCTCCAGTGTGTTTTTAAAAAACCTTTAAACCCTTATTTGCTGCTTCCTCGAGACTTCAGATTTATGTAAAAATAGAAGCTCTGTGCATTGCTTTTCTGTTGCATTAGGATTCTTTCCAACTTTTCAATTCCCAATTTAGATTACATGCCCAGAAACTAACTCCAAACGTTTACTGCGTTTGAAGGTCGCAGCACTATTGATTGATTTCTAGTTATAATGTATGTTGTCCTAACATAAGGAGGGGTGTGGGCTTGCTTGGCTGGGTTTTGGGGGATTTTTTTCCTTCCCTTAAATCTGGATGAGATCCAAAAAATGTGAGGATCAAAGCATTTGGACTTGTTGCTTTTAAGTTTGGCACATAAAGAGGCTGGCAGTCCCCAATGTGGTCTTGGCTGAGCTAGAATTGTTTTCTTTCTCTGATGTGAAACAGTTGGGGACTTGCAGCCTTTCTAACACTTAAAGTGGACTAAATAAAAACTGGCTTTTCCACTTGCCAAGTGCCTGAAAATGCCAGTCTCCAAAGTTTTCCAGTTATTAACTATGGCGTGCATGTCTCTCTCTCTTTTTTTTAAAAAAAATAAGCTGTTCCTATAAACTTGGACGTTTGCTTCAGAAACAGGTAAAACTCTTCATTTCACAGTACTCTCCACTGATTGTTTATGATCTGGCTTCATTCTGTGGAGACTTTTGGATATTGTGGTACTCAAGTTTCTCAGATACCTCTGTGGAGCCAACATCGATTCCGGAGTGGATCAAAAGAAGTCTTCTCTCCCAGGATTTTGTTTTTGGAGCTATACGGCAGATATGTGGCAAGATTGTGAACTAGTGAGCTGACAGGAAGATTCATGAGGTTACCAAAGATGAAGACTACTTCCTGTATGTAAATTGTCTGTAGGGACTATCAACAGAGTTGTGTGGAGAAAGCATTTTCTGACTTTGTCCCTGGTTAGGCTGCCCACTTGGGGAAGGCAATGGCAAACCACCCCATAAAAAGTCTGCCAATAAAACATCCTGATGTGACGTCACCCTATAGGTCATAGAATAATAGAATTGGAAGGGACCTCCAGGTCATCTAGTCCAACCATCTAATGAATTGGTGCTTCCACAGGGGACTACCTTTGCCTTTTTAGGCTACTCCCTTACAGTGATATGAATACACATGTCAACTCAACATGTAGTTTATGTTCATGTCAGGGACCAGCAGCTGTGACCTGGGGAATCCTCTGGAATAGTTGCTCATCACCAGACTACAAAAATAAGATCACCAGGAGAAAACAGATGCTTTGGACTCTGTGTCACTATACCACACTGAGGTCCCTGTCCTCCCCAGGCTACAACCCCAAATCTTCAGGACCTTCCCAACCATGATATGGCAACCCTACTCCCCATTCCCCGCTGGTGTCCGGGGGGGGGGGGACCTGGCAACTCCAGACCAGAGATGGGCCAGTTCAGATATTAGTTCCTCTTTGCAGCTTTCTGGCAAGTGGACAACCCAAATCCTTCATGAAGTTGCCTTACACTGAATCAAACCATCGGTCCATAAGGGGGTGTTTTTACACTGACAGTTTGTTACTCTCTATCACTGCATTAAAAACTCACCTTTTACCTTACCTAACGTTCTCACAACTGTTTTGCATCGTTGCTGCCCAAAGCATCTACATTTGTTTAGGTGAGATGGGTTCTGGCGCTGCTGCAACGTTTTTCTTGAAACTAGTTTTGATCCGGTCATTTCTCTACAGGCATTTCAAACTTGTATTGTAGAAGTTTTCATGTGTTTTAAAAGACTCCTCCAAAAGCCACAAGGTGCAGTAATTTGCATGAGAACTGAAAGCACTTGAAATTTTTATATATCATTGCTTGCCTCGTCTTGTACTTTAAATTTGTATTGTTTTTGCAGTGTTGACACGATTTCCAAACAATCATATACATTTAACTAAGCACTGGTATTCCAGCTGCCCTTGTCGGAGCGGGAGTAGCAGAGTGAGGGAGATGACTTGCCCGACACAGGGCTTCAGGAAAGAAAATCAGGCAGACGCGTGCAACTAGTGCCAAAAGGTGTATTAACATATATACACGACAAGTGCTCTCTTGTGCAGTCTATACAATATCACCTCCACGGACAAAGTGCTTCGCCTAACCACCATCTCACAGGGAGAGAGCTGTGTGATGCACACACAGATCATATATAGTCCAAGCAGCCAATCCTGGCCATGCTGACTCAGCAGATTGCATCACTTGGCTTCTGCCGGCTCAAGCCGGTCTGCTGATCAGGTCACTGTGACCTAGCCTGGCAGCTAGATCACCAGCTGTCATACTGTAGCTGTCGGACTGGGTTTATGTAGATTCTTGCTCCAACACACCTCCTAATCTATTTAAACCCAGTGCACCAAAACACTTTACACAGTTTACATACATGTCCACCAGCAACATTACAGTTCATATTTACGTAGCTCGGAACCCTTTCCGGAATTCGTTCAGGAACTCATCATGATTGTAAAACACATCATCGTGTTCCTGTTCAGCCAGCTCTTTCAGACGCTTGGCTTCAGCCTCCTTCTCCCTTGCCTCGCACTCTGCCACCCAGGCTTTCCATTTCTTAGCCTTTTCTTTTAACATTTCCTCAAATCCGGGTGGGTCTGGATTGACAGTCAGAGTGACATAGGGACACTTGTACCTAGCGGGACGTTGGCCTTTGGTGGACCTGGCAGACACCCGTGGCCCTGTGCTTGGACCAGCTTTGTCTTCTTCGGGTTGCTCTGTTCCCACCTCCTGGGCTGGTTGCTCTGCCCCTGTAATTGGGTGTTGAACCTCCTGACTCTCACACTTTACCTCCAGTTCCTGCATTTGAGGCTCTGCCTCCTGACTCTGCTCGTCAGGCTCTGTGCCAGCATTCGGCTCACCTTCTCCAGCCCCACTGGGTGCCACCTCCTGGGCTGGAGTTCTGGGCTGCGCTCCAACATCGTTATCGCTACTTGGCAGCAGGACAAATTGTTTCTGCAAGGAGTGCAACCTTGGCCAGCTGCTTTCTTCATTGAACTGGGCACTCTTACTAAGTGTTATCTTGCTTTTGCTATTGCAGAAACGATAACACCTGGCCCTTGGCTTGTAGCCCAGAAAAATTAGGCTCTCTGCCCGGACATCCCCCTCCCCGCTACTCGTGGAGTGGATGCCAATCCGAGCCCGTGACCCAAAGACTTTTAAAGAACTCAAATCTGGGGTCTTGTTCAACAGTAACCTGTAAGGCACATTTTTCACAGTATTACACCAAACCCTATTTTGCAAAAAAACAGCTGCATGTATGGTTTCTGCCCAATAGGTCATTGGCAGTTGTGCATCCTCTAACATGCAATACATCACATTCTGCAATACAGCCCCATGCCCATTTTCTCGGGGCGTTGCCGGGTTCGTCAGACGGTGGGCGATGCCCTTGTTCTCCAGCCAACGTTTCATCTGGTTAGATAAGAATTCCCCCCCTCTGTCGGTTTGTACAGCTAGGAGATTAACCCCTAATTGTCTCTCCACTGCTTTGACCCACTTGGTGAATGTCTTATACACCTCAGACTTATGCACCATGGTGAAAACCCACGCGTACCTCGTGTGGTCGTCGGTGGCCACCAAGCAGTATCTCCTCCCCGACAGACTCTTTGGCAATGGGCCAATAACGTCTAAATGGACTAGTTCCAGGGCTCGTGTGCTTTCCCTTGAGCTTTCTTTAGCAACAGCACACGCCTTGCTTTTGGTCTTCTTGCAGACCTGGCAATCCAAGTAACATTTGCAAGGATTTACTTTCAAACTAGGCACAAGCTCCAGGGTTTTCTTTAACGCCCTAAATCCGCAGTGCCCAAGTCTCCTATGGAGCAAATGTATACAATTATTGTGCACAGGCTCATTCGACACCTGAGCCACCTGGGCACAATCACTCTGGACCACATACAGTTTACCTTCCCTCTTTCCTGTCACAAGCAACTTTCCCCCACCTCCCAGGATTTTGCAGCAGGTTTTCTCAAATCTCACCTGGTATCCCTGGTCAAACAGTGTGCTAACGCTCAACAGGTTAGACTGCAGTGAGGGTACATACAACACATTTTGCAACATACATTTCAGTGCAGGAAATTCCACATTGCCTGAGCAAACAGAATTGGCAGTGGTCCCATCAGCCAATCTCACATACTTATGCTCAGGACTGTCAATGTTTTTCAACAACTCCTTCTCGCAGCAGAGATGGCTCGTTGCCCCGGAGTCTAAAATCCAAGCAGACCCTGTGCTCTCTACTGCAGACGTGACCAGCCGGGTTGCTTCCTCACACGGGCTGGCGGTCCTCCGCTCTCGCCGCACACGCCCCCGCCTCTTCTCCCTCTCAGGGCAAGCTCGGAGCAGGTGCTGCGACGACCCGCATCCATAGCAGCGACGGACTGCAAACGCAGTCGGCTCCACTTCCTCCACCTTCGGACGCCTGCCAGCAGCAAAAGCTGGCTCATTCTTGGCTGTCTTCCCGGACACACCGATAACAGCACGCTGCCCGGCCGACACCCCCGGACAGCTCACGGCCGCAATTCTCTCTTGGAAGTCAAGCAGGTGGGCACAGACGTATTCCATGGTCAGGGTCGCTACGTCCACCGTCTCCAGAGAAGTTATCAGGGGAGTGTACTCAGGTGGCAACGACGACAGCAAAATGTACACTCTGTCGTCTGGAGCTACAGTCTTGCCTCTTGCCTCCAGCTCAACGAAACAGTCCGTTAGCCGTTTGATGTGATCTTTCACACACCCTCCAGCCGGCATAACGGTGCGGAACATCCTCCTTGTCAAGGCCATGAGGGAACCAGCAGTGGTGCTAACATGCACCGCACTCAACGCGTCCCAGGCAGCCTTGGGAGTGTCCTTCCCTCGCACATAAACCAGCTGGTCATCTCCTATAGATAGCACTATGTTGGCCAGTGCCTTATCCGATAACACAGTCTCGGCAGGAGATAAGTCAGCAGGGGGGTTACTCACGAACAGCCATTGCCCTTCACGCTTGAGGTAGTGTTGCATTCTCAGGCTCCACACCGCGTAGTTGGCTGAGGTGAGCTTCTCAACGGCTACTCCAAGCTGTTGCTGAGCCATCGTGCCGACTCCTCCTCACAGCTGGCTGCCGACGTCCCTCTGGCTCTCAAACAGAGAACGGTGGTGCTTCTGTGTCCTTCACCGGCGTTCCTCGCCTCCGGCTCTTTCCAACCTCACAGTCAGCTCAACTCTCAACTCTCTCCTCCGCGCAGCGGAAGCGCCCTGGGCCCATAACCTTGTCGGAGCGGGAGTAGCAGAGTGAGGGAGATGACTTGCCCGACACAGGGCTTCAGGAAAGAAAATCAGGCAGACGCGTGCAACTAGTGCCAAAAGGTGTATTAACATATATACACGACAAGTGCTCTCTTGTGCAGTCTATACAATATCACCTCCACGGACAAAGTGCTTCGCCTAACCACCATCTCACAGGGAGAGAGCTGTGTGATGCACACACAGATCATATATAGTCCAAGCAGCCAATCCTGGCCATGCTGACTCAGCAGATTGCATCACTTGGCTTCTGCCGGCTCAAGCCGGTCTGCTGATCAGGTCACTGTGACCTAGCCTGGCAGCTAGATCACCAGCTGTCATACTGTAGCTGTCGGACTGGGTTTATGTAGATTCTTGCTCCAACAGCCCTCTGATCAGAGACCCCCCCATTGAAACGCTTTCAGCAGGCAATATAAAAGTCTGGCTACACAAAATGAGCAGAGTAAGTCCACAAATGTAAAAGGAAAATAATTAAAGCGGAATGGTGGCAGGCGATTTGAAGACTCTAAAACTCTGGATTAAACTGAATGTAAAAACACCCAAGGTCTGTATTCTTTGCTCAGACCAGCAGTTGTTCTTGGGAGCCTCAAGCAGAGAACTTTCACCTCACCTACTGCCTGATCCTTACAACTGGAAATGCTGGGGCCTGGGGCCTTCTGCATGCCATGCAGATGTTCTAACCCTTAACCACAGCTCCTCTCCAGGCACTGCTGCACTGCTTTGTCACTATTTCCTAGTTCCTTATTTACTGAAGAAGCTTGCAAGGTAAGCTATCTAAAAAAGTCCTATGCGGCATGAATTATCCACACATATTCTGCAGAGGAAGATAGTGGCAAACCACCTCTGTTTCTCACTTGGAAGCTCCTTGTTGGGGTCACCATAAGTCAGCTGTAACTTGGTGGCACTTTATACACACATTTCTTACTCAAGTGGATTTGGCTTTATTGTTTTTGATGGTACCTCCATTGCAGGCCATTGTGTATCGTCTCCGCATTGCCCTTGAGATCTGCAGGGAGGACTGCATCAGTGCTTAGTTCTCGTGACCCTTTCTTATACACCCAGAGAAATGCTGATCACCACTTTGGGGTCAGGCAGCAAAATCAGTTTGGCCAGTTTAATTTTTTTAAACTATTTTTTTTTTTTTGCCATCTTCTGGGGATGGAGCAGGTGTCATGGGTATGTGTGTGTGGGTGTGTGGGGGGAAAGTATTTTTGAATTCCCTGCATTGTGCAGGGGGTTAGAATAGATGACCCTGGAGGTCTCTTCCAACTCAATGATTCTATGATTCCCTGCCAGATCATTGTTTCCACAGATACTCCCAGTAATGAGTGAAGAATCTCTACATGCAGGCAGGCAAATTCCTGCTCCTTGCTGCTAGCATAGGCAGCTCTAAAGGGAGGTTAGACAGGTTCATGGAGGATTGGTTCATCAGTGGCTACCAACTGTGGTGACTAAAAAAAAAAGGGGCATTAAACCTCTGAATATCAGCACTCGGAGGCAATACCTGGAGGAAGTCGTGGCCTTTATCCCTGCTTTGTGGTTGGCCACAATGTGAAACAGGATGCTGTATTAGGTGGCCCACTGACCTGATCCAGAAAGGCTCTCCTTATGCCCTCATACTAATTCAAGAGCTAACTCCTGACTGCATTTCCCCAAGTGAGGATGTGAATAGCATGGGCACCCACAGAGACAGTTTGGGTAGCTACTCCCTGGCTATGGAATTTCTTCCCTTTGGAAGTCCTGCCCCCCCTCCCCACAGCAGAGCAGAAAGTATTTGGAAGACATTTTGCTTTGGCCAGCTTGCTAGTAGCTAGAAATAAAACGGGTGGTTATATTTAGCCACATGTTCATATTGTTATTTTTAATATAATGCAGAGCCATGAACCTACACGACAGTCAGCTGTATACATTTCAGTACATAAACTAATGGGCCTGGAGCCCTTTGCTGGTGTTTGTCGGGAAGGCTATCAATTAGTACTGTCTGTCTCTCTGTGCATGCTGTTTTCTTTTCATATTATCGCTAGGAAAACACGGCACCGATACATTCTTTCCACATAAAATAAGTTAGCAGAATAGCCTGGTCCAATACTTACACCTAGACACAGTATCAAGGTCTCATTTTTAAACAAAAGAAAGTTTTGATTATAACCAAGTAAATGAGCCGATGTGCAATTACATGTTGGGTGCAACGTTCAGCGGCAAGTTTTTGGCATTTTGTTTTACTAGTGAAAAGCTCACATATGCTTTCCATGTTTCCAAGCCAATGTCGAGGGTGTGACAGCCAAAGGAGGCAGTCCTCAACCTCACCTCAGTTACCTCTCACTTTTTTTAAAAAAAAACCCCAACCCTATTCTGATATTAACAGGAGGTGACTTCTGCCTTCAATCAAAGACAGACAAATTGTTTGATTGACACAAAAACAAAGCCTTACAAAAGGTTATTCTATTACCTTGATAAATAAATGTCCCAGATGCATAGGGCAGGGTGCCAAAGGAATTATTTTAGCAATTGTTGTGCACATACCATGATATTAATTTTATTGTCAATGTAAGAGCCAATACAGTACAATGGATAGCATTTGACACGGTGATATGATATATAGACTCATCTGTCTCTACTATGGTATCTAGGACCTGGTCAAACATACATAATTAAGCCATGATAGTCTTACCTGAATTGTATCACTTCATATGCGAGGGTTTTTTTGAGCAAGAATGCACAGGAATGCAGTTCTGGCTGGGTTGGCATCATGGGGTGTGGCCTAATATGCAAATGAGTTCCTGCTGGGCAGTTCATATGTATGCATGTGTGTGATTACGGCTGCCAACTCCATGTTGGGAAATTCCTGAATATTTGGGGGTGGAATTTGAATAAGGGGGGAGATCAGCAGGGATCTGATGCCATAGAGCCCAGGCTCTGAAGCTGCCATGTCCTCCAGTGGAAACTGATCTTTGTAATTTGGAGTTGTAATTCTGAAAGAACTCCAGGCTCCTCTAGGAGGATGGCACCCCTAGGCAAAAGTGAGATTCAAGAGAACATCCATATTGCCTCTCTGCTGCTTGGCATTAAATGGCTACGTTTTGTTCTGTTGTTCCTGGAAACACTCGAGCACTTAATTAATAGGGACTCCGTAACTGGAAACGCTTGTCTTCAGCTACAGTTTTCATAACCCATTTTCAAGTTAGAACTTTATAACAGATTGTACAGATGTTGACACATTAGCTCCACTGTCTTTATGCTTCCTGTATTGTTGTCCTCCTTTCCTCCTGGAGCAATTTCTGATTTGTGTTTTTTTTAAAATAAAAATTATTTTAATAGAATGAAAGATGAACCCATATGCGACTAAATGCATATAAGCCTGTAAAGGGATATACTTTTAAAAAACAGAGTAAGGCTTCAACCCCAAAAAGCACTTTCTTTTCTAAATATTTTTTTCTCAAGTGGACAAAATATTTTCCCCACTCTAACACTACTGCTAATATCACCTAGCATATGAAACATTTTCCCAATGAGAAAACAATAGTTGCTTTCACACATGCATTTTCAATCCAGTTTCAATTTACTGCTACTGGGATTTACTGTGTGAAATGGAAAAATCCACTTGCAAACAATTGCTAAAGTGCATTTAAAATGCATGATTCAGTATGTGTGAAAGTGTCTAATGTGCGTTTATGCCAAGCCCCGCCAGAGCAAGACTCATACATACCTCCATTATTACTTCCAAGACTGGATTGGAATTTTATCAAGCAAAGCAGCTGACATTTTTGGGTGGTCACAAGGAACGCTTTCTTCCTTTGCTAATATATCCTAGAATTTGAAGCTTTTTTTAAAAAAAAATGAGAAAACAATGTGTGTCTATGACAAGCCTATTCAGAGCAAGGCCTCTATATTCCTCCATTCTGTTTGGCTTCCAAAACTAGATTGGAATTATATGAAGTGAAGCTGTTAACTTTTTTTGGTTCACAAAGAACATCAGCAGAAAAGCTGGTTGGATCCACCCCAGTACCAGCCAGTAGAATATTACAAGGATAGCAATAGAAACCTGCTAGAGAGATGAGCTTCAAAGCTAATTCTGTGCACTTCCTTCAAAAGCATAAGCAGTAGCTCTCTCCAGCACTAAGCCTCTGAATTCCAGAACCAGGACGCATCATCAAGGGAAGGCCTCTGCCTCTATGCTCTTGTGTTGGCCCTCCAGCAGAATTGGTTGGCCACTGTGAGAGACAGGATTGGTGGACTAGATGGCCCACTGTTCTGATCCAGGGCTCTTCTTATGTTCTTATGTATAGCTGAAGGCTGCTGAGGTAACATACATGGCTGAGGTAACATGTGTAGACATAGGGGTAGTGGTAAGGGCCAGATAGAAGGCAATTACAAGAATTTAACCCAAGCACCAATTGAATCCTTCTCAAATCTGGTCTTATTTCTGAAAATGGGGAAGAATTGCCACATCCCTCCTGGCCACCAGAAGGGGATAAGGGGGTAGGGTTGCCAGAACCTGGGAATTTGGGAATAGAGCATGGGGAGGGGAGGGACCTCACCTTACAACACCTTACAACCTATCCTTCAAAGCAGCCATTTTCTCCAGGGGAACTGATCTCTGTAGTCTGGAGATCCAGTGTAATTCTGGGGGATCCCCAGGTTCTATAAGATGCTGGCAACTCTAAATGGGGGGGAAATGGGTCAAAACCATCCTGGGAGACATTTTTAGGAGGCAAGCTAGTGAGTGGAAGGATTACACTCTAACTCACCAACTCTGCCTGACAAATCACGCCCCCCCCCCCCCCCGCCACACACACACAGAGCGAAGCAAACACTGGGGTCCGAATAACCAAGTTTGCCTCTTCTCAGGTAGTTCAGCCCTGAGCCAGGCGCCCACAAATTTTTGTGCTTGAGGCTATTTGTTTCTGGAATGTTTATTCCAATATGTGGTTCCACAGAAGCCTCGGGGTGGCTCACAACATACCATAAAACCATTTTATAGCAAAAAATACTAATGTAAATCAAACAGATTAAAATGAACTTTACCCCTCAGATGCCTGCTGGGATGTTTATCAACTTCCTATAAGTAAAAACAGAGCCAACCTGCTGAGCTTCCCTGTGGAATGAGTTCCATATTGAGGTATTGAAGTTTCCACTGTTTTTTACTTTTTGATTTCTATTTCAAGTTTTCCCCTCCCCTTTATTTTTAGCAGCAAACATGAGCAGAGAGAGAGACCATCCTCCTCCTGTAAATGTGGTGGCATAAAGTGGATACAGAAAAAGACAGCAGGGAAGGAAGTGGAAACAGAGATTCTGTATGAATAGAAATCATTTGTCCAATGATGAGCTGAAATTATTGCCCAGGATGCATCAGATCTCAAACAAATTAAGAAATGCAGACCAGCTATGCTCAACTCTCTCCTCATCTGTTAAAGGAAATAGTTTTTAAAGTGTTAAATTCAGTATGAAGCTTACTCGATGACCTTGGGCCACTCGTTCTCTCTCTGCCTGACCTACCTCACAGGGTTGTCGTCCTCTATTCATGCTATAACAGATGGAGAGGGACAAGGACAACAGTGTCCCAGTCCTTAAATTGAAGACATAGCAATCTGGATAGGAACCTGTGGCTTGATGGCAAAACATGAATGCTGGCTGTAGGAGGTCCCAGATTCAACCACAGGATCCCCAGTTGAAAAGATCACATATCAGAAAGTTCTCTGTCTGAGACCCTGAAGAGTTGCTGGAAGAGTTGCTATAAGTTCTTATAACAGAGATGGAACCATCAGTAAAAAGGAGAGAACTGAAAAGCTGTTAGCAAAGCAAAGTTGAGCTGCTAGGCCTCCACTTCCCTCCAAAATAGTGCAGTCATGAGGCATGATTTACTGTGTAAGAATAAACTCTATTGAATAGACCTGAGTAGAATTCTGAGTAGACCTGCTTAGGACTGCTCTCTAAAGCTACTAAGCAGTTTGCATCTCCCACCATCACAGGGCTTGCAATTTCTGATCTGTATACATGAACATGTGAAGTTGTCTTTTACTGAATTAGACCTTCAGTTCATCAAGATTAGTGTTCTCTGCTCAGACTGGCAGTGGCTTTCCAGAGTCTCAGACATCACCTCCTACCTTATCCTTGCAATGCGAGATGTCAGACACTGAACCTGGGACCTTCTGCATGCAATGCAGTGCTCTACTACTGAGTCACTGCCCCTCCCCTAAAATCCATAAAATCTTCCAAGCCTCCACTAAACACATTGGAGGTTCTCTTTTCTATATTGCTATATTAGATGTTGACTCTGTTGCTTATTTTCTTTAAGAATTCAAGCCACTAAGAACATAAGAAAAGTCATGCTAGATCAGGTCAGTGTCCCATCCAGTCCAATGTTCTGTGTCACAGTCCAATACTCTGGGCTAAACCCAAGTGCCATCATGAGGTCCATCAGTGGGGGCATAACTCCAGAAGCCCTCCCACTGTTGCCCCCCCCCCAGCACATCAGTGCCCCAGACAAAGAATTCCATCTATACATTGTGGCTAATAGCCTCTGATGGACCTCTGCTTCATATGTTTATCCAGTTCCCTCTTGAAGCTGTCTATGCTTGTAGCCTGCAGCAGTGAATTCAACATGTTAATTACTCTTTGGGTGAAAAAGTACTTCCTTTCGTCTGTCCTAGGCCTGTCCTCATTAATTTCATTGAGTTCTCACAAATTCTTGCATTGTGAGAAAGGGAGAATTCTTTGTCTACCTTCTCTATCTCATGCATAATTTTGCAAACCTCTGTCATGTCAACCGTCAGTCATCATTTCTCCATAAAAGAAAGCCCTAACCTCTTTAATTTTTCTTCATAGGGAAAGTATTGCATCCCCTTAATCATTTTAGTGTCAAGTTCCCTTTTCTGTACCTTTTCCAGTGCTATAATACCTTTTTGAAGTGTGGTGACCAGAACTGTATATGGTATTCCAAATGAGGCCAAGCCATCAATATATGCAGGGACATTATGATATGGGCTGATTTGTTTTCAGTCCCCTTCCTAATAATTCCCAGCATAGCATTTTGCCCTTTTAAAAATTGCAGTTGTACATTTAGTCAACATTTTCAGTGAGTATGCGTCATCACTCCAAGAGCTCTCTCTTGGTCAGTTATTGCCAATTTGGACCCCATCAATGTATATTTATACTTAGGATTTTTTGTCTCCAATGTGCATTACTTTGCACTTGCCCAAGTCAACTTGATGCCCACTTGCTCACTGATGCCCACTTCCTCGCCCTCAACAGATCCTTCTGGAGCATAACAAAATCTGCAGGCCATTTTACATGTTGCATTTAAGGCATGCCTCATGAAGCACAAGTTCAGAGACTGGTGGAGGAATAAATATTCATTTTTGTGGCTTTTGAACAGTTTTCTAAAAAAAAGATGGCATCAGGAAAAGGGGAGGAAATTCCAAGGCGGCTAGAATTTTGGGACCAAATTTGGTTTGAAGATAACGGCATAGACCATATTTCCCCACTGAGTAAAGTTTGTAGCTGTCCTCCAATGGAGATGTCTGGCAAGGTTGCCTTCTGACTCCCTTTTTAGCCTGTATTTAGCCATCTGTCTCGTGAATTCTTCCATCCCCCTCATTTGTCTCAAAAACCTGT